>NC_141616.1:2398184-2733184 GCF_047967505.1 Dipteris shenzhenensis
TTGGTTGTGAAGTGGACTTTGCCTCAGTCACTTAAGTACGCGAGGAGCCACATATGCCAAGCGCCAGACCCGTGGTAGTTGAATCTCCACAAAGCGTCGGCATTCCAATGTCAAGTGAATATAATATTTAACTATGTCCAGTATTTACTTTTGGGTTTTTTTGAAGAATTCTAACCCAACATCAATTGATAAGTTTGTATGTGACCTTATTGGACGTGTAGCCTCAGTCACAACTGAAGACCTCTATATGAATATCGAAGAGGGAGTTAGACAGGGAGCACATGTCGAGCGAGATGTCACATTTACGGTCGTAACTGTACGAGATGCAACTATGGAGCATTGACGAGTGCTGCAAGAACTTGAGCAGGTGAAAAGTGACAATGAAAGATTGGATGCATTATCATACCAAATCGGATCGTGGCTTTATATCGACAATGCTCACGTGGTGATGTGCATAATAGCAACCAATTATTCTCAACAATCATGTGATGCACAAGCCAGCTGGCAACATATCAAAGAAGGGGGCATAGTCTCGGAAATGAGTCGCAATTTTGTTGGCCTTGCCATCACAACAAGACAAAGCAACTATAGATGCTCTTGATAGATGTGCAAAATAGTGAGTGCATCTATAAGCATTGCTAGACTAGTGAAAATATGGGCACGTCTAATAGCATGCCTATTTGCGCATCTAATAGCGCGTCTATCAACGCGTCTACACTGTGAATTAGACATGGATTTAGATGCCTTTATAAATGCAAAACAGAGAATACAAAAAGTGAGATTTTGGTGCAGGTTGATAAATGTACATCACTGCTTTCCAAACATTGCCCATGATTACCAAAGCACATAACTTTAATAAAAATATCAATGCTTTTTGGCAAACCCACATATACAAAAATTAAGTGAGGTGAGGAGAATGAGACAATATGTAAAATAGTTTTGCCAATATCAATGATGGGCTCGGGTTCAATCTCATCCTCAATGAGATCAACCCTTGCCAAACTATCTACTTCAAAATCCAAACCAGTGTTGAGATTTACAAATACATTCAGCCCACTACTACTTGTGCTACTCATGTGCTCATCGAAATCAGCATCACCAATGGTAGGCTCGTCCTCATGGGTAATGGCCTCAATATCTGTATCTCCTATCTCATGATCATCCTCCTCTCTCGTATCATGGTCATCATTACCTCCA
Source organism: Dipteris shenzhenensis (assembly GCF_047967505.1). NCBI lineage: Eukaryota > Viridiplantae > Streptophyta > Polypodiopsida > Gleicheniales > Dipteridaceae > Dipteris > Dipteris shenzhenensis. The sequence continues at coordinate 2,399,382 of NC_141616.1, forward strand.
TGGCCATGATCATCCTCCATACACTCCACATTAGTAAATGTACTATACATCAGTTTGGAACGTGGCATAATAGGTATGACATACCACCACCTATTATTATCCACCAGTGGTTGATAGACAACCTAATTCAAACACAAATACAATCATCTTATTTTTCTTGCATCGAAGGTATCAAGTATTCAAACGTGAGTATTTTTATATACATGTGTACAATACCTATTCACATTGTTGTAGTAGTCCTAGTGTATCCTTCTTACTTTGCCAAAACTTTGTGGAGTCAATAGTTACAAAGCCGCTTGCATGGCATTTGATTGTTGCATTAGGGCCTCTTTCCACCATGCCCTTAGACCACTTTACATCCAAAACATACACAAAGAAGCGTCAAAAGTCAAGCTTAATAATATCTTGGATTATGCCACAATAATCACCCATGGCTCCATTGGCTCCCTCAAAGCTAGCAATGATGCCACGATCTTGTGTGTTTCTCTTATCATCAATCCATTGTGTTTGAAAATGATTGCCCTCAGACCATATAGCATTGAACATAGTACACTATACCAAGACAAAATCAATTAAATAAGCAATCTAAATTGTTGAAAGCTCCTAACTTATGTATAACATTCTATATACCATTCTTGCTCATGCATCCCCTAGCATACTCCCATTCTTCAATTGTGATATGCATCCCCTCGTCTCTCTCTGCTCTCTCCATTTTGTCAAGTAGCCAATCCACATGAATATCGTTTGGAAGTGTTCTCAGATGCTGAGGGTATGGCACACAAAATCCGTGGTGTGTACGAAAGAGGGCCCTTTTTCTTGTCTTCTTGCCTTTGCATTCCTTGTATCTTGTCACCCATCTTTTCATCACATCACTATTAAGCATGTAATAAAGGTTGATATTATGAAGCAACTCCATGTTTATTACTTTGCTCCATCCTTTCCCTTGAGGCACCATAGAGGTCATCCTTAGGTCTTCATCATCTCTCCATAGTCGTGGGAGAGAGCTATCCACATCATCAAGAAACTCAAAAATATTTACAAGTCACTCTTGTACCAACCAACCCTCAGCCATGCTACCTTTGGGCCTTGCATTTTCTCTCACAAAACCCTTCAAGGTCTTCATGAAGCACTCGAGGAAGAACAACCATCGTGCATGTACAATACCGTATATATCAATCTCATCCACTAATGCACTATGAGATGTATTGGGCTTATGAGGATAGAATGTGGAAATGTCTCCTCTACTAAACAAACCACCTCCATTGACATAAATTGAGCATTCCAAAGCATGGTGGGATCTATTTCCTTTGAGCTCACATACCTAGAAAGGAGAAAGTACACCATATTAGCAATATGAAAACCTTGCACGGAGCATTGATACGCTTCACATTTTGTATCTTGTAAAGTACCTCACAAGCTCGCCCATCTTGTAAATACAATCCTTCATGTCCGTTGATGCACTATGAGAAATGCTAGTAGGTAGTATGAACTAAACACACGAGAAATGGTTGATTAGTTGCTTCTAATTCACTCACAATTTAGAAAGGATAAAGATATTATGTACATAAAATACTTACTTGGAGCATCTTGTGCCAATCATGAGATTTCAAGCCATATAATTGCTCTACACCTCTTTTCTTACTCTTTGTGAAGGCCCCCTTCAAACACCTCATGCATCCAGTGGGAGTACGAATTGTAGTGAGATCGTTTCACCACCACCATCTCTAGCTTTGATAACCTCCATGGTACATACACGAGGTAAAAGGACACACCCATTTGGCATCTCTTATGACCAAGCTTCACGCATCCTCGACCCTGTGGTGCATAGATCCTCCCTTATGCCTATAGAATCTCGTGTCCCATTCAAATGTTCCCAAATGGTAGATGCCACATTTTTGAAGATATGCATGGGATCAAGCAAGTGATTGATCTTCAGGTGGGAGCAATATGGTAGTCGATAAAAGATGGAGTATCTAAACAAAAGTTGGTGTTAGCGTGCAATCTTTATTTCCATTCAATATAGCACATAATAGTTACAAACCCTTACCAGCTCATGCTAAGTGGTGGAGGAGTCGTGGAACCATCCCAAATTCTCATCCAACCTCCTGTAGTGAGTGACTGTGGGGGGACTTCATTCCAAAGGGCGACATATCTAGGATGATCAAGTGGAAGAAATCGATGGTGATTCTCATAGATGACCTTATTCAATGCATCTGCTCATGAGGCAACTAGCAAAGGACCACAAACATGACATGCATGGTAACCCAATGTAGTGAGACCTGAAAAATAGATGCTATTAAGAGTTCAAGGTGGGTTCAGGGTGCCACATCGATTGCCTACTCATAATTAAAATTTCAATGCTTACTTGAACACTCACCATAGCCTGGGAAGTCATGCATCATCCACATCAAGACTGCTTTGCAGTTGAAGTCTCGTGACAAGGGAGGCCTGCTCACATCATGCACCTCGATACCTCTCCAAAGTATCTCTAGCTCATCAATCAAAGGCTCCAAATAAACATCATGATTTTTTACTTTATGTTTTCCTAGAATTAGAAGGGATAACATAACATGTCCTTTCTTAATCACCATAGAGGGTGGAAGATTATAATTCATGAATATCACTAGCCATATAGTGTAAGAGATGCTTTTGAGACAAAATGGGTTCACACTGTCCATACCCAATCCATGTATCAAGTTCCTACTTTCTTCCTTGAAGCTTGGCCATGTGTCTTCAATATGCTTCCATGCAAGAGTGTTTGCGGGAGTTCTCCACTTGCCATCGGTTGATCGATGGGAGGAATGCCATGACATGAGCTCTACAATGGATCTGCACTTGAACATATGTTGGATGCAAGGGATTATGGGAAAATGTTGCAAAACCTTACGAGGCACATCCAAAGTTTTGAGATCTACTCTATATCTTTCCTCTCCACAAGTAGGAGACTCTCTTGCATCCTTATGTGGTCCATGGAACAGAATGCAATCGTTGACGCATGTATGGATGCACTTGTAATCTAATTATCCAAGAGAGGTCACATGTTTTCTCCCCTGGAAGCATTCTACACAATAGCTTGCACGTGAAGACCATAAATGAGAAAAAGCATTCGAGTAATTGACCCACTAGCATAATTCACCATGTTTGCAAAATAGACTTTAAAGCTTACTTGAGTAATGCATTCAAACTTGCATTGCTCCATCCATAGATGGTTTTCAAGTTTAGTAGCTCAAGGGAGGCATGTAGAACAGAGAATGTGCACCCGTCAAATAGTGGAGTTGATGCTGCAGTAAAAAGAACATCCTGCTCCACGCTATCATCCCTACTTGAGGACTTATGGATATATAAATCCTGCACCATATCATCAAACACCTCCTCCTCCATGGCATCATGAGGTAATGGCAGAGGGCTACTATCACCATCACTCCATGCATCCATAATGGTCCCTCCTGAAGATCCCACCTCATATCACTGACGCTTCGCCTCCTCACGATGAGCATAGGGCAACATATGCAGGTGTGGCACTGCATCCTGTATCAAATTAAAAAAGGATCATATATCAAACACATGAATACCCATAGGTATCTCAATCAAACTTAACTCTTTAACACTTACCATATTTACAGTCGCATCCCATTCTCCATACTTTGAGACGTGATTGAGTGTAATTCTGCGTGCATGATACATGTTTCCTTGACATCGATCACACATACATTTGACTTTTTGCTCCAAGCACATTTCACGATGGTGGATATGAAGGGATTCATCCTCACTAGAGCTACTTGTTGAAGATGAAGACATCCTATAGATAAACAACCCAAAAAATGTGTTCTTGCAGCATGAGTTGTAAATGTCAAAACTCTGTGTAGCATCTAAAAGCACGTCTAACACCGCTAGTGTACTGTGGAACGAGTCTATACGCGTGTCTAAAACATAGTGTAGCTACACTGATAGACACATGTTTAGATGCACTTTTAGACATTTTTAGACGCGTGTTTAGACACGCTTTTAGATGCGCAGACCTATGAGCTGATTTTTGAACCTACTTTTAGTGCGCTTGCTTTCCTTCACATACTTTTAGCATCGCGCGGCTTGCTTTCCTATTAACAAACATAGCTCCAGGCATCCACACTTATCTCCAAGCACCCACACTCATCTCCACGCTTACACAGTCATCCCCAAAGAGGGTGAACAAGGAAGAGAAGAAAGAGAAGCAGCTCTGAAGAAGGACAAGAAGCTTCCATACCTCTATCCAAGGTAAGTCTCTTAGCGGTTGGTCTTCTTTGGAAGTTGCTCTCTTTCGATTCGTCCTTTCTCGTATGCAGGGAAGGGATGTTTTTGGTACTAGTGCTATTCTTTAAGAGGGGAAAGAGGGGGGGAAAGAGAGAAGAAGAGGGAAAGGAAAAGAGATTGGAAGAGGGGGAAAGAGATTGAAATATTGAAGGAGAAGGAGAAGGAAAGGAGGGAAAAAGAGATTGAACGAGGGGAAAAAAAGAAGAGGGGAAAAGAGATTGAAAGAGGAAAAAAAGAAGAGAAGGAGAGGAGGGAAAAAGAGATTGAAAGAGGGGGAAAAAGAAGAGGGGAAAAGAGATTGAAAGAGGGAAAAAGAAGAGAAGGAAGAGGAGAAAAGAGGGAAAGAAGAGGAAAGAGAGGGGAAGAGAGGGAAAGAGAGGGTTCCTATGCCCATCACTGCAGCTAGCGCTTAACGCGCTAGCTATAGGCCAATGCAAATACCAAAAAAAACAAAAGGAAAAAAGAGGAAGCACTTTCTTACCTGGAATAGTCTCGCTCGGTGTTTTGTGGACTGGCCCTACAAAAGAGAGGAAACATACCATTTTTCAAATAACTAGTTAGAGGAAGGAGGAGTTTAAAGAAGCAACTTCTCAAAGGGATTGGATTGAGGAGACAAGGAGAAAGAGAAGGAAAAGAAATACAAAAAAGACTAGAAGAGGTGAGTCTTCTTTCTTTCACAAAATCTCGTTTTTTGTCCTCAATCGTTGAAAATCAAGCATGAAAACTAGCACATAGCCTTAGCAATACAAGCAGAAACATGCTTCAACACTCACAAAACGAAATCTCACAAAAAACGAACCTACATTGTTCAAAGAGACTCACCTTCTTGAAAAACTTCTTTTCACACAAGCAAAGAGGGAGAAGGGTGGAGAGGGAGCACAAGTGTTAGGAGAGGGGTGAGTAGTGGTGAGGAGTGGAGAATAGAGTGGAGGAAAGCGAGGTCGTTGGATATAGGTGGGAGGAGAGATTGCTTTTCTCACAATAGAGATTGCTAAAGAAAGCGCCGCGTCACGAGGTTTCGGGTTTTAACCCACAACGTCGCTATATAGTGATGCTGGTCAGTCGCTATATAGCGATGCTTTTATTTAAAAGCGTCACTATATAGCGACAAAACAGAGCAAATCGTCGCTATATAGCGACGGAACAGGTCAAAACATCGCTTTATAGCGACACTTTAGAACACTTTTTGTTTAAAGTTAAAAAAGAAGCTCATAGATGCTATTTTATTACTATTAATATATTTCCTTCCAACTTATGTTGTGATTTTATAAGTGCAACATTTGAGGAGTGGAACCTTGGTGATGAACTAGATGGATGCTCAAGTGTAGAAATAAGGGTGTGCTGGATCGTGGTTGACACGTGTCCCACCATAGCTACCACATCCACAAGTTGCGCATTAAGGCTCATGAAATGCAGCACACCTGTGACCTGCAAATACAATAGGCATGCTGTAAGTACCAATCATGTGTGCAATGCAATACATAGAGCAATGAGGGCTTACTCTTTGGCCGTAGACAAGCTTGGACACTTGAGTCTTGAACACTTGCTGAAGTTCCTCTTTCTTCTGGCCATCCAGGATCTCCATAAGCATGTTGAAGTCATAGAAACCCAAGGCATTCTTTATAGTCATGTAAAGAGACATTTTCAAGAGTGTACATGAAAATTCCATTGTCATTGTACTCTTGCACGAGACACGTGAGGATGTTCTTCCACTGTGACAAAAGAAAGATACAAAACTCTAAAGGAGGAAAAGGGAGTTCTTTGTTAATATATCAAGCTCTATCCCCGACATATCTCCTGGATGACTATCATTTATGTCACCGCCTATGTTAGTTGTACTCGTGGTGTAGTTAGACTACCACGTATGTTTTTGGTTTGGGTTCACATATGAACCACGTATTCTAGGTTTTGACATATAGGGTATTTCCCTCTTCTATTGTATTGTTGTTGTGTGCAAAAGTGAAGAAAGGCTTCACCCCCCTAACCTTGTGTCCTCTCTCTTTTGTGTGTTGTGAAGAAAGCTGAACTTGAGTCTCCTATCTCTCTCCTGATTTGAGGCCGTTTCGGGGCCCGTTTTGAAGGCGGAAGTTCTTCGCAGGCACTCTGAAAAAGGCCCTGTTTTTGCTGTGCGACCACCGCGCGGCTAGTCGGTGGAAAGGTGCCACAGAAATTGCATCGTATGCCTGTGTGCAGAGATATTGGGAGTTGCAGATTCATGCCTGTTGCCTGTTGATGCAGAATCGTCACGAGGAAGTGACTGTGTGGTGAAATACCACTTTCATCAGTGTTGCAGATCTGCCCCTGTGAGGCTCTTTGCAGAAGTTTTGCTATTTGCCCTTCTGAGGCATTTGCTGTGTTTACAGGTTGCTGTTGCAATTCGTGATTTGTAAAATGTCTGAGAATCTGTCTACCATTGTCAGTGAGAAGCTTGACAAGAACAACTTCCAAGCATGGAAGTTCAGGATGACAAACTTCTTTATGGGAAAGGGAGTTTGGGATTACATCAGTGGTGAAACTGCAGAACCAGTTTTGGGTGCTGCTCCCACTCCTACTGAATTGAAGGCCTTTAAAGAATGGCATGAAAAAGCCAGAAAATGCCTGTATTGGCTGTCCGTTAGCATTTCAGATTCTATGATTGTGCATATACAGGATCTAGAGACGCCTAAGGAGGCATGGGATACATTGGTGAAGCTGTATAGCACAAATACCAAAGCACGAAAGATGCAGCTAAAGCAGGAGTTGTACAATGTGCAAAGGAAAAATCTGAATATAAATGAGTATTCCTTGAAGGTGAAAGGCCTTGCAGATTCTCTTGCCTCCATTGGAGCACCTGTTGATGATGAGGACTTAGTGTCTGTGACCTTGAATGGTCTTGGGAAAGATTATGCACAATTTCGGACATCCATTGGAGTCCGTGAAACATTTCCTGATTTTCAGGAACTTATTGCTCTCTTGCTGAGTGAAGAGCAAAGGAATGGTGGTTTAGCCACCTCAATTTCTCAAGAGACTGCTTTCTACTCGAATACAGGTAGAGGCAGAGGTAGAGGAAGAGGCCGTTCTGGTGGCCGTGTAGGAAATCAGAACCAACAGCAACAACAGGAAAACCAGTCCTATGGAGGAGGACGTGGTAGTTCTAGAGGCAGGGGGAGCCAAAGAGGCCGTGGTTCATGGCAAAGGAACCAGCAAATAAATAGCAGCACAGAATGCTATTATTGTGGAAAGCCTGGACACAAGGAGAATACATGCTATAAAAAGCAGAATGACATCAAAAGTGGAAAGTTGCAGCAAAGCAACTATGCATCATCAAGTGGGCATGGTGACGACAGAAATGAGCACCTTTTTGTGATGCAGCATATGGTTAACTCCATGTCAGGAGATGCTGCAGCTTGCAATGATGTTTGGTATGTTGATTCAGGTGCCTCTAACCACATGACCAGTCATGGTGAGTGGTTTCATGATGTCAGAAATTTGGATAAGCCAGGTTATGTTGAAACAGGTGATGATACTGCGCACCCAATTACGCAGGTTGGTAGAGTGCCATTGGCTATGCAGGATGGCAAAACGAAGTACTTGGCAGATGTACTTCATGTTCCAAAAATCACTACGAACCTGGTTTCAGTTGGCCAGATGGTTGAGCAAGGTCTGCAGGTTAGATTTAATCCTGATGGATGCTTCGTTGAGGACTTGAAAAATAAGTGCCGCTTGGTTGCGAAAGGCAACAAAAATGGCAGAATGTTCACCTTGGATGTTGATATGCCTGAGGTGAAAGCTGCTATGTTTGCGCATGGGAGAGGTGTCATTGCAGATATTGAGATATGGCACAAGCGCATTGGGCACGTGAATATACAAAGGCTGAAATCTATGCAAACGAAAAACATTGTTGCAGGTTTGCCTAAATTTAGAGTTGAGGGAATGCAAAAGGTATGTGAAGCATGCCAAATGGGTAAGCAGGCCAGACATGCATTTCCCAAAAATGCTAAGGTGAGCAGAAGACCTTTGGAAGTGATCCATTCAGATGTTTGGACAACCAAAACTGCTTCTATTGGTGGATGCCATTATTATGTGACGTTTATTGATGACTACACTAGGAAGGTGTGGATTTATTTTATGAAGCACAAAAGTGAAGTGTTCAGCCATTTCAAGGCTTTTAAGGCCATGGTTGAAAAAGAGAAAGGTGTGCATATTAAAGTGCTAAGATCTGATGGAGGGGGAGAGTACTTTTCAGAAGAATTTTGTGAATATCTGAAAGAACAAGGAATTCAAAGGAAGTACTCATGCAGGTCTACCCCTCAGCAGAATGGGGTTGCAGAAAGGAAGAACAGGCATATTGCAGAAGTAGGACGGGCGATCCTAAATGAGAAAAACATGCCTGATTATTTTTGGGCTGAAGCAGTAGCAACTGCTGTTTATATTATGAATAGAACCCCCACTGCAGCTGTCCATGGCATGACGCCTGAAGAAATGTATACAGGCCAAAAACCAGATATTTCTCACTTGAAGGTATTTGGTTGCATAGCTTATGTTCATGTTCCTGATGAGAAGAGAACAAAGCTGGATCCAAAGGCAGAAAAATGCATCTTTATTGGATATGCTCAGCACCAGAAAGGGTATCGCTGTTATAACCCTTCCACCCGCAAAATGCAAGTGAGCAGAGATGTTGTTTTTGATGAAATGAGCAGCTTGTATGCACCAACTGTTATGGTAGGAGATGCAGATGCAGGAAATGGGAATGCTGCAATAAATGCAGAGCAGCAATCTCAAGCCTTGAGTGGACCCAGAGAGTCCTCTACTAGTGGATCTAATGCATGGACAGGGAGATTGAGATCTAGTGAATCGTCACATGGCAGTCCTGATAGTGTTGTGCAGGTATCACATAAGGGAAAAGAAAAAGTGGACCATGCTCCAGTGTTTGATGTGTCTGCTGGTAGCTCTCATGTTGATGGAGAGTCAAGTGGCTCTGAAATGAGCCTTGATGAGGAACTTGGGATTCCTTCTGTTGTTACACCTGGTGCAAGGAAAAGCAGGCATGATTTAAAGACTCCTGCAACTGATCCAGTTGTACGGAGGTCCACTCGTATTAAGTATCCAGTTGACAGGCTGAGATATGATGGGTATACAGCACATCACTATGCTTATATGGTCAAGGTTCTAGAGGAGCCAGAGCCCACATGTTTTGAGGATGCAGCAGGGCATAAAAATTGGGAAGCAACTATGGATGAAGAGATGGCTGCCTTGGATGCAAACCACACTTGGGATTTGATGCATTTGCCTCATGATAAGAAGGCTATTGGCTGCAAGTGGGTTTACAAAGTAAAGCACAATGCTGATGGGTCTGTTAGCAGGTACAAGGCAAGATTGGTTGCCAAAGGTTTTGCACAGACATATGGAATTGACTATGAGGAAACTTTCAGCCCAGTTGCAAGGATGGCAACCGTGAGAGCAGTAATTGCTATGGCTGCTGCAAAGGGATGGTCTTTGCATTAGATGGATGAGAAAAATGCCTTCTTGCATGGTAATTTGCAGGAAGAGGTTTATATGATGCAGCCAGAAGGTTATGAGGATAAAGCACACCCCGATTTTGTATGCAGGTTGCGCAAAGCCTTGTATGGCTTAAAACAGGCACCGAGGGCATGGTCAGACAAGATAGGGCAATATCTTGTCACTATTGGATTTCAGATTTCCAATTCAGATTTTTCACTTTATGTGAAAAGGACAAACAGAGGGATTGTGCTTATAGTCATCTATGTTGATGACTTGATTATTACAGGTGATAGTGATGCAGACATTAATGAAGTGAAGCTGCTGTTGAAGCAGAAATTTGAGATGAAGGATTTGGGAGAGCTGCGTTACTTCTTGGGCATTGAGGTTATTAGATCCCCGAGTGGGATATGGCTGTTGCAAAGGCAATACGGTTTGGACATGCTATCCAAATATGGGATGACAGGCTGTAAGCCTATCTCTGTTCCATTGGAGCAGAATGTGAAGCTCAATGCAGAGTCAGGTGAGCTTCTTGAAGATATTACTATGTACAGGCGCATAGTAGGTAGCTTGATTTACATGACTATAACCAGACCAGATTTGAGCTATGCTGTGGGGCTGGTAAGTCAGTTTATGCAGGCACCAAGGAAGCCACATTTGGATGCGGCTAGGCGCATACTGCGGTATGTGAAGTCCACATTGCATTATGGACTGTTTTATGAAGCTGGGTGTGCATTACAGGTACATGGATACACAGATGCTGAATGGGCTGGTAGTGTCTCAGACAGGAGATCTACTAGTGGTTTTATGTTTTCCCTTGGGAGTGGTGCCATCAGTTGGAGCAGCAAGAAGCAGCCAACAGTTGCCTTGTCGAGCACAGAGGCTGAGTACAGGGGTGCAGCAATGGCTGCATGTGAGGTAGTTTGGTTACGGAAGCTACTTGCAGATATGGGACAGTCAGTTCATGCAGCAGTTGTCATTCATTGTGACAACATTAGCAGCATCATGCTTGCTAATAACCCAGTTTATCATGCTAGAACGAAGCACATTGAGGTGCATTATCACTTTGTGAGAGAGAAGGTTCTAGCTGGTGAGATTGATCTTGTCTATGTCAGCACTGAGGAGCAGGTGGCTGATATCTTTACGAAGGCATTGGGTACTGAGAAGCTTCGCAGATTTAGGAGCTTGCTTGGTGTACGTGAGATGGATTTGAGCTTGAGGGGGAGTGTTGAGATATCAAGCTCTATCCCCGACATATCTCCTGGATGACTATCATTTATGTCACCGCCTATGTTAGTTGTACTCGTGGTGTAGTTAGACTACCACGTATGTTTTTGGTTTGGGTTCACATATGAACCACGTATTCTAGGTTTTGACATATAGGGTATTTCCCTCTTCTATTGTATTGTTGTTGTGTGCAAAAGTGAAGAAAGGCTTCACCCCCCTAACCTTGTGTCCTCTCTCTTTTGTGTGTTGTGAAGAAAGCTGAACTTGAGTCTCCTATCTCTCTCCCTCATTCTTTACATTCTTTGGCGTCGGGAGGGCACTCACCAAGTCGAGGAAGAACGGACCTCTGGTGTGTTCACTACCAAAATCCAGGCCATTGAGCAATGGAGTGTGCTTTAAATGAGAAGTGGTGTGCCATCTGCATGACCAATATGCACACCACAGCCCAATGTCACTACAAGGCCCGAGATCACAGGTACAGATGCAATGTTCAACATCTGCATCCACTAATCTTGCAGCTTCATACCTGCAACAATCTGGAATTGCCTAGATCTAGGAACAACCTCCCTTTAGAGGTGGCAGTAGTGGAGGAGGCCGTACCTAAGGCATGCCTAAAACTAATATAAGTGGATACATCGTAAGTGCACACATGACTGAGTGCTAAACTAAGTGGGACTTTCCTCTATTACTTTTACTCAGGCCTTTCTTCTATTCTTGTACAAATGAAACCACATCTTTCAACATGAACCTTCAAGACGTTGGGTAACAACATCCTTCATCAAAGTTCCATAACATTATGATCTTGAAGGTAATTTTATGATCAGCAAAATGAGACCCACTTGGTCGCCTAGAGATCTTCCCTATAGATAAGTTTTCATATCGTCCATTGGACACATTGCATCATTTTCATTAACAATGTGTGCGTGAAGTTTAGTTAGCAATGATTCCATTGTCATCCATTTTCGAGGCTCATTCTAGCACAGGTGCAGTTTACAATCCCACAACAGCTTTATTACATGCCCTGAGTATAGTTCATCACTTGATAGTGCGGACTTGCACCCCACAAGGAAGTTGGCTATTTTGGCAAGTAACCAACTGATAGCATAGCAATCTAACATGTTTGACCATGCGCCATTTCATTGAGGTACAATATCATTTATTACATAAAGCTCTAATGCAAACCAAGGAAACCTTGACTTTGGAGCAAGTGCCTAAACCTCCTTGGGCTTGCTCTCAGTTCTGTGGAGACACCTTCCCCAATCAATAATGCTCACCTGCACATATTTCCCATCTGGTGTGAAATCCAATACATAGCTTTCGGCATTCAAATCGGTGAGTCTGAACCCCTCTCGTGCACTGCTTTGATTACACTAGCAATAGCTACACAAATGACAAGAGCATTCTTATAGAACAAGCGTGCTTGCATCTGACTCCGTGTATCATGCCACGCATTGCGAGGTTGCTCACGGGGGTTGCCTCGCCTTGCCCAGTTTGGATAATCATGATACATGGAAGGTAGGCTTATAAGCATGTCATGATAACTACCTACCTCCATCGAAGTATGGAATAATTAACCAAAGATTGCTAATGTGTGTGTAACCAATTGCGTGACACACGGCCCTATGCATTATAGTCATTGCCAGCTCTGTCTTCAACGATTTCTGTGCATGTGCAGTATCGTGCGTCAACTTCTTGCTAGCATAAGATAGGGTTGGCTTGAAACTTGGCACACCCTCTGTCTTAACCTGGTACACTTTTCCTGTTGAGATATCAAGCTCTACCCTCGATATATCTCCTAGATGACTATCATTTATGTCACCGCCTATGTTAGTTGTACTCGTGGTGTAGTTAGACTACCACGTATGTTTTTGGTTTGGGTTCACATATGAACCACGTATTCTAGGTTTTGACATATAGGGTATTTCCCTCTTCTATTGTATTGTTGTTGTGTGCAAAAGTGAAGAAAGGCTTCACCCTCCAACCTTGTGTCCTCTCTCTTTTGTGTGTTGTGAAGAAAGCTGAACTTGAGTCTCCTATCTCTCTCCCTCATTCTTTACATGGTATCAGATCCTTGTTCGTGGTAAGGAGCTCAAGCAAGCAAGCAAAGTTTGTGGTGTCCTGGTAAGAGGACCAGTGCTGCTTTCCTATTTCGAGTTTGGGAGCAAATCTCTGCAGGTAGCACAGCCAAAAGTGCAGGAGTGCACTGTTTCAGATTGAGAGGCCCTTCGTGGTGTGGCGAGAGCGCAATATATGCTGCGGGCGAGGGCAAAGCCCTCGGTGACTTTATTTTTTTGATTTGAGGTCGTTTCGGGGCCCGTTTTGAAGGCGGAACTTCTTCGCAAGCACTCAGAAAAAGGCCCTGTTTTTCGCTGTGCGACCACTGTGCGCCTGGTCGGTGGAAAGGTGCCACCGAAATTGCATCGTATGCCTGTGTGCAGAGATATTGGGAGTTGCAGATTCATGCCTGTTGCCTGTTGATGCAAAATCGTCACTAGGAAGTGACTGTGTGGTGAAATACCACTTTTGTCAGTGTTGCAGATCTGCCCCTGTGAGGCTTTTCGCAGAAGTTTTGCTATTTGCCCTTGTGAGGCATTTGTTGTGTTTACAGGTTGCTGTTGCAATTCGTGATTTGTAAAATGTCTGAGAATCTGTCTTTCATTGTCAGTGAGAAGCTTGACAAGAACAACTTCCAAGCATGGAAGTTCAGGATGACAAACTTCCTTATGGGAAAGGGAGTTTGGGATTACATCAGTGGTGAAACTGCAGAACCAGTTTTGGGTACTGCTCCCACTCCTGCTGAATTGAAGGCCTTTAAAGAATGGCATGAAAAAGCCAGAAAATGCTTGTATTGGCTGTCTATTAGCATTTTAGATTCTATGATTGTGCATATACAGGATGTAGAGATGCCTAAGGAGGCATGGGATACATTGGTGAAGCTATATAGCACAAATACCAAAGCACGAAAGATGCAGCTAAAGCAGGAGTTGCATAATGTGCAAAGGAAAAATCTGAATATAAATGAGTATTCCTTGAAGGTGAAAGGCCTTGCAGATTCTCTTGCCTCCATTGGAGCACCTGTTGATGATGAGGACTTAGTGTCCGTGACCTTGAATGGTCTTGGGAAAGATTATGCACAGTTTCGGACATCCATTGGAGTCCGTGAAACATTTCCTGATTTTCAGGAACTTATTGCTCTCTTGCTGAGTGAAGAGCAAAGGAATGGTGGTCCAGCCACCTCAACCTCTCAAGAGACTGCTTTCTACTCGAATACAGGTAGAGGCAGGGGTAGAGGAAGAGGCCGTTTTGGTGGCCGTGCAGGAAATCAGAACCAGCAGCAACAACAAGAAAACCAGTCCTGTGGAGGAGGACGTGGCAGTTCTAGAGGCAGGGGGAGCCAAAGAGGCCGTGGTTCATGGCAAAGGAACCAGCAAGTAAATAGCAGCACAGAATGCTATTATTGTGGAAAGCCTGGACACAAGGAGAATACATGCTATAAAAAACAGAATGACATCAAAAGTGGGAAGTTGCAGCAAAGCAACTATGCATCATCAAGTGGGCATGGTGACGACAGAAATGAGCATCTTTTTGTGATGCAGCATATGGTTAACTCCATGTCAGGAGATGCTGCAGCTTGCAATGATGTTTGGTATGTTGATTCAGGTGCCTCTAACCACATGACCAGTCATGGTGAGTGGTTTCATGATGTTAGAAATTTGGATAAGCCAGGTTATGTTGAAACAGGTGATGATACTGCGCACCCAATTACACAGGTTGGTAAAGTGCCATTGGCTATGCAGGATGGCAAAACAAAGTACTTGGCAGATGTACTTCATGTTCCAAAAATCACTAAGAACCTGGTTTCAGTTGGCCAGATGGTTGAGCAAGGTCTGCAGGTTAGATTGAATCCTGATGGATGTTTTGTTGAGGACTTGAAAAATAAGTGCCGCTTGGTTGCGAAAGGCAATAAAAATGGCAGAATGTTCACCTTGGATGTTGATATGCCTGAGGTAAAAGCTGCTATGTTTGCGCATGGGAGAGGTGTCATTCCAGATATTGAGATATGGCACAAGCGCATTGGGCATGTGAATATACAAAGGCTGAAATCTATGCAAACGAAAAACATTGTTGCAGGTTTGCCTAAATTCAGAGTTGAGGGAATGCAAAAGGTATGTGAAGCATGCCAAATGGGTAAGCAGGCCAGACATGCATTTCCCAAAAATGCTAAGGTGAGCACTCAGGGGGGTCACTATGTATAAACCCTCTATATCACGTGCGTTCAAGGCCTATTTTTAAAATCCCTTATCTGTAATTTTTTCATCAATAAAATGTACCCCTTTTCTATACAAATCTGTAATTTTTTTCCAAAACTATTTTAAATAGTCCCTTATGTATATTTATTTCTGTAAATTTTAGAAATAAAAAATATCCTTCTGTTGAACTCACGTGATAGGGTTACATATGATGAGTGACCCCCCCGAGGGTGAGCAGAAGACCTTTGGAAGTGATCCATTCAGATGTTTGGACAACCAAAGCTGCTTCTATTGGTGGATGCCATTATTATGTGACGTTTATTGATGACTACACTAGGAAGGTGTGGATTTATTTTATGAAGCACAAAAGTGAAGTGTTCAGCCATTTCAAGGCTTTTAAGGCCATGGTTGAAAAAGAGAAAGGTGTGCATATTAAAGTGCTAAGATCTAATGGAGGGGGAGAGTACTTTTCAGAAGAATTTAGTGAATATCTGAAAGAACAGGGAATTCAAAGGAAGTACTCATGCAGGTCTACCCCTCAGCAGAATGGGGTTGCAGAAAGGAAGAACAGGCATATTGCAGAAGTAGGACGGGCGATCCTAAATGAGAAAAACATGCCTGATTATTTTTGGGTTGAAGCAGTAGCAACTGCTGTTTATATTATGAACAGAACCCCCACTGCAGCTGTCCATGGTATGACGCCTGAAGAAATGTATACAGGCCAAAAACCAGATATTTCTCACTTGAAGGTATTTGGTTGCATAGCTTATGTTCATGTTCCTGATGAGAAGAGAACAAAGCTGGATCCAAAGGCAGAAAAATGCATCTTTATTGGATATGCTCTGCACCAGAAAGGGTATCGCTGTTATAACCCTTCCACCCGCAAAATGCAAGTGAGCAGAGATGTTGTTTTTGATGAAATGAGCAGCTGGTATGCACCAACTGTTATGGTAGGAGATGCAGATGCAGGAAATGGGAATGCTGTAATAAATGCAGAGCAGCAATCTCAAGCCTTGAGTGGACCCAGAGAGTCCTCTACTAGTGGATCTAATGCATGGACAGGGAGATTGAGATCTAGTGAATCGTCATATGGCAGTCCTGATAGTGTTGTGCAGGTATCACATAAGGGAAAAGAAAAAGTGGACCATGCTCCAGTGTTTGATGTGTCTGCTGGTAGCTCTCATGTTGATGGAGAGTCAAGCGGCTCTGAAATGAGCCTTGATGAGGAACTTGGGATTCCTTCTGTTGTTACACCTGGTGCAAGGAAAAGAAGGCATGATTTAAAGACTCCTGCAACTGATCCAGTTGTACGGAGGTCCACTCGTATTAAATATCCAGTTGACAGGCTGAGATATGATGGGTATACAGCACATCACTATGCTTATATGGTCAAGGTTCTAGAGGAGCCAGAGCCCACATGTTTTGAAGATGCAGCAGGGCATAAAAATTGGGAAGCAGCTATGGATGAAGAGATGGCTGCCTTGGATGCAAACCACACTTGGGATTTGATGCCTTTGCCTCATGATAAGAAGGCTATTGGCTGCAAGTGGGTTTACAAAGTAAAGCACAATGCTGATGGGTCTGTTAGCAGGTACAAGGCAAGATTGGTTGCCAAAGGTTTTGCGCAGACATATGGAATTGACTATGAGGAAACTTTCAGCCCAGTTGCAAGGATGGCAACCGTGAGAGCAGTAATTGCTATGGCTGCTGCAAAGGGATGGTCTTTGCATCAGATGGATGTGAAAAATGCCTTCTTGTGGTGATTTGCAGGAAGAGGTTTATATGATGCAGCCAGAAGGTTATGAGGATAATGCACACCCCGATTTTGTATGCAGGTTGCGCAAAGCCTTGTATGGCTTAAAACAGGCGCCAAGGGCATGGTCAGACAAGATAGGGCAATATCTTGTCACTATTGGATTTCAGATTTCCAATTCAGATTTTTCACTTTATGTGAAAAGGACAAACAGAGGGATTGTGCTTATAGTCATCTATGTTGATGACTTGATTATTACAGGTGATAGTGATGCAGACATTAATGAAGTGAAGCTGTTGTTGAAGCAGAAATTTGAGATGAAGGATTTGGGAGAGCTGCGTTACTTCTTGGGCATTGAGGTTATTAGATCCCCGAGTGGGATATGGCTGTTGCAAAGGCAATACGGTTTGGACATGCTGTCCAAATATGGGATGACAGGCTGTAAGCCTATCTCTGTTCCATTGGAGCAGAATGTGAAGCTCAATGCAGAGTCAGGTGAGCTTCTTGAAGATATTACTATGTATAGGCGCATAGTAGGTAGCTTGATTTACATGACTATAACCAGACCAGATTTGAGCTATGCTGTGGGGCTGGTGAGTCAGTTTATGCAGGCACCGAGGAAGCCACATTTGGATGCGGCTAGGTGCATACTGCGGTATGTGAAGTCCACATTGCATTATGGACTGTTTTATGAAGCTGGGTGTGCATTACAGGTACATGGATACACAGATGCTGACTAGGCTGGTAGTGTCTCAGACATGAGATCTACTAGTGGTTTTATGTTTTCCCTTGGGAATGGTGCCATCAGTTGGAGCAGCAAGAAGCAGCCAACAATTGCCTTGTCGAGCACAGAGGCTGAGTACAGGGGTGTAGCAATGGCTGCATGTGAGGTAGCTTGGTTACGGAAGCTACTTGGAGATATGGGACAGTCAGTTCATGCAGCAGTTGTCATTCATTGTGACAACATTAGCAGCATCATGCTTGCTAATAACCCAGTTTATCATGCTAGAACGAAGCACATTGAGGTGCATTATCACTTTGTGAGAGAGAAGGTTCTAGCTGGTGAGATTGATCTTGTCTATGTCAGTGTCTATGTCAGCACTGAGGAGCAGGTGGCTGATATTTTTACGAAGGCATTGGGTACCGAGAAGCTTCACAGATTTAGGAGCTTGCTTGGTGTACGTGAGATGGATTTGAGCTTGAGGGGGAGTGTTGAGATATCAAGCTCTACCCCCGATATATCTCCTGGATGACTATCATTTATGTCACCGCCTATGTTAGTTGTACTCGTGGTGTACTTAGACTACCACGTATGTTTTTGGTTTGGGTTCACATATGAACCACGTATTCTAGGTTTTGACATATAGGGTATTTCCCTCTTCTATTGTATTGTTGTTGTGTGCAAAAGTGAAGAAAGGCTTCACCCTCCAACCTTGTGTCCTCTCTCTTTTGTGTGTTGTGAAGAAAGCTGAACTTGAGTCTCCTATCTCTCTCCCTCATTCTTTACATTTCCTTCCACTCCCCCACCTAATTCCTCAAGAATTGTCAATGCAACCAGTGGGAAGTGTACCGTTGTAGAGCACATGTTAGCAAACTTCATGCACAGGTTTATTTGTGCCTTGCCGTCTTGACTTCCATGTCTATTCTTTCTAAGGAGCCACTAGAAATTCGGGTAAAATATTGCATGGTGACATTCGATAGTCTACTGATCGTACCTCTTTCCTTTCGATTTTTCTTATGAATGGCAGCACAGGATTCTTTCCATTATTCGAGCCACCTATCCAACTTCGACCTTGTTGCATCTGTCAAGGGCTGTGACTGCTTTACCATTTCCCATTGTACAATTATATCACCCAGCACTCTAGGTAGGAAATTTAGTACAGCCTCTTTCTCCGCTACTTGCTCCACCTCTTTGTGCCTCCTCCAGCTACAAAATGATGCGAGGTAGAGAAGGCATCCACACGGGCTGTAGGAGGACTAGCTTTAAAAATCCTCTAGGGTGGACGTCGCCCAACAGTGGCTAGAAGAATTCTAGGAAAATTGGACTTTGAAGGTCAAATTCTTCAAAATGACGCAGGGCAGAGAAGTCATCCACTCGGGCTGTAGGAGGACTAGCTTTAGAAATCCTCCAAGGTGGGTGTGCGCCCTAGTGAGCGAAAGCTATAGCACAAAGGGCTCGGGAAATGGTCGCCTAGAGCTTGGGAATTTGTGCCTGCAAGTTCTAGACCAAAAGGGGGGGGAAATGAAGCATGAGAAAGAAGATGAAGAATCTAGGAGAATCTAGGAGAACCAGAGAGGACTCAAGGAATCAAGGAGGGTGGATGTGGCTTTGATACCACATGATGGAACAACAACAAGGAATCAATGAGATGAAGAAAAATAGTGACGTTTATTCAAGAGTGGAGAGGCCAATATATAGGCACCAAGAATCATCAAGTGAACATCATAGATGATGTCATTGTAGAAGCCACCAACATCCTATAATCATGCCACCATCTCCATAAATCTCTCAATCACACCTAATAGAACCTTCTACCACCAAACCTAATCACACTAACCAACACACAATGCTTGTACCCCTAGGTACACCCCAATACATCAATTTGTCCTTCAGATCCTCCCTTATGCTTAAGGAATCTCATGTCCCATTCAAATGTTCCCAAATGGTAGACACCACATTCTTGAAGATATGCATGGGATCAAGCGGGTGATTGATCTTGATGTGGAACCAATATGGTAGCTGATAAAAGATGGAGTATCTAAACAAAATATGGTGTTAGCGTGCAATCTTTATTTCCATTCAATATAGCACACAATAGCTACAAACCCTTACTGGCTCATGGCATGTGGAGGACGAGTCTTGGAAAGGTCCCAAATTGTCATCCAATCTCCTGTAATGAGTTACTGTGGGGGGACTTCATTCCAAGGGGCTACATATCTAGGATGATCAAGTGGGAGAAATCGATGGTGATTCTCATAGATGACCCTCTTCAACGCGTGTGGCTGTGAAGCAACTAGCAAAGGACCACAAACATGACATGCATGGTAACTCGACGTAGTGAGACCTAAACAATAGATGCAATTGCGTAAGCACGGTGGGTTTAGGGTGCCACATTTATTGCCTACTCATAATTGAAAGTTCAATGATTACTTGAACACTCGCCATAGCCTGAGAACTCATGCATTGTCCATATTAGCTTTAATTTGCATACTGTGATGCCAAATTTTGATATTTTTTATTTGGCGTTGGTATTGTTTTCTTCTATCTTTGATAAGAGTTTGAGTATCAAGAGATAGCCTAACGGCTCTCACTTATTTCTATTTTCTAAGATATTGTATGGGATTGAGAGGATGAGTGGAATGGATAATTATAAATACCATGTGTATGAATGATAAATACCTTGGTATGGGGTAAGAGTTATTTGTGTATGGGATATTATGGGGTTTTTAGAAAATAGGAAGAGTGAGTCATATAAAGAGCTGGGCTCATGTCCATGTGTTCCAATAATATAAGAGAGATCACATGCCAAGCGTGTGGAAGGCATGTGGAGGAGTGTGGAGTTAAGAGGAATCCTTCTAGAATTCCTATGTGGAATCAGGAGGATGTGGACATATGGAAAAGAGAGGGTCTCTATGGGCTCCATCTGGGGAGACTCTTGACTTTCTCAATATTTTAAGAGTATTGAGCATCTTTTGATGGGACACATGGCAAGAGTAGCCAAAAAGGACATGGATGGTGACATACGGGCTAATGTGATTGATGGGGAAAGGAATCGACAGGCAGCAATTTAAATGGGTGAAGGAGGGTGAAAAAATCTCTATAAAAGGAGCCCTCCTCTCCCTTGTTCATCATCTCTTCCACCATTAGGCCTCATGTTGCTATAGCTCTAGTCTCCTCAAGCCTCTTCCATGAGCCTTCTCTCCCTCTTGTAGATATTCTCTTATGTAGACTCTTGAGTCCATCTCTCTCTAGTTCATTCTCTCTCTATGAGTAGTCTTGGAGATTCGGCTCCCTCTTATACGTATGAAACCTCTTCTTCTCCCTTCTTTTTGTAGTATTTTGAGCTGCATTAGAGTGGAGTCTCACTCTATTGGTAATGAAGGTCACTTTAGGTTCTCTCTCTTGAGTGTCTCTTCCCCTTTTCCATTGCTTTCTCTTCCAAACTGCTTAGAATTGTTGTTTATTCGGCCGCTCATTGCGCATATATGGTTTATTAATTTCAAGCCACAAAGGGGGCAAATCCTTTTCTCCTAGGTGACCTCTATGGGACTTGGATCTTTGATGAAGTCTAAGCATGGAGTTAGTATTCTCCCAAGTCGGCACCAGTAGAAGGAGTAGGGTTTTTCATGATAGTTTGACCCCCTATTAGTATTTTGCTCATAACTTTTCGCTCAGTGGTCCGATTTGGACAAAACTTATATCAGCACAAAGCTCTCTTCAAGTAGCATCATCCTATTCTTCAGTTATTGTATTAGATGTAACATAAAAAATCTATGACTCTCTGTGTGTGACTGTTTCTTTTTCAGATAGATTTTACCCCCGTCTAGTAAACTGCCCATATCTTTCCGACCGCTCTTCTGTTTCTTATCAAACTTATATAAGACGAAGCCCATTTCAACGCACATCTCAATTTGTGATGGAATATTTTATATCATGTCTCTGCTAAAAGTTATGGGTCTCTGTGTCTTATGATAGTTTGTAGAGTGTTTTGGGCTAATTGTAAAGGTATCTATGAAGGAGGTGCAATGTTTCCTTGGAACCTACCCATCGAACCCAATCAGCCCCTTCAAACTCCTTGATATATATCAGTTCATGTCATGTTGATCCATAAGATCTTATTTCAACAACGTATCGCTCTTCTCCTTGGCATAGACCGGCTTACTGAGATTATGGCCTCTGCTGATCCTTTCCTTTTCCCTATGCTTGAGCACAACATCACTTGGGACGTTACCATCTTCATTCTCATCTAAGGGAGGAAAGTATGGTGTGGTCTCTTGGTATAAAAGCTTCTTTTTAATGTCCCTTTCCCAATGATGAATATCTCTATCGCTCAGTTCGAAAGCAGTAGGAAGTGAAGAGGTGCATGAAGTTTATTACCCCCAACTTCATGTCACAATACCTTCTCCTTCTCCTTCCCCTTCCCCTTCCCATCCCCCTTGTCCTTAATCCATTCTCCCTTCTCCTTCCACTCTCCCATCTCCCTTCTCCTTCCATTATTTCTTCTCTTTCTCTTCTCTTTCTTAATCCTTCCTTTCTCCTTTCCCTTGTATGCATGTTTAAGTTGAATTTGTCAATGCCTTAAGTATTCATGAGGAAATAAGGGATTGCATGAATGATGGAAATAAGGGATTGCATGAGGAAAATTGTACTACACCATGTGGGCACACTATAAGACATAGGCCCTTTTCCGATGAAAATATCGATCTTTTTTACACTAAATAGTTTTTTTGAGGAGTGCAAAGGTCGGTGTTTACGTCACTATAAGTGCCAAAAAAGAATGGTCGCTATATAAGCGTCGCTATATAGCGACACTAATAAACATCGCTAGATAGCGACATTGGTAAACGTCGCTATATAGTGACACTGGTAAACATCACTATAATAGAAGCTTAAAAAAAACATTGGTGGGACTAAACAAGGCCACAGCAAGCCTTGTTTTGCCCCACTAATGTTTTTTATTTAGTAATTACAAAAGAATGTTTTTTATTACAAAATTTCCCTTGTGGAAAGGGTGATACAAAATCGCTCAAATGAACCCATGAGCGACAGAAGCATATACATGTAAAGATATACAACATTGTTTGTAACGAAATTACCCTTTCGAAAAGGGTGATACAAAATCGCTCAAACGAGCCGATATACAAAAGCATATACATGGCGAAGTATATGCAACCTACTATCAATACTACTGCTACTGCTCATCTGAATCATTGTCCTCATCCTCGTTGCAGTGGCTTGATCCCTGGCCCTCGTGAGTTGCGCTTAATCCCTGGCCCTCGTCGAAGCCGTGTAAGCATAATCCCTCATCATCCCCGCTCACCTCCTCTAATGGGATGTTCAAGCTTTGATTCTAAGAGTGAAACCAAATTAATTGGAAATTAGATTGGAACTTAAAGAATAAAACAATTTAAAAAGTGAGATTACAAGTAGGAGTAGACATATACCATGCGAGCAGACACCTCAGCCCAATCGACCATCACTCCTAGCATCTCCTACTCAATAAACCACGGCTTTGTTCCTACACGAAACGTGCATCTCATCTCTATCTCTGTAGGAAGGTGACCCATTGCAGCTTGCTGCGGGCCCAATTTATGAGAGTTAGATGAAGTGCATGCAATATGTATTAAAACAAATAGAACAATACATTAAATGAGAAGAAGTAGACTTACCACGGTTGCCTTGAATGCTAACTGTCCGCCTGCACCAAAGTGCGAAGTACCCATGGAGTCCAGCACTCTCCTCACAGGCCTCCTCTGACCCTCGAACAGTTCGGGATGGTCCCTTTACTACTTCTTGAAAAACTTCCAATCAGCTTTGTTTGCCCAGCTGGGTTTAGCCTTCCCCTTTGCGATGGAAGTACGCAAGGTTGACCTATGATGTTTCAAGATGAACCCCATGCACTCTTTCATGTAATCCGAATTAAACTCCCAATTTGGAGGGTTAGGATATTGTCTTTTCAATTCATCGATGACTACCTGCTTCTTTCCCTCATCTTGGTACCACTAGTCAGTAGCTATGCCGCTCCTGAAGTGGTGGCTCATCAACCACCTCATGGTGGCCATCACTGCTGAGCTCTTTTTATTTTCTATTATCTCTCCAGTAGCCTCCTTGATTTCATAGGACAGGTCCTCAATCGAGTAAGGAGGACTCATGGTGGTGGCAGAGTCAGAGCGAGTGGTGTTACTGCAAGAGCTTACGGAGCAAGGAGTAGCAATGAGAGACGTAGGAGAGGGCAAGGGACCTGACTGGTACTAGGTCTCAGGACCAAGTGGAGACCTGTAGGGATGTGAGTGTGCTGACTCGTCTACATCTCCCGAGTTAGGACAACATAACCAACCCCCCCACTCTTCCTTCCCTTATGATGGGCATGCCCAGGTGATGATCCCTCAATCGAAGGGGTAGATGGGATGGCTGGACAGTAGGTCTAGCCATCGGTGTAGGAGAGGGATTTGCTAAGGTCCTCTGGGATAGCAAAGAAGAATCTCGCTCCTCCGCATCAGTCATCTGTGCGACAAACTCGTTGGGACTCCCGACAAAGCTATGGGCTACTAGCAAACAAATTTCCCGAGGGGTAGTCACAATGCTACGTCTGAGAGGAGTTGGGCCAGGGGTAGTCATAGGGGTAGGGCCCTAAGGTGTTGTCTAAGTGGAATCAAAGTCCTCTGGAGAATAGAGATCATGAAGTCTCCTCTTACGAGGGTTTTTTTACTCGTCGAACATGCGATGTGATCCCATGTCTAATTTGGGGAGATTGGACAAACGTAGACACAAACACGAAATCCTATGTATGTTTGAATTGTGAGTCTCTTTTGTCCTTCTCTCTTTTATCCCCACTTTTTCTCTTTTCACTTTCTCTCTTATCTCCTCTCTTTTTCTGTCTTTTTTCTCCTCTCTTTTCTCCTTTTTCTCCTCTCTTTTTCTCTCTTTTTTCTCCTCATCATGTAAGAGAAAAGAGAAAGAAAAGGGGAAAAGAGAGGTGGGAATCGTCATGTATGTTTGAGAATCATCATTATTCGAATCCTATGTATGTTTGAATTATGATAGGTTGCTCCAAAAGATGTTGCCTGCAGCAAATACCATTCTCGCTTCAAGAGATGAAGCAAAGAAGATGCTAACATCGGTGGGTATGGATTATGATATTATCCATAAACTGCTCGAGAAAAAACATCCATCGACTATGAACGGTACCTGCAATGGCCACCTCATCAACTGTGTGCACAAGCAAGTGCACTTGAGTTGTCATAATGCTCGAGGGAAAGTGCTTCTCAAGGAAGCAT
Source organism: Dipteris shenzhenensis (assembly GCF_047967505.1). Taxonomy (NCBI): domain Eukaryota; kingdom Viridiplantae; phylum Streptophyta; class Polypodiopsida; order Gleicheniales; family Dipteridaceae; genus Dipteris; species Dipteris shenzhenensis. Next base: position 2,424,378 of record NC_141616.1, read on the forward strand.
ATGGCTTCGATGGATTCCACCCTAGCCTTCAATATGGAGATCTCTTTTTGAGATATCCACCTATTTCACATGCCCATGTAAGAAATATTTATAATCAATCTACAGATTATTCAGCTTAAATTGAAGAAAATGCAATCAACGTGATTTGATAGTAAGCATACCTCACAATACCACTGATCTTGAATATAGCATTTCTAATATCTTCTTGTAAGTGCCCTTTTATTATAATTGGGAGGATGAACTATCAAAGCAACAAAAAAGTCACGTCAATAATATAACATAATCATAATTACACTAACACATCATGATTATCGGTACACTAATCCTACAGCTTAGAATACCTATAAGACCTTGTGCCAATCATGGGACTTGAGCCCACTATGCTTATTGTCCTTTGAAAATCCTCCTTTCAAGCAACGCATGTACCTTCTGGGTGTTTGAAAAGAGGCAATGTCCGCCTTGACTACTGCCTCCTCTCTCGTGGAGAGGATCCATGTTGCTTTTGGGAGGACAAATTTTCCCGAAGGACGCACTTGGGGTCTCAAATGAGACATCCTATTCATAGCACGCAAGTCTTCTCGCGCTCCTCTTGAGTCTTTGGAACCAACCAAGTATGCCCAAATAGTAGCCCCCATATTCTTGAAGATATGCATGGGATGCAAGAAATGATTGATTTGTAACTGACCCCAATAAGGAAGCTCATGAAAGATCGATAGCCTCTTCATACCACGAGTAGGTTCCTCTCGATTCGCCCTCCAAGCTTGAATCTAGTCACTTGCCTTCAAATATGGTGGTGGTGGATCAAGTTGACCTCCACGCACGAGATGGTCCAGCGGAAGGTATCCAGCCTCAGGGGGGTCACTATGTATGAACGCTCTATGTCACGTGCGTTCGAGGCCTATTTGTAAAATCCCTTATCTGTAAATTTTTCCTTAATAAAACGTACCCTTTTTCTATACAAATCTGTAAATTTTTTTACATTTCATTTTAAATGTTCCCTTATGTATATTAATTTTTGAGAAATTTAGGAATTAAAAATATCCTTCTGTTGAACTCACGTGATAGGGTTACATATGATGAGTGACCCCCCCAAGTATCCAGCTTGCTCATATGTTTGGAGTATTGTGCAAGCGATTTCAAACCCGGTCTACAAAGAGGACAAGCATGGTACCTACTTGTAACAAGTCCTACACGCGTGCATGAATGTGTTAGTATAAGACATGCATGCAAAAGAGAGTCATAAAAGCATAATCCTATATTATACATGTAAAGACACAAGCACGTACCTGTGCACTCTCCATATCCTGGGTAGTCATGAATGGTCCACATCAAGATACCCTTGACCAAAATATCATTGGTATGTCTAGGAGCTTTGGAAATATCAAAGACCCGCACTCCTCTCCATAAGATCTATAACTCCTCTATCAAAGGTGCCATGTACACATCCATACTTTTGGCCTTGTACTTCCATGGCACAAGTAGTGCAAGCATGAGGTGTCCCTTGTTTATTGTTAGCCATGGTGGGATATTGTAATTCACCAAGACTATGGGCCATGTCGACCAAGATGTCGAGCGTATGTCGAAAGGATTCAAGCCATCCATGGCGAGCCCAAGATGTAAGTTGCATGGCTCCCTCGCAAAGTCCGACCACTGATTGTCTATGTGCTTCCAAGCTGCACAATCAGCAGGAATCCTCAATGTGTCATCAGTGGACCGATGAGATGCATACCAAGTCATCAACTCCACTATGTATTTGCATCGGAACATGTTCTGTATTCTTGCAATGATGGAAACATGTCTTAAGACCTTCACTGGTATCTTCTCACCCTGCAAGTCATCTCTATATCATTGTTCCCCACACTTCTAAGAACTAGTCAAATCTCGATGCTCACGACAAAAGAGAATACATTCATTACGGCAAGCATGAAAACTTTAAAGGGATTTGTAAGACAAAGAGCAAGACCAGAAGCAAGCATGGCAGAGGGATGGCTTGTACAAGAGTCATTAGTATATATCACGGAGTTTCTTGCATCCATGGATCCGGATATGCCGCAAGCTTGGCATAACAAGGATGATGATTGCATCATTAGTGAGGTTCCGCAAGGAAAAGGGATTAAAATAAAGATGAGCGAAGATCAAATGGAGAAATTCAATAAGTTTTGTATCCTCAATAGCAAGGAGATGCAGAAGTGGATTGAGAGATATGAAGCGGCCAAAGCAAAAATAATAAATGCAAGGACGAGATTCAGAGTAATGTACAGGTGATCGCAACCATATCCATGTGATCTCTCCCTTCTCCCCACTCACATGTCACTTAATTGGCTACAACTGGCTCTACATAAAGTCGAACGTGATGGGTGTGTAAAATACCAACATTCGTCAATAGAGCATGATGTTGTAGATGATCATAGTGCAGATAGATGATTATTGAAGAGAGAGAAAGATGTGGGAAAAGGCGATTTGCCATCTCACACATATTTTAACAAGTAGATTACCACGTTTATGATCATCGAACCACATTGGGAGGGGGCAAGATAGTTGGATGATTTCTCTCTCTTGAGGTCTAGCAAGCTTTGCATGGAGTACTCACATGTTGGAAGTTAGGATAAAAATTCATTTCAAAGGGATGAAAAGTTTTGATAATTATGAAAGAAATTGAATTAACTGCACTCCTTAATTTGATAGCATTCGACGGCTCTAGGAGCCTCAACAGCAGAACGCAACTATGTTACAATGATAGCAAGAAATCGTTAGAGACATGATATCTGCCATCAAGAACTTTGAGGCTCGCTGGCAAGGATGTTATGGCACTTCATGGGAGATGTTAATAGGAAAATGCCACGGTGAAAAGGCGATGGTGCACAATGAGTGGCCACCATCTTGCAGCCCCTTGATAGTATTGATGTTAACATAACAACGCAATCTATAGATGCAATTGAAGTTGTCGCAAATGTTGAGAATAATGTTAGGATGCTAGACGATGGACGGTGGAGATGTAATGTATGTCACTAGACATACTGTTGGAAAGCTGAAAGGAAAGCAAAGAGTGGATACAAACTCAGAATACTTGCTTATGGAATGAAGAAAAGTGAGGTCCTTAAGTAGGCACCTCATACAAGCTCACTGACATCACTGATGACTTCAGAGCTCCACAATCATCTCCTCAATCTGCTCCTAGATTCTCTCAATCATCGTATGTGGCTCTCCACCACCTAACTGTGCTTGTGGGCACCTAACTGTGCCTCTAGCACTCACACATAGAAACATAAGGTGTGCCTGAGGCATACACCTTGAGATATCCCAACAAACCCCCCCTCAAGGAAATGCCTCAGGCTATGTCAAGGATACATCTAGTCTCATAGTTTCTCATGCCATCTCATGGTGGTCAAGGATTAATCTATGGCTAGGTTCTCATGCTAGCAAGGGTTCCCTTGGGTGTAAGGTAAACAAAAGGGATACAAAAAGACCTTCCAATGGTTATCTCCCCTGCATGTACATGCACACAATGTCTGCAGGAGGTACCATGGAACAAAACATACACATGGCCTACATCATAAGGTGACCAGAGGTGTTTACAAAACACACAAAACACAATAGTTTATTTTCATTCATTTTGGAGGACTATCCAGGCTGAGTACCTTGACATAAAAAGAGAGATCTGGAGCATACATAGAGATGTGTTTAAAATGCATAATCTTCAAAGGATGCCTCATCTTGTGGAGGCTCATTAACTGTAAGTAGATTTGCATTTTCTGTCTTTGCTTTGGCTCTGCAAAACTTCTCATGATGGTTGTTCTTGCCACAGTGCTTGCATGGATTAACTTTGAAGCAGTCCTTTGAAAGGTGATTTGTCTTTCCACAGTGATTGCAAGGAGTATACTTGCCCTTCTTGACTTTTACAGCATAAGCAGTGTCATTGCCTTTCCTTAGCTCCATATGCCTTTCTTCTTCTTGGAGAGCAGAGATAATGCCTTCAAGGTTAGGATTGGGAAGATTCTTCAAAGTGCTAACAATGTGATCAAAACTTTCAGGCATACTCTTAAGTAACACTGCCATAGCATCATCAGGAGTGATAGGAGAGTTGATAGAAGCTAATTGAGTCATAAGACTCCGCATATAGTTGACATGAGCAGCTAAAGTAGTATCACTTGCCATCTTTAATTCAAAGAAAGAGATTTTAAGTGATAGTTTAGAGATGTGAGAGCTTGCACCAAAAATCATGTCTAGCTTCTGCCAAGCTTCGGAAGGAGACTCCAAATCAGAGATATGGTGTATATAATCATCACCCAAAGCAAGAGCAATGATACCATATGCCTTTTCTTCTCTTGCTGGATCCCTTGCTGGTCGTGTCGGTGTTGAGGATTCTCCAGCATTGGAGGCTGTAGAAGAAGCGGTAGGAGTAGGTTTGACAAGTCCCCATAAGTTCTCCCGCATCAATGCAAATTTCACCTTCATTTGCCATGTATGGAAGCCCTTTCCATTGAACTTCTCAAGATTATATATGGTAGCCATGAGAGGGTCTAACCCAGATATTGGGCAGTGTCTATCTCTCTTACAAGGCAAAAATAACTGAAAGACTTCCAAAATATGAGCACTTAATGTAGCAAATAGTAGTGACTAGATTTCAAACAATGATGCTTCTTCTTACTTGCTTCATAGAAGTGGATGAAATAAACATTTTCCAATCAAAACCAGGTCTAGCAAGTCAAAACAAAACTGAATCCACACTTGTACTGAAGTTATTGAAAGCTTCAAATGCTAGAGTAGCATTTTATGTAGCATCATCTTCAAAAACTTGTCTAAAACTGTCAAAACTGAAAAGCTGAACTTGGAGGGCTTGTAGCTCACTCTTCAAAGCAAGGAAAAGAGGGCTTTCTGAAGCAAAAGAAAGCTCATATACCAAGAGGGTCCAGCACAGAGGTTGGACGAAATGGTGCGCACTTTTGCCCGGGAGAGTTGCTACAGGCTGAACCTGAGTTTTGACAATTTCTCCCTCGTTACTGAACCAAATGACCTGAAAAATGGCTCAAAATCTTCGTCTTGAGGTCGCCCATCTACTCCTAAGAGGGCTCAGGCAATGGCAGAGCAGGCAGGGAGTATTGAGCAATAGAAGAAATTCGCTGTTTGGAGAATGGCAGCCACCACAGACATTTTTTCTTCAATTGCTTGCAGGTGGAAGTTTGCCCATACTAGAGGAGTTTCCAGCTCAGAGGGTTTGGGCAATGGTCGTTTGTAGGTGGAGAACCAAGCTCTCAAAGATTTTGGGAAGAAAGAGGAAAATGGAGAAGAAGAAGATGAAGAAGAAGACGATGATGTGGCAGAAATGGGCTCAAGGGGGATCAAATGGCTCTGATACCATGTTAGAAAGCTGAAAGGAAAGCAAAGAGTGGACACAAACTCAGAATACTTGCTTATGGAATGAAGAAAAGTGAGGTCCTTAAGTAGGCACCTCATACAAGCTCACTGACATCACTGATGACTTCAGAGCTCCACAATCATCTCCTCAATCTGCTCCTAGATTCTCTCAATCATCCTATGTGGCTCTCCACCACCTAACTGTGCTTGTGGGCACCTAACTGTGCCTCTAGCACTCACACATAGAAATATAAGGTGTGCCTGAGGCATACACCTTGAGATATCCCAACACATACATTGGCTCTCGCTTAAGAAGGAGGTTGCATTTCTTAGGTGATGTGCATAGAGGACTTTCACAATGCAAGGGGCTAAGAGATTAGGGCCCTGCAAACTCTTATTGCTACCATTAAGGGACCTATTGTCCAACATTACTGTTTTAAGGCAATGCAAATCACCTTTTTAATTTTGAATTGATGTATGGTGAAACTGATTTTGCAAAGGGTGCATATGGTGAAACTAACATTGAATTTTTATTTCACTTTAAATTATGACGATAATAATTACTTCAACAATTGTACTTATTCCTAGTTGTGCAAGTTGACTGAAGGATGTTACAAAATTATCATTTGCAAACTGTGATCTCTTATTAAAGTTCCTCGAGTAGACCCTGTTTAAGTGGAGTAGACGTTACATTATTTACAATTCCACTTCAAAGTATGATAATAATAATACATCCACGTCAATTACTTCAATAATTTTCTACAATCAATGCATCCACATTAATTACTTCAACAATTTTCAACAACATTGCATTTTTAACAATGTTACTTCAAAGGTATGACAATTCAACATGAAGCACTTCATCCTTTTCAAAATAATAATTTGACATGGAGATTGCGTGTCCATAGTTTGGAAATATTATTATTGGCACTATTCATACAAAATGAGGCCATAAAAAAATAAGTTACAACATGGGAATATATATATTGCCTGATACAAAATGGCCATTACAAAATGGCCTCAGCAAAAAAATAAGCCAAGAAGGAGCTCCACACATATAAGATGACTATCAAAATAAATTAAGTTGAACTATTCTCTAGCCGGGGCTTGTGCAACAATAGGTGGTTGGTGGGTGCCCTGGGCCCCTAGTAAAATGTGTAGTCCATGGTGATATAGTAACATGAAGCAGCCACAAACAATGGTTACCCCGAGCAGGATATTGGCGATGATCATGAGGACAACAAGGAGAATCGCCATGACGATGATCAATTACTAAAACAAAATATTACACTTTATGAGAATAAGATCCATTTCCATTATCATCGTAAACACCTTTGTAACAAACCTTTGTAATTATTAATTCAATATACCTTTGCAACAAGCCTTCAAAACAATTATTGCAAATAGATAATACATGTCCAAAAAATAAATTTATATTATAAATATGTTTGTATACAAAATTCTTCCTCTCCTTATCATTTAAATTGTACATAGCCTTGGATCAAGAGAGTAGGTTGCGCCGATGCCAACCATGTCATACAATTCACGTGCCACAGGAGCGTTGCATGCCGCACATGCACTTCTCACCTTTAAAGTATTCACAACGCAAACAAGGTCAAAGCAATGATCATAAGGGAGGGCATAGTATCATGTGGCCCTGTCGAAATGATCTTGGTAGATTGGACAACATGGCCTGTCCACGACGTATCATAATGTCACTACTACACACAGATCCTATTGCAACGTTTAGCATGTGCGGGACACTAATCATCGATATTGGAATCATGTCTCGCAAAACATCGCTATATAGCGACTTTAGGTAAAGGTCGCTATATAGCGATAATTTTTAAAGTCGCTATATAGCGACATTTATCAGAATTGTAAGTGTCGCTATATAGCGACACTGAGATATTTTTTTATAGCGACGTTTTACAGAGAGCTTTTTTTCTCATATAGACCTTAAAAGTTAGTTTTTTCTAATGACATTTTTTTTAAAAATTTCATACATGTTTGATCTTTTGAGAGAATAAAAGTATGAGAGCATGTACATCAAGCCTTTGAAGCTCATATATTCATGTCCAAGTTTGAGATGAAAAAAATTCAATGAAGAGCATTTACATCAACTGTTTCATCTTGAGCCCAGTCTAACATGCCAAACAAGTCTATCTCTAACTCTATACTGACTTGATCTCCTATATCATCATCGTACTCTAGAATCGTACGTTCACTTAAAAGTACTTGATCATCTTCTTCAATAAAGTGTGGTGATTCTTGATGATCGTTGTCTTCTTCCTCAATATCGTGATCTCCATCTTCCTCCCATGTGATGTCATAAGGTGCATCTTCCTCTTGGCTCTATTGCGATCTTCATCTTCTTCTCTAGATTCATTGGTATCAATTGAATCCGGCACTAGTGGTAGCATCTCCATATCCACATCTCTATCTTCAAAAATTTGCTTACTTTGTGGTGCAACTTGGATCACGTACCACCATCTTGGACCAGAACGATCCGGATGAAAAACCACCTATATTGAAGATGGGTGCCAAATCTCATCAATTATATATATGAAATTATGCTTAAGTACATGTATCAATGGATCTTTAAAAACGAAAGCTTCGATTAATTAAATCATTAGTATGCACCTACTCATAGTGCTCGGGAAGCACAAAAGTATCACTTTCATCGGTCCAATGTTTGGTGGAGTCTATTGCAAAGAAATCGCTACTATCTTTTCTCACTATCACATGGGGACCGTTGCAAATAGTTCTAAACCATTTTACATCAAGAATGAAAATACTAAATCATCTGAAATCAACTTCATAGATTTTGCATATGGTTCCACAATAATCCAACTGTGAGGAGAGAAGATTGGTATCCGAAGCACTTGCTTAGCTATCTTGTGTGAAGTTAGCCATGACTCCACAATCATACGTGACTCTCTTTAAATCCATGCATTCCACGCGAAAATGTCGTCCATATGACCATAATGCACTGTAAAAGAGAATCATTAAAACAATGAAGATGCATCTATTTTATAGCGTATATTGCCACAAATAATTACTTAATTACGTCAAGAGGTAAGAAACTTACATGCATCATACATCCAGATGATAACTTTTGCTCACGCTCGTTTATTGTCTCTCCGTTGCGTTCGGCTTTACGTAGAGCCAGTTGTAGCCAATCAAGTGACATGTGAGTGGGGAGAAGAGCCAGATCCCATGGATATGGTTGCGATCACCTATACATTACTCTGAATCTCGTCCTTGCATTTATGCTTCTTGCTTTGGCCACTTCATATCTCTCAATCCACATCTACATCTTAGGGCTAATGAGGATACAAAACTTATTGAATTTCTCCATTTGCTCTTCACTCATCTTTCTTTCAATCCCTTTTCCTTGGGGAACCTCGCCAACAATGCGATCATCCTCCTTGTTATGCCAAGCTTGTGGCATATCGGGATTCGTGGATGCAAGAAACTCCGTGATATATACTAATGGCTCTTGCACAAGCCATCCCTCTACCATGCTTGCTTCTGGTCTTGCTCTTTGTATTACAAATCCCTTCAAATTTTTCATAAACCGCTCAAGAAAAAACATCCACCGATTATGAACGGTACCTGCAATAGCCACCTCATCAACTATGTGCACAAGCAAGTGGACTTGAGTTGTCATAATGCTCGAGGGAAAGTGCTTCTCAAGCAAGCATACGACTTCGATGGATTCCACCCTAGCCTTCTCGATGCTCAATATGGAGATCTCTTTTTGAGATATCCACTTATTTCACATGCCCATGTAAGATATTTTCATAATCAGTCGATAGATTATTCAACTTAAATTGAAGAAAATGCAATCAATGCGATTTGATAGTAAGCATACCTCACAATACCACTGATCTTGAATATAGCATTTCTAACATCTTCTTGTAAGCACCCTTTTATTGTAATTGGGAGGATGAACTATCAAAGCAACAAAGAAGTCGTGTCAACAATATAACATAATCATAATTATGCTAACGCATTACCTTTATTGGTACACTAATTCTACAGCTTAGAATACTTGTAAGACCTTGTGCCAATCATGGGACTTGAGCCCACTAAGCTTATTGTCCTTTGAAAATGCTCCTTTCAAGCAATGCATGTACCCTGTCGGTGTTTGAAAAGAGGCAACGTCCACCTTGACCGCTGCCTCCTCCCTCGTAGAGAGGATCCACATTGCCTTCGGGAGGACAACTTTTCCCGAAGCATGCACTTGGGGCCACAAACACGACATCTTATTCATAGCATGCAAGTCTTATCACACTCCTCTCGAGTCTTTGGAACCAACCAAGTGTGCCCAAACAGTAGCCCCCACATTCTTGAAGATATGCATGGGATCCAACAGGTGATTGATATAAGGAAGCTCGTGAAAGATTGATAGCCTCTTCATACCAGGAGGAGGTTCCTCTCCCCTCCAAGCTTGAATCCAGTCACTTGCCTTCAAATATGATGGTGGTGGATCAAGCTGACCTCCACGTGCGAGATGGTCTAGTAGAAGGTATTGAGCATGACCTTCATAAACATTTTTCCTCATATGTTTGGAGTATCATGCAAGCAATTTCAAACCCAATCCACAAACAGGACAAGCATGGTACCCACTTGTAACAAGTCCTGCACGTGTGCATGAATGTGTTAGTATAAGACATGCGTGTGAAAGAGAGTCATAAATGTTGGGGTTTGTCAATGTCCTGCCTCTTCATAGGCACACTTGTGATCCTGTGTGTGTGCTAGAGGGGTAGTTAGGTGTGTTAAGTGGAGCTAGGTGCTTCTAGAGGATAGGGGAGAGATTACAGGAGCTTGGTGGCCTTTGGTATGAGGTCATCTATGATGTCATTGTGGATGTAGAGGTAGCCTACATATGGCCCACATTTCTCTTCATTCTATGAGACAGTTCTTCATTTGTGTCCATCTTCTTGTCTCCATTTTGCTTAGCTTGCTCTTTTCCAACATGGTATCAGAGCAGTACCAGCCTCCTTGAGCCTAATCCCACCACCTCATCATCATCTTCTCCTCTCTCCCGGTGCTCACTCTCACTCTTTGCATCATCTTTTGCTCATCAAACCTCACGACCCTCAGCTATGGCGTCTCCCCCCTCCTCTTCCTCCTCCTCCTTGCCTTTTCGGAGGCCTCTTCAGTAAAAAGCAGCAGCAACAACCATGAGACCAACTCCCTCAAGCTTCTCCCCTACCCGATATGTCGGGTCCAACAACCATCGCTAGGTTCATGACCACAAGGTCCAGTACCCTATCCCTAGCCAGAGCCTAAGCAGCCTTCTCTGCCAGTGTCTTGCATAACGTAGACCACATCTTCTCCTTTCTGCAGAAGTCTAAATCGCTCCAATTTCTCTCGTTAAAGACAGCACCAGTAGAATAGTATTGCTTGTTCCACATAACAGATGATAAGCACGAGGTAAGGACAAGTTTTGTATTGGCACAAGCCTCCATGAGGTTAAGCACGCCCCTGACCTCATTATCAATAATTTTAGCCGGGTGGTCTCGGTTCCCATTTATGTCATAGTTCAGAAAGGGTACGTAAAAAATTCCGTCACAGCCTGTGAACAGCTTCGATAGACTACAGTAGTCCATAAGATCAACTTCAGCAAGCTACAAGCATTCTTTCACTCCGAGAGACGCTAACAGTGAAGTAGACAGGAAAATTTCAAGTCTTTGATAAACAAAATGGTCCAGACGGGTTGCTGATAGGACCGCCGCTAGCACCGGTGATGGGTGGCTTCTCTTGTCTTGATACGAATTTAGGAGTGGGTATACTTATGGAAGGGAAGTCGAGATTAGGACTGTCGTATGCCAAGAGGGAAGATGGAAAGGACTGGATCTTTGGAGACGACATCAATCCAAACCATGATCTTCAGCTTCTCAAAACTGTCATCATAATAGCTTGGCTTGCTAGTAAAACTGCCCATGTGGTAAGACCTTGCCTTGACATGGATATTTTGCTTTGCTACAAGAAGAGGCTTCTTGTCAAGCCCACATCATCCATGAGATGATGAGTATGTTTTTGAGCTCCACTTGTATCTCCCCTAGTTGTCAAGGTACTCTGCCTAGACAGTCCTCCAAAATTATTGTAATAAACTGTGAGTTCTTTGTAGACACCTCTGGTGACCTATGATGTAGACCATGTATGTTATGCCCTCATGGTACCTCTTGCAGACATTTTTTTGTACATGCAAGGGAGATAACCATTGGGGGGGGTTGTGTTCCCCACTCTGTATACCTTACACCCATGGCAACCCTTGCTAGCTTGAGATCCTAGCCATTGATAGATCCATGTCCACCATGAGATGGCATGTGACACCTTGTGCTAGTTGTATCCTTGACATAGCTTGAGGCAGTCCCTTGGGGGGGGCTTTATTGGTGTTTGTCAATGTCTTGCCTCTCCATAGGCACACTTATGATCATATATGTGTGCTTGAGGGGCAGTTAGGTGTGTTAAGTGGAGCTAGATGCTTCTAGAGGATAGGGGAGAGATTCTAGGAGCTTGGTGGATTTGGTATGAGGTCATCTATGATGTCAGTGTGGATGTGGAGTTAGCCTACATATGGCCCTCATTTCTCTTCATTCTATGAGACAGTTCTTCATTTGTGTCCATCTTCTTGTCTCCATTTTGCTCAGCTTGCTCTTTTCCAACAATAAAAGCATAACCCGATATTATACATGTAGAGACACAACCACGTACCTGTGCACTATCCATATCCGTATAGTCATGCATGGTCCACATCAAGATACCCCTGACCAAAATATCATTGGTATGTCTAGGAGCTCTGGAAATATCAAAGACCTGCACTCCTCTCGATAATATCTGTAGCTCCTCTATCAAAGGTCTCATGTACACGTCCATATTTTTTGCCTTGTACTTCCCTGGCACAAGTAGTGCAAGCATGAGGTGTCCCTTTTTTATTGTTAGCCATGGTGGGATATTGTAATTCACCATGACTATGGGCCATGTCAACCAAGATGTCGAGCGTAATCCGAAAGGATTCACATCGTCCATGGGGAGCCCAAGATGTAAGTTGCATGGCTCCCTCGCAAAGTCCAGCCACTGAATGTCTATGTGCTTCCACGCTGCGCACAATCTGTGGGAATCCTCAATGTGTCATCAGTGGACCGATGAGATGCATGCCATTTCATCAACTCCGCTATGGATTTGCATCGGAACATGTGCTGTATTCTTGCAATGATGGGAAAGTGTCTCAAGAACTTTACCGGTATCTGCTCACCCTGCAAGTCATCTCTATATTGTTGTTCCCCACATTTCGGACAACTAGCCAAATCTCCATGCTCACGATGAAAGAGAATATAGTCATTACGGCAAGCATGGATGGTATCATAATCCATAGCCACCGTTGTTAGCATCTTTTTCGCTTCATCTCTTGATGCGGGCATGGTATTTGGTGTAGGCAACATCTTCTAGAGCAACCTATCACAATTCAAACATACATAGGCTTCAAAAAATGATGATTCGGTACACTAATCCATACATGATGATTCTCAAAACAAACAATATCCAAATAATGAGTCAAATTAGTGTAAGAGCTAATTTCATTAAGGCCAAGACACTTGTATCCAACCACCCATACTTTACTTGTAGATTCAAGATTGAGAGACAAGCATGTAGTTTAGACATCCTAGCACCCTCGTACAATTGTGTTGATTGCAACTCTCGCATTTTGGCCTCAGACTCTGACATCACGTGTACATGGGATGTAGTGCCCCTAAAAATAGAATCCATCATGTCGACCATACCCTCGTCATCATCCGGGAGACTATAGTCTTGCTCAAAGTGTGAAGGTATATGCGTACCCTCGTCAGCCTCCTAATCCTATTTTAAGATCTCGTGTAAATATAAGATATTGTCTCAAGGTTTCGTACCATAATGGTATCCAATATTAATCGCGAACTTAAATAGCTTTGACTTACCGATAATCCATCAACACATGCAACACCAACGGTGGGTACTGGTTCCGGCTCCTCCCCATACATTCGCAAGTGGTGCATGATAATACGATGTTGATGTCGTACTTCTCGCTTGCAATGAGTGCAATGACAATATAACCTCTCCGTAAGACACTTTGTGCTCCCAGGCATTGGCGCATCATTGGACGATCATCCCTTCCATCTGCACTTATAAAATCACAACATAAGTTGCAAGGAAATATATTAACAGTAATAAAATAGCATCTATGAGCTTCTTTTTTAACTTTAAACAAAAAGTGTTCTGAAGTGTCGCTATATAGCGACGTTTTAACCTATTCCGTCACTATATAGCAATAATTTGCTCTGTTCCGTCACTATATAGCGACTGACCAGCATCACTATATAGTGATCTTGTGGGTTAAAACCCGAAACCTCACGACAGGGCGCTTTCTTTAGCAATATCTATTGTGAGAAAAGCAATCTCTCCTCCCACCTATATCCAACGACCTCGCTTTCCTCCACTCTATTCTCCACTCCTCACCACTACTCATCCCTCTCCTAACACTTGTGCTCCCTCTCTACCCTTCTCCCTCTTTGCTTGTGTGAAAAGAAGTTTTTCAAGAAGGTGAGTCTCTTTGAACAATGTAGGTTCGTTTTTTGTGAGATTTCATTTTGTGAGTGTTGAAGCATGTTTCTCCTTGTATTGCTAAGGCTATCTGCTAGTTTTCATGCTTGATTTTCAATGATTGAAGACAAAAAATGAGATTTTGTGAAAGAAAGAAGACTCACCTCTTCTAGTCTTTTTTGTATTTCTTTTCCTTCTCTTTCGCCTTGTCTCCTCAATCCAATCCCTTTGAGAAGTTGCTTCCTCCTTCCTCTAACTAGTTATTTGAAAAATGGTATCTTTCCTCTCTTTTGTAGGGCCAGCCCACAAAACACCGAGCGAGACTATTCCGGGTAAGAAAGTGCTTCCTCTTTTTTCCTTTTGTTTTTTTTGTTATTTGCATTGGCCTGCAGCTAGCGCGTTAAGTGCTAGCTGCAGTGATGGGCATAGGAACCCTCTCTTTCCCTCTCTTCCCCTCTCTTTCCTCTTCTTTCCCTCTTTTCTCCTCTTCCTTCTCTTCTTTTTCCCTCTTTCAATCTCTTTTCCCCTCTTCTTTTTCCCCCTCTTTCAATCTCTTTTTCCCTCCTTTCCTTCTCTTCTTTTTTTCCTCTTTCAATCTCTTTTCCCCTCTTCTTTTTTTCCCCTCGTTCAATCTCTTTTTCCCTCCTTTCCTTCTCCTTCTCCTTTAATCTTTCAATCTCTTTCCCCCTCTTCCAATCTCTTTTCCTTTCCCTCTTCTTCTCTCTTTCCCCCGCTCTTTCCCCTCTTCCAATCTCTTTTCCTTTCCCTCTTCTTCTCTCTTTCCCCTCTTAAAGAACAGCACTACTACCAAAAACATCCCTTCCCTGCATACGACAAAGGATGAATCGAAAGAGAGCAACTTCCAAAGAAGACCAACCACCAAGAGACTTACCTTGGATAGAGGTATGGAAGCTTCTTGTCCTTCTTCAGAGCTACTTCTCTTTCTTCTCTTCCTTGTTCACCCTCTTCTCTTGTATGCTTGGGGATGACTGTGTAGGCCTGGAGATGAATGTGGGTGCTTGGAGATAAGTGTGGATGCCTGGATCTATGTCTGTTAATAGGAAAGCAATCCGCACGATGCTAAAAGTATGTGAAGGAACGCAAGCGTACTAAAAGTAGGTTCAATAATCAGCTCGTAGTTTGTGCATCTAAAAGTGTGTCTAAACACGCGTCTAAAAGTGTATCTAAAAGTGCATCTAAACATGTTTCTATTGGTGTAGCTACACTATGTTTTAGACACGCCTATAGACTCATTCCATAGTACACTGGTGGTGTTAGATGCACTTTTAGATGCTACACAGAGTTTTGACATTTACAACTCATGCTGCAAGAACACATTTTTTGGGTGGTTTATCTATAGGATGTCTTCATCTTCAACAAGTAGCTCCAGTGAGAATGAATCCCTTCATATCCACCATTCGTGAGGAGGCGAAGTGTCAGTGATATGAGGTGGGATCTTCAAGAGGGACCGTTATGGATGCATGGAGTGATGGTGATAGTAGCCCTCCACCATTACCTCATGATGCCATGGAGGAGGAGGTGTTTGATGATATGGTGCGGGATTTATATATCCATAAGTTCTTAAGTAGGGATGATAGCATGGAGCAGGAAGATCTTTCTACTGCAGCATCGACTCCACTATTTGATGGGTGCACATTCTCTATTCTACATGCCTCCCTTGAGCTACTAAACTTGCAAACCATCTATGGATGGAGCAATGCAAGTTTGAATGCATTACTCAAGTAAGCTTTAAAGTCTATTTTGCAAACATGGTGAATTATGCTAGTTGGTCAATTACTCGAATGCTTTTTCTCATTTATGGTCTTCACGTGCAAGCTATTGTGTAAAATGCTTCCACGGGAGAATAAATTACCGACCTCAAGAGATATGGCAAGGAAACATGTGACCTCTCTTGGACGATTAGATTACAAGTGCATCCATACATGCGTCAACGATTGCATTCTGTTTCATGGACCACATAAGGATGCAAGAGAATCTCCTACTTGTGGAGAGGAAAGATATAGAGTAGATCTCAAAACTTTGGATGTGCCTCGTAAGGTTTTGCAACATTTTCCCATAATCCCTTGCATCCAACATATGTTCAAGTGCAGATCCATTGCAGAGCTCATGTCATGGCATTCCTCCCATCGATCAACCGATGGCAAGTGGGGAACTCCCGCAAACACTCTTGCATGGAAGCATATTGAAGACACATGGCCAAGCTTCAAGGAAGAACCTAGGAACTTGATACATCGATTGGGTATGGACCGTGTGAATCCATTTTGTCTCAAAAGTATCTCTTACACTATATGGCTAGTGATATTCATGAATTATAATCTTCCACCCTCTATGGCGATTAAGAAAGGACATGTTATGTTATCCCTTCTAATTCCAGGGAAACGAGAGGGAAACATAAAGTAAAAAATAATGATGTTTATTTGGAGCCTTTGATTGATGAGCTAGAGATACTTTGGAGAGGTATCGAGGTGCATGATGTGAGCAGGCCTCCCTTGTCACGAGACTTCAACTGCAAAGCAGTCTTGATGTGGATGATGCATGACTTCCCAGGCTATGGTGAGTGTTCAGGTAATTATTGAAATTTTAATTATGAGTAGGCAATCGATGTGGCACCCTGAACCCACCTTGAACTCTTAATTGCGTCTATTGTTTAGGTCTCACTACATCGGGTTACCATGCATGTCATGTTCGTGGTCCTTTGCTAGTTGCCTCATGAGCAGACGCATTGAATAAGGTCATCTATGAGAATCACCATCGATTTCTTTCACCTGATCATCCTAGATATGTCGCCCCTTGGAATGAAGTCCCCCCACATTCACTCACTACATGAGAATTTGGGATGGTTCCACGACTCCTCCACCACTTAACATGAGCCGGTAAGGGTTTATAACTCTTATGTGCTATATTGAATGGAAATAAAGATTGCACGCTAACACCAGCTTTTGTTTAGATACTCCATATTTTATCGACTACCATATTGGTCCCACCTGAAGATCAATCACTAGCTTGATCCCATGCATATCTTCAAGAATGTGGCGTCTACCATTTGGGAACATTTGAATGGGACACGAGATTCTATAGGCATAAGGGAGGATCTATGCACCATAGGGTCGAGGATGCGTGAAGCTTGGTCACAAGAGAGGCCAAATGGGCGTGTCTTTTTACCTCGTGTACCATGGAGGTTATCAAAGCTAGAGATGGTGTCAGTGAAATGATCTCACTACAATTCGTACTCCCACTGGATACATGAGGTGTTTGAAGGGGGCCTTCACAAAGAGTAAGAAAAGAGGTGTAGAGCAATTATATGGCTTGAAATCTCATGATTCACACAAGATGGTCCAAGTAAGTATTTTATGTGCAATAATATCTTTATCCTTCCAAAATTGTGAGTGAATTAGAAGCAACTAATCAACCATTCCTCATGTGTTTAGTTCATACTACCTACTAGCATTTCTTGTAGTGCATCAAAGGACATGAAGGATTGTATTTACAACATGGGTGAGCTTGTGAGGTACTTTACAGGATACAAAATGTGAAGCGTATCAATGCTCCATGCAAAGTTTTCATATTGCTAATATGGTGTACTTTCTCCTTTTGAGGTATGTGAGCTCAAAGGAAATAGATCCCACCATGCTTTGGAATGCTCGATTTATGTCAATGGAGGTGGTTTGTTTAGTAGAGGAGACATTTCCACGTTCTATTCTCACAAGCCAACTACATCTCATAGTGCATTAGTGGATGAGATTGATATATACGGTATTGTACATGCACGATGGTTGTTCTTCCTCGAGTGCTTCATGAAGACCTTGAAGGGTTTTGTGAGAGAAAATGCAAGGCCCGAAGGTAGCATGGCTGAGGGTAGGTTGGTACAAGAGTCACTTGTAAATATTTTTGAGTTTCTTGTTGATGTGGATAGCTCTCTCCCACGACTATGGAGAGATGATGAAGACCTAAGGATGACCTCTATGGTGCCTCAAGGGAAAGGATGGAGCAAAGTAATAGACACGGAGTTGCTTCATAATATCAACCTTTATTACATGCTTAATAGTGATGTGATGAAAAGATGGGTGACAAGATACAAGGAATGCAAAGGCAAGAAGACAAGGAGAAAGGGCCCTCTTTCGTACACACCACGGATCTCGTGTGCCATACCCTCATCATCTAAGAACACTTCCAAAGGATATTCATGTGGATTGGCTACTTGACGAAATGGAGAGAGCAGAGAGAGATGAGGGGATGCATATCACAATGGAAGAATGGGAGTATGCTAGGGGATGCATGAGCAAGAACGGTATATAGAATGTTATGCATAAGTTAGGAGCTTTCAACAATTTAGATTGCTTATTTAATTGATTTTGTCTTGGTGTAGTGTACTATGTTCAATGCTATATGGTCTGAGGGCAATCATTTTCAAACACAACGAATTGATGATAAGAGAAACACACAAGATCGTGGAGTCATTGCTAGCTTTGAGGGAGCCAATGGAGCCATGGATGATTATTGTGGCATAATCCAAGATATTATTAAGCTTGACTTTTGACGCTTCTTTGTGTATGTTTTGGATGTAAAGTGGTCTAAGGGCATGGTGGAAAGAGGCCCTAATGCAACAATCAAAATCCATGCAAGTGGCTTTGTAACTATTGACTCCACAAAGTTTTGGCAAAGTAAGAAGGACACACTAGTACTACTACAACAATGTGAATAGGTATTGTACACACATATAAAAATACTCACGTTTAAATACTTGATACCTTCGATGCAAGAAAAATAAGATGATTGTATTTGTGTTTGAATTAGGTTTTCTATCTACCAATGGTGGATAATAATAGGTGGTGGTATGTCATACCTATTATGCCACGTTCCAAAGTGATGTATCATACATTTACTAATATGGAGCGTATGGAGGATGATCATGGCCATGGAGGTAATGATGACCATGATACGAGAGAGGAGGATGATCATGAGATAGAAGATACAGATATTGAGGCCATTACCCGTGAGGATGAGCCTACCATTGGTGATGCTGATTTCAATGAGCACATGAGTAGCACAAGTAGTAGTGGGCTGAATGTATTTGTAGATCTCAACACTGGTTTGGATTTTGAAGTAGATAGTTTGGCAAGGGTTGATCTCATTGAGGATGAGATTGAACCCTAGCCCATCATTAATATTGGCAAAACTATTTTACATATTGTCTCATTCTCCTCACCTCACACAACACAAAGCAACTATAGACGCACTTGGTAGATGTGCAAAATAGCAGGCACGTCTATAGGCATTGCTTTAGTAGAGGAATTACGGGTGCATCTACAAGCGCATCTAACAACTCGTCTATTTGCATGTGTATTAACACATCTATTTGCACGTCTAAATTGAGAAAATACGGGCCTGTCTAACATCGCGTTTATCAGCGCATCTATTTGCACGTGTATTAGCGTGTTTATTTGCACGTTTACACTAAGAATCAGATGTGCATTTAGACGCATAGATAGACGCAAACCAGAGAATAC
Organism: Dipteris shenzhenensis; assembly: GCF_047967505.1. Taxonomy (NCBI): domain Eukaryota; kingdom Viridiplantae; phylum Streptophyta; class Polypodiopsida; order Gleicheniales; family Dipteridaceae; genus Dipteris; species Dipteris shenzhenensis. The sequence goes on from NC_141616.1 coordinate 2,443,853, forward strand.
AGAAAGTGAGATTTTGGTGTACATCATTGCTTTCCAAACATTGCCCATGATTACCAAAGCACATAATTTTAACAAAAACATTAATTCTTTTTTGCAAGCCCACATCTACAAGAGTTAAGTGAGGTGAGGAGAATGAAACAATATGTAAAATAGTTTTGCCAATATCAATGATGGGGCTACGGTTCAATCTCATCCTCAATGAGATCAACCCTTGCCAAACTATCTACTTCAAAATCCAAACAAGTGTTTAGATCTACAAATACATTCAACCCACTACTACTTGTGCTACTCATGTGCTCATCGAAATCAGCATCACCAATGGTAGGCTCGTCCTCACGGGTAATGGCCTCAATATCTGTATCTCTGATCTCATGATCATCCTCCTCTCTCGTATCACGGTCATCATCATGTCCATGGCCATGATCATCCACCATTGGTTGATAGACAACCTAATTCAAACACAAATACAATCATGTTATTTTTCTTGCATCAAATATTTAAAAGGGAGTATTTTTATATGTGTGCACAGTACCTGTTCACATTGTTGCGGTAGTACTAGTGTGTCCTTCCTACTTTGCCAAAACTTTGTGGAGTCAATAGTTACAAAGCCACTTGCATGGCATTTTATTGTTGCATTAGGGCCTCTTTCCACCACGTCCTTAAACCACTTTACATCCAAAACATACACAGAGAAGCGTCGAAAGTCAAGCAAAATAATATCTTGGATTATGCCACAATAATCATCCATGGTTCCATTGGCTCCCTCAAAGCTAGCAATGATGCTACAATCTTGTGTGTTTCTCTTATCATCAATCCGTTGTGTTCGAAAATGCTTGCCCTCACACTATATAGCATTGAACATAGTGCACTACACCAAGAAAAAATTCAATTAAATAAGCAATCTAAATTATTGAAAGCTCCTAGCTTATGCATGACATTCTATATACCGACCTTGCTCATGCATCCCTGAGCATACTCCCATTCTTCCATTGTGATATGCATCCCTCATCTTTCTCTGCTTTCTCCATTTCATCAAGTAGCCAATCCACATACCACCACCTATTATTATCCACCATTGGTTGATAGACAACCTAATTCAAACACAAATACAATCATGTTATTTTTCTTGCATCAAATATTTAAAAGCGAGTATTTTTATATGTGTGCACAGTACCTGTTCACATTGTTGCGGTAGTACTAGTGTGTCCTTCCTACTTTGCCAAAAATTTGTGGAGTCACTAGTTACAAAGCCACTTGCATGGCATTTTATTGTTGCATTAGGGCCTCTTTCCACCACGTCCTTAAACCACTTTACATCCAAAACATACACAGAGAAGCGTCGAAAGTCAAGCAAAATAATATCTTGGATTATGCCACAATAATCATCCATGGTTCCATTGGCTCCCTCAAAGCTAGCAATGATGCCGCAATCTTGTGTGTTTCTCTTATCATCAATCTGTTGTGTTCGAAAATGCTTGCCCTCACACTATATAGCATTGAACATAGTGCACTACACCAAGAAAAAATCAATTAAATAAGCAATTTAAATTATTGAAAGCTCCTAGCATATGCATAACATTCTATATACCAACCTCGCTCATGCATCCCCGAGCATACTCCCATTCTTCCATTGTGATATGCATCCCCTCGTCTTTCTCTGCTTTCTCTATTTCATCAAGTAGCCAATCCACATGAATATCCTTTGGAAGTGCTCTTAGATACTGAGGGTATGGCACCGAGATCCGTAGTGTGTATGAAAGAGGGCCCTTTCTTCTTGTCTTCTTGCCTTTGCATCCTCGTATCTTGTCACCCATCTTCTCTTGTATATGTGGGTTTGCCAAAAAGCATTGATATTTTTATTAAAATTATGTGCTTTGGTAATCATGGGCAATGTTTGGAAAGCAGTGAATCTATACATTTATCAACTTGCACCAAAATCTCACTTTCTATATTCTTTATTTTGCGTTTATAAAGGCATCTAAATCCGTGTCTAATTCACAGTGTAGACGCGTTGATAGACGTGTTATTAGATGCGCAAATAGGCATGCTATTAGATGTGCCCGTATTTTCACTATTCTAGCAATGCTTATAGATGCACCCACTATTTTGCACATCTATCAAGAGCATCTATAGTTGCTTTGTCTTGTTTTGATGGCAAGTCCAACAAAATTGCGACTCATTTCCGAGACTACGCCCCCTTCTTTGATATGTTGCCAGGCGGCTTGTGCATCACATGCTTGTTGAGAATAATTGGTTGCTATTATGCACATCACCACATAAGCATTGTCGATATCAAGCCGCTAGCCAATTTGGTATAATAATGCATCCAATCTATCATTGTCACTTTTCACTTGCTCAAGTTCTTGCAGCACTCTTCAATGCTCCATAGTTGCATCTCGTACAATTACGACTGTAAATGTGACATCTCACTCGACATGTGCTTCCTGTCTAACTCCCTCTTTGATATTCATATAGAGGTCTTCAGTTGTGATTGAGGCTACACGTCCAATAAGGTCACATACAAACTTGTCAATTGATGTTGGGTTAGAATTCTTCAAAAAAACCCAAAAGTAAATACTCGACATTGTTAAATATTATATTCACTTGACATTGGAATGCCGATGCTTTGTGGAGGTTCAACTACCATGGGTCTGGCACTTGGCATACGTGGCTCCTCGCGTACTTAAGTGACTGAGGCAAAGTCCACTTCACAACCAAGCACAAACTTTGTATATAGCAACTTTGCAAAGTATTTAGGAATTTGAGAGCAAAATTTCTTAGCAAAAATCATCTCCTAGATGCATTGTGCATTCTCTTTCATGCCTTCATTATAACACCATGAAATGGGCCATCACCCGTTTCTTGGGGCATTTTTGCTACAATCCCATATAGCCTCTAAATCATCATCCGGAGATGAGGATCTTTATAGCCGATCACTTCATGCCATTAGGGTTCTAGAAAATACTGGCAGAGCAATTGCCTTTGTTTTTTCCTCGGGGGGGTCACTCATCATATGTAACCCTATCACGTGAGTTCAACAGAAGGATATTTTTTATTTCTAAAATTTACAAAAATAAATATACATAAGGGACTATTTAAAATAGTTTTGGAAAAAATTTACCGATTTGTATAGAAAAGGGGTACATTTAATTAATGAAAAATTTACAGATAAGGGATTTTAAAAATAGGCCTTGAACGCACGTGGTATAGAGGGTTTCTATACAGTGACCCCCCCGAGGTTTTTTCTTTTAGTGATAAATGCATGGTGGCATTAGCCATGTCCATCATGAACTTCATCGCTTAACTACAGCGTGTGTGTTTGTGTTGGGCTTGGTACTCGGCTTGTGTGGATGGTCGAGAGGGTGTTCTTGATGATAATGCCATTGTTTGTTAAATGCTAAACCCTAAACATAATAGCAAAGATACGAGTTTAGGACATAGTACATACATACATTCAAACACATTTGCTTCTCATCCTATTGTAGAATATTTTTTTCTTGAAATTTCAAAACATAAATCCTAAAAAACCAATGATATCCAACATCCATTTCAAAACAGTGCAAAATATTTTTATTAATATTTAAAAAGTACAGGACTTGAAAATGGAAATATGACGATATGTCAAAATTGCAATTTTATAGATAAGTTTTCATATCGTCCATTTGATGCATTGCATCATTTTCATTAACACTGTGTGCATGAAGTTTAGTTAGCAACGATTCCATTGTCATCCATTTTCGAGGCTCATTTTGGCACAAGTGGAGTTTACAATCCCACAACAGCTTTATTGAATGCCCAGAGTATAGTTCATCACTTGATAGTGCGGACTTGCACCCCACAAGGAAGTTGGCTATTTTGGCAAGTAACCAACTGATAGCATAGCAATCTAACATGTCTGACCATGCACCATTTCATTGAGGTACAACATCATTTATTGCATAGAGCTCTAATGCAAACCAAGGAAACCTTGACTTTGGAGCAAGTGCCTAAACCTCCTTGGGCTTACTCTCAGTTCTATGGAGACACCTTCCCAAATCAATAATGCTCACCCGCACATATTTCCCATTTGGTGTGAAATCCAATACATAGTTTTCGGCATTCAAATCGGTGAGTCTGAACCCCCTCTCGTGCACTGCTTTGATTACACTAGCAATAGCTACGCAATTGACAAGAGCATTCTTATAGAACAAGCATGCTTGCATTTGACTCAATGTATCATGCGACGCATTGCGAGGTTGCTCACGGGGGTTGCCTCGCCTTGCTCAGTTTGGATAATCATGGTACATGGAAGGTAGGCTCATGAGCATGTCATGATAACTACCTACCTCCATTGAAGTATGGAATAATTAACCAAAGATTGCTAATGTGTGTGTAACCAATTACGTAACACACGGCCTATGCATTATAGTCATTGCCAGCTTTGTCTTCAACGATTTCTGTGCATGTGCAATATCGTGCCTCAACTTCTTGCTAGCATAAGATAGGGTTGGCTTGAAACTTGGCACACCCTCTGTCTTAACCTGGTACACTTTTCCTTCCACTCCCCCACCTAATTCCTCAAGAATTGTCAATGCAACTAGTGGCAAGTGTACCGTTGTAGAGCACATGTTGGCAAACTTCATGCATAGGTCTATTTGTGCCTTGCCATCTTGACTTCCATGTCTATTCTTTCTAAGGAGCCACTAGAAATTTGGGTAAAATATTGCATGGTGACATTCGATAGTCTACTGACTGCACCTTTTTCCTTTCGATTTTTCTTATGAATGGCAGGGCAGGATTCTTTCAATTATTCAAGCCACCTATCCAACTTCGACCTTGTTGCATCTGTCAAGGGCTGTGACTACTTTACCATTTCCCATTGTACAATTATATCACCCAGCACTCTAGGTAGGAAATTTAGTACAGCCTCTTTCTCCGCTATCCGCTCCACCTCTCCGTGCCTCCTCCAGCTACAAAATGACACGAGGTAGAGAAGTCATTCACACGGGCTGTAGGGGGACTAGCTTTAGAAATCCTCTAGGGTGGACGTTGCCCAATAGTGGCTAGAAGAATTCTAGGAAATTTGGACTTTGAAGGTCAAATTCTTCAAAATGACATGGGGCAGAGAAGTCATCCGCACAGGCTATAGGAGGACTAGCTGAGGACTAGCTTTAGAGATCCTCTAGGGTGGGTGTGCGCCCTAGTGAGGGGAAGCTATAGCACAAAGGGCTTGGGCAATGGTCGCCTAGAGCTTGGGAATTTGTGCCTCGAAGATCTAGACCAAAAGGGGGGGGAAATGAAGCATGAGAAAGAAGATGAAGAATTTAGGAGAATCTAGGAGAACTAGAGAGGACTCAAGGAATCAAGGAGGGTGGACATGGCTTTGATACCACATGATGGAACAACAACAAGGAATCAATGAGATGAAGAAAAATAGTGACGTTTATTCAAGAGTGGAGAGGCCAATATATAGGCACCAAGATACATCCAGTGAACATCATAGATGATGTCATTGTAGAAGCCACCAAGTCCTATAATCATGCCACCATCCCCATAAATCTCTCAATCACACCTAATAGAACCTTCTACCACCAAACGTAATCACACTAACCAACACACAACCCTTGTACCCCTAGGTACAGCCCAATACATCAATTTGTCCTTCAGATCCTCCCTTATGCTTAAGGAATCTCATGTCCCATTCAAATATTCCCAAATGGTAGACACCACATTCTTGAAGATATGCATGGGATCAAGCGGGTGATTGATCTTTATGTGGGACCAATATGGTAGCCGATAAAAGATGGAGTATCTAAACAAAATATGGTGTTAGCATGCAATCTTTATTTCCATTCAATATAGCACACAATAGCTACGAACCGTTACTGGCTCATGGCATGTGGAGGAGGAGTCTTGGAAAGGTCCTAAATTATCCTCCAATCTCTTGCAGTGAGTTACTGTGGGGAGACTTCATTCTAAGGGGCTACATATCTGGGATGATCAAGTGGGAGAAATCGATGGTGATTCTCATAGATGACCCTCTTCAACGCGTGTGGCCGTGAAGCAACTAGCAAAGGACCACAAACATGACATGCATGGTAACCCGACGTAGTGAGACCTAAACAATAGATACAATTGCGTAATATAAGAGAGATCACATGCCAAGCATGTGGAAGGCATGTGGAGGAGTGTGGAGTTAAGAGGAATCCTTCTAGAATTCCTATGTGGAATAACGAGGATGTGGACATATGGAAAAGAGAGGGTCCCTATGGGCTCCATTTGGGGAGACTCTTGACTTTCTCAATATTTTAAGAGTCTTGAGCATCTTTTGATGGGACACATGGCAATAGTAGCCAAAAAGGACATGGATGGTGACATACGGGCTGATGTGATTGATGGGGAAAGGAATCTACAGGCAACAATTTAAATGGGTGAAGGAGGGTGACAAAATCTTGATAAAAGGAGCCCTCCTCTCTCTTGTTCATCATCTCTTCCACCATTAGGCCTCATGTTGCTATAGCTCTAGTCTCCTCAAGCCTCTTCCATGAGCCTTCTCTCCCTCTTGTAGATATTCTCTTATGTAGACTCTTGAGTCCATCTCTCTCTAGTTCATTCTCTCTCTATGAGTAGTCTTGGAGATTTGGCTCCCTCTTATACGTATGAAACCTCTTCTTCTCCCTTCTGTTTGTAGTATTTTGAGCTGCATTAGAGTGGAGTCTCACTCTATTGGTAATGAAGGTCATTCAGGTTCTCTCTCTTGAGTGTCTCTTCCCCTTTTCCATTGCTTTCTCTTCCAAACTACTCAGAAGTGTTGTCTATTCGGCCGCTCATTGCACATACATGGTTTATTAATTTCCCAAGCCACAAAGGGGGCTATTCCTTCCCTCCTAGGCGACGTCTATGGGACTTGGATCGTTGATGAAGTCTAAGCATGGAGGTAATATTCTCCCAAGTCGGCACCAGTAGAAGGAGTAGGATTTTTCATGATAGTTTGACCCCCTGTTAGTATTTTGCTCATAACTTCTCACTCGGTGGTCCGATTTGGACAAAACTTATATCAGCGTGAAGCTCTCTTCAAGTAGCATCATCCTATGTCTTCAGTCATTGTATTAGATGTAACACAAAAAATCTATGACTCTCTATGTGTGACTGTTTCTTTCCGATCGCTTCTCTGTTTCTTATCAAACTTATATAAGAGAGAAGTGCATTTCAACGCACATCTCAATTTGTGATGGAATATTTTATATCATGTCTCTGCTAAAAGTTATGGGTCTCTGTGTCTTATGACAGTTTGTAGAGTGTTTTGGGCTAATTGTAAAGGTATCTATGAAGGAGGTGCAATGTTTCCTCGGAACCTACCCATTTGACCCAATCAGCCCCTTAGAACTCCTTGATATATATCAGTTCATGTCATGTTGAGCCACAAGATCTTCTTTCAACAACATATCGCTCTTCTATTTGGCACAGACCGGCTTGCTGAGATTATGGCCTCCGCTGATCCTTTCCTTCTCCCTATGCTTGAGCACAACATCACTTGGGATGTTACCATCTTCATTCTCATCTAAGGGAGGAAAGTATGGTGTGGTCTCTTGGTATAAAAGCTTCTTTTTAATGTCCCTTTCCCAGTGATGAATATCTCTATCACTCAGTTCGAAAGCAGTAGGAAGTGAAGAGGTGTGTGAAGTTTATTACCCCCAACTTCATGTCACAATACCTTCTCCTTCTCCTTCCCCTTCCCCTTCCCATCCCCGGCCTTGTCCTTAATCCATTCTCCCTTCTCCTTCCACTCTCCCATCTCCCTTCTCCTTCCATTATTTCTTCTCTTTCTCTTCTCTTTCTTAATCATTCCTTTCTCCTTTCCCTTGTATGCATGTTTAAGTCAAATTTGTGAATGCCTTAAGCATTCATGAGGAAATAAGGGATTGCATGAATGATGGAAATAAGGGATTGCATGAGGGAAATTGGACTGCACCATGAGGGAACACTACAAGACATAGGCCCTTTTCCGGTGAAAATATCGATCTTTTTTACACTAAATAGTTTTTTTGACGAGCGCAAAGGTCGGTATTTACGTCACTATAAGTGCCAAAAAAGAACGGTCGCTAAATAAGCGTCGCTATATAGCGACACTAATAAACATCGCTATATAGCAGCAATTAATAGAAGCTTTAAAAAAACATTAGTGGGACTAAACAAGGCCACAGCAAGCCTTGTTTTGCCCCACTAATGTTTTTTATTTAGTAATTACAAAAGAATGTTTTTTGTTACAACATTTTCCTTGTGGAAAGGGTGATACGAAATCGCTCAAATGAACCCGTGAGCGACAGAAGCATATACATGTTAAAGATATACAACATTGTTTGTTACAAAATTTCTCTTTCGAAAAGGGTGATACAAAATCGCTCAAACGAGCCGATATACAAAAGCATATACATGGCGAAGTATATATAAACTACTACTACTACTACTACTACTACTACTGCTCATCCGAGTCATTGTCCTCGTCCTCGTTGCATTGGCCTGATCCCTGGCCCTCGTCGCACTCGCTTGATCCCTGGCCCTCATGAGCTACGCTTGATCCCTGGCCCTCGTCGAAGCCGTGTAAGCCTGATCACTCATGCCGCTCACCTTCGCTGATGGGACGTTCGATCTTTGATTCTAAGAGTGAAACCATATTAATTGGAAATTAGATTGGAACTTAAAGAATAAAACAATTTAAAAAGTGAGATTACAAGTAGGAGTAGACTTATACCATGTGAGCAGACACCTCATCCCAATCGACCGTCACTCCCAGCACCTCCTGCTCAATAAACCATGGCTTTGTTCATACACGAAATGTGCATCTCATCTCTGTGTCTGTAGGAAGGTGACCCATTGCAGCTTCCTATGGGCCTAATTTATGAGAGTTAGATAAAGTGCATGCAATATGTAGTAAAACAAATAGAACAATACATTAAATGAGAAGAAGTAGACTTACCATGGTTGCCTTGAATGCTAACCGTCTGCCTACAGCAAAGTTCAAAGTACCTATGGAGTCGAGCTCTCTCTTCGCAGCCCTCCTCTGACCCTCGAATAGTTCAGGATGGTCCCTGTACTGCTTCTTGAAAAACTTCCAATCAGCTTTGTCTGTCCAGCTGGGTTTAGCCTTCCCCTTTGCGATGGAAGTACGCAAGGTTGACCTACGATGCTTCAAGAGGAACCCCATGCACTATTTCATGTAATCTGAATTGAACTCCCGATTTGGAGGGTTAGGATATTGTCTTTTCAATTAATCGATGAATACCTGCTTCTTTCCCTCATCTTGGTACCGCCAATCAATAGCTATGCCGCTCCTGAAGTGATGGCTCATCAACTGCCTCATTGTGGTCATCACTGCTGAGCCCTTTTTATTTTCTATTATCTCTCCAGCAGCCGTGATTTCATAAAACAGGTCCTCAATCAAGTAAGGAGGACTCATGGTAGTGGTAGAGTCAGAGATAGTGGTGTTGCTGCAAGCGCTTATGGAGCGAGGAGTAGCAATGGGAGGGCACGGAACCTGACTAGTACTAGGTCTCGAAACTAAGCAGAGACCTGTAGGGATGTGAGTGTGCTGACTCGTCTACATCTCCTGAGTCAGCACAACATAAGAAACCCCCCTACTCTTCCTTCCCTTACGATGGGCACCCCTGAGGTGTTGCCTAAGTGGAATCAAAGTCCTATGGAGAATAGAGATCATGAAGTCTCCTGCTACGAGGGTTTTGTACTTGTCAGACATGCGACATGATCCCATTTCTAATTTGGGGGGATTGGACAAACGTAGACACAAACACGAAAACAAAAAACAAAAAACAAGAGCGGGTAAGAGGCGGAAAGCATATGCATAAGAGAAGGACAGGAGTGCGGGTATTTAATATTTCCAAAGCTCCTAGACATACCAATGATATTTTGGTCAGGGGTATCTTGATGTGGACCATGCATGACTACCCAGGATATCGAGAGTGCAAAGGTACGTGGTTGTGTCTTTACATGTATAATATAGGATTATGCTTTTATGACTCTCTTTCACATGCATGTCTTATACTAACACATTCATGCACGTGTGTAGGACTTGTTACAAGTGGGTACCATGCTTGTCCTCTTTGTTGATCGGGTTTGAAATCGCTTACACAATACTCCAAACATATGAAAAAAAATGTTTATGAAGGTCATGCTCGATACCTTCCACTGGACCATCTCGTGCGTGGAGGTCAGCTTGATCCACCACCACCATATTTGAAGGCTACAAGTGACTGGATTCAGGCTTGGAGGGCGAATGGAGAGGAACCTACTCGTGGTATGAAGAGGCTATCAATCTGAGATCAATCTTTTACGAGCTTCCTTATTGGGGTCATTTATAAATCAATCATCTCTTGGATCCCATGCATATCTTCAAGAATATGGGGCTCAGGGGGGTCACTCATCATATGTAACCCTATCACGTGAGTTCAACAGAAGGATATTTTTTATTCCTAAAATTTACAGAAATAAATATACATAAGGGACTATTTAAAATAGTTTTGGAAAAAATTTATAGATTTGTATAGAAAAGGGGTACATTTTATTAATGAAAAAATTTACAGATAAGGGATTTTAAATATAGGTCTTGAACGCACGTGATATAGAGGGTTTATACATAGTGACCCCCCCGAGATATGGGGGTTACTATTTGGGCACACTTGGTTGGTTCCAAAGACTCAAGAGGAGCATAAGAAGACTTGTGTGCTATGAATAGGATTTCTCGTTTGAGGCCCCAAGTGCATCCTTCGGGAAAAGTTGTCCTCCCAAAAGCAACATGGATCCTCTCCACGACAGAGGAGGCAGTAGTCAAGGCAGACATTGCCTCTTTTCAAACACCTACAAGGTACATGTGTTGCTTGAAAGGAGCATTTTCAAAGGACAATAAGCTTAGTGGGCTCAAGTCCCATGATTGGCACAAGGTCTTAAAGGTATTCTAAGTTGTAGGATTAGTGTACTGATAATCGTGATGCGTTAGTGTAATTATGATTATGTTATATTATTGACATGACTTCTTTGTTGTTTTGATAGTTCATCCTCCCAATTACAATAAAAAGGTGCTTACAAGAAGATATTAGAAATGCTATATTCAAGATCAGTGGTATTTTGAGGTATGCTTACTATCAAATCACGTTGATTGCATTTTCTTCAATTTAAGCTGAATAACCCCCCCCCTTCCCGTCCGCACAGGCTCTCCGTCTCCCTAAAGGAGGGCCACCTCACCATGGGTGAGGCAGGCCCTTCCACAGAGATGGTGGAAGACTCCCCTGCATCACGCCATCCAGCAGTTTTTCCCCCTCGCCTCGACTTGGAGCACGAAGCCTTCCAAGGTCAGGAACTGCAAGGAAACGACCATCTCCTTCAAAGCCATACAGACCGACTATCTCAGCTCGAGACGCTAGCCCGAACCAATACGACGGTAGCCCTGGATTTTCAGAATAATAGGATGTTTGGAACCTCCCTCGGATTTCCTCGCATGCCTGGGGAACCTTCCTTTCCTCCCCTAACGGGGAACCCTGTGTTCCAACCCTTTTCAGTCCCTTTGAGACCCTTCTTTAATTCCCAGCCCCCGCACAATGATAGCGTCCGCTTCAACAGCCCGGCATTTGGGAGCTTCAGGACTCCATTCCCTCCCCAGGCCCCCTTCTTGGGTGAAAGCCCTCCAATTCTTTCCACGAGAGATGGCTTTTCTGCCGGGAATCTCCAAGCGGACATGTACTCTTCTGCAGAAATCTCCCAAGCTCAAGGCAAATATACAACCAGCAATCAAGCCTCAGGTGAGAACAGCGAACTTGCAGCATCGAAGGGAGGTATGGCTTCTGTTCAAATCCCTTCCAACCTTCTTTTCAGCTGGTCCAAAATGTATCAGGAACGTGCGTTGGTTGGTCTATGCCATGGCCCTCGTACTCCCGCGGAAGTCCTTCGTCAGTGGACTCGACAAAATTGGATTCTTAGAGGAAACAAGGTATTATCTACACAGTATCTGCCTAATAATTTTTTCCTCTTTCTATTTGAGAGTCAAGAAGCAGCGTTGAATGTGTTGGGGGGGTGACAGTGGATGGTTCGCAATTCCCCTTTGTCTCTGTTTAAATGGAACGAAGATTTTGACCCTATGGGCCCAAAACCCACCCGAATGCCGGTTTGGGTAGAATTACCTAATTTGCCTGCTCATCTCGTCCCTATACTGAAATTAATAGTTGAACCTCTAGGGAAATTACTAGGCCAACGCCCTTTCACAGACATCAACCCGAGATGGCACCCGCAGGTGCTCATTGAGATGGAAGTGATGGGTCCTATGCCCGAATTCATATTGATTAAGGATTCAGAAGGAAACATAGTCAGAAAACAGGAAATCTCTTACAAAAATCTTCCTAATGCTTGCTTTAAGTGTATGCGTACTGGTCATTTTGTAAGAGACTGCCCAGAGACAATAAAAAAGTCTGCTACTGACTCTCAGCTTGCCCCCGTCCAAGGGCAGAAGAATGAGCCTGATAGTGATGGTTTCCAGACCGTTTCTAAGAAAAATAAACTCTCAAAAACTGTTGTCCACAATAAGGTGAAGAGTAGAAACTTTAATAAGTTCTCTCCTCTCCTCGTTGACCTGACTGAACCAGCTCTAATTGTTTCCCAGCCACATGAAAAGGAATCTAAAGATGCTGGTAAAAATAATGTAGAACTGACAGGGGAAGAAGACATAAAATCCTCCACAGATGACATGGGAGTAGACGATTTTGTTGATGACACTCAGTTCAACGTAGACCAACAATTATCTCGGGAGCTAAATGAATATGATCTGAATCAGCCAATCATGGAGGAAGACAACTCTCTCTCGCAGGCTGAAGAAGAAACTCTGCCAGGTAGGAACCTCCAACCTCCTCTAGAAAAGTCACCCAAGGTTCAAGGTAAGCCCCAACACCTCAATGCTAAACGCAGGCTCTCCAAAGTGGGTACTAGCCAGGAAATCCCCCACCAATCTATAGGGAAGAAAGGTTCTCAAGCTAGGAAACAGAAAAATTAACTCGAAATGAAACAAGCCATAAGAGCCATCTCATTTAACACCCAAGGATTAACAGATTCAGACAGACCGAGGGTCTTTAAGAAGTGGATGAGTGACAACAATATTATTGCTGACTTTATTTGCTTGCAGGAATTAAAGGCTGTTGACAAGACTCTTGAGTACAATCTCAAAGCTGTGTCAACCTCCCACAGATGGTTCCACACTAACCACCCCCCAAGGAAGGGGGGAGCAGCCCTTGGAGTCCATGAGAAATGGGGGTCATCAATCACTAACATTTTCTATGATGATTCTCACAGGTGGGTAGCGGTAGAGATACAAGCCGAGGAGACCTTTGTGGTGGCCTCTGTGTATGCTTGGGGTCCTGCTAGCTCTCGGCCCTCCCTCTGGACCTCCCTCTCTTTTTTTCAATTTCCGGTTATTTTGCTTGGTGACTTTAATATGGTAGAGTCTAGCATTGATAGATATTTTAGGAAGGGTGTTGTTATAAGTGGTAGGGAGAAGAGAGAGTGGAATAAATGTAAAGACAGCCATGCCCTGGTCGATGCCTCGTCCTCTAATGATTTCACCTGGGATAATTCTCAGAAAGGAAAGGATCATAGGAAGGCTAGATTGGATCGGGCTTATGTCTCCTCAGGTCTCCTTCATTCGTTCAACAACTCTCAGGTCAAGGTCTTCAAAGACATTTGTCTTTCAGATCACAAACCTATTTTGCTTAGTCTCTCCAACTCCAATTTTAATATCAAGTCTGGGTGGTTTCATGTGGATCAGGACCTCTTTCACCTCCCCCTTGTCAAGGATCAGATTGAGAAGATTTGGTCCTCCTATTTTGAAGGTCCCTCTTCTCCCTCCCGTGCTTGGGCTTGTGCTGTGAATTCAACCCAACAGTTCCTTAGAGAGACTAAAAGATCTGTCCAACAAATCAGGCAGCTCAGGAGGAAAGCCAAGTATGACTCCCTCAAAACCCTTGAAAATAGTATGCTTGCTGGAAATCGAGTAGCCCTCTCTGACATCCTTCAAGCCAAGGCTGATCTCAAAAGGGAAGAGCTTATTGAGGGCAACCAAATTAAGAAGTACACTAGGAATTGGTGGGCTGGTAAAGCCGATAGACCCTCGAAGGAAATGTTTCGGACCCTTAAACAGAAGTCTAGAAGAGACCTCCTTCCCCTTATGCAGAAAAAAGATGGTCTCTTCATCTCTTCCCAAGAGGAGAATAAAGAGTACATAAGAAGCTATTTCTCTGAAATTTTCAGTAGGGATCCTTGTTACTCTACTGAGAAGACCAGGGCTCGAGCTACTATAGCTCGTTGTAGAAAAGCTGTTGTCCCAGAGGAGCTGAACTACATTCTCAACCGGGACCTCTCCGAAACTGAAATTAAGTACACCATTGACCAGCTAAAAAAAGGCAAAAGTCCGGGCCCTGATGGCCTTCCGAACGAATTCTTCCAAACCTTTCGGGACTGTATTACTTCTCCCCTTTTGATGGTGTGGAACGAATCCCTCAGGTTTGGCTCTCTCCCACTTTCTGTTAACGAGGGAGTTATCAAGCTTATTCATAAAAGAGAAGAAAAACACCTTCTTAATAACTGGAGACCAATTACATGTCTTAACACTGCTTACAAGATATATGCCAAAGCCTTTGCTCTGAGACTCTCCAACCACTTAAACTCCTGGATCCGAAAGGAACAGAAGGGATTTATCAAGGGAAGGTACATTCTTGATGCTATCATTAGCATGTGGGAGGGTATTGAACATGCCCAGTCTACCAACCAAGACTTTATGTTCTTTAAGATTGACTTTGACAAGGCTTATGATAGGTTGGACTGGGATTTTGTCTTTCAATCCCTTCATGACATGGGCTTGGGAAGAAAATTTATTAAATTTGTCATGGTTCTATTTGGCAATGCAAGATCTAGAGTTGCCATTAATGGTTCTTTGTCTGACCCCTTCCCTCTCAAGAGATCCATTAGGCAGGGCTGCCCTTTAGCCCCCCTCCTCTTTGCCATCTCTGCTGATGCCCTTGGTTGGCTTGTCCAGGATAAGATGGAACAAGGCGCCCTAAAAGGAATTGCCATTCCCAATAGCCCCTCTGACCTCTGCCTGCAACTTTTTGCTGATGATACCAATGCTCTCATCCATAACGATGACCAATCAATCTCCTCTTTCTGGGATTGTCTGGCCACTTTCTGTTTGGCCAGTGGCAGCCAAGTTAACCATTCCAAGACTGGAATCAAGACTATGAACAAACTCCCCCCTGACTGGCTCCTGCAACAAGGTTGCAAAATGATTAGGGATGGTGATATTTTTAGACTCCTTGGTATCCCGATGGGATTTGGTGTCTCCTTACACCAAAGATGGGAGTGGGTCCTTGACAAGCTGAAAGCCAAGCTCGACAAGTGGAAGGGGATGCAATTCAACATGGCCTCTAGAGTTTTGGTCCTCAAACACATAGTGATTCCTGCCACCATATATTTCCTCTCCTGTTGGAGGCCTTCTAATGCTGACCTAAGGTCCTTTGACAGATTATGCAGGAACTTCTTGTGGAGTGGAGACGGGAGCATCTACAAACTGCCCAAAGTGGCCTGGGAATTCTGCACCACTCCCAAAGAGAAGGGAGGTCTTGGGATCCCTAACCTTTGTGAGCTATCTGACAGAATGGCTGCTAAATGGGTCATTAGAAGTCTTCTCTCCCCTAATGACAACTGGTCCCTTCTGCTCCATAGGCACAACATGGACTTTAGACTTAAGGACTGCCCTACTTGGAAAAATTTGGACACTATCCCCCTCATCTGTAGCCCTCTCAAAATCATTCCGAAAGGCTCCCAGTTGGTGAAGGGGATTTGGAACTCTTGGAACAAGTTCAAAGAGCAACTTATCCTCAAAAGATACTCCAGTCATATCTGCTCATGGGCTCACTTGGACTCTGTTTGGTTCAGCACTCAACTTCAGAACTTCTTCTCTGGAGATCTGAAACATGCTTATAAACTGCACAAGAAGGGCATTCGGCTCTGGGGTCACATATGGGACTACGCTAATAGGAGATGGAAGGATAAAAGGAGTCTTAAAAGTCTATTCAAATTGTCTAACTCTGATTATCTTCTTGTGCAGGAAAGGATAGACCTTTGGGACTCCAGGGCAGCAAGGATCCACTTCAAAGGAGAATTCAAAATCCAATCTTTTAAATGGCACCAAGGGAGTCAGCTTCTCCCCCTCCCCTCTCTTCATAAATTGAATTCCAGTCTTCAATTTAAACTTAATAGACTTTGGAAAATCAATTGGAATGTAAAACAATGGGAATTTAGGTTCAGCAACTGCTGGAAAAGGGACATCAGCCCCAAAAAGTCTTGCCTACTTTGGTTAATCTTACATCATGCTGTGTGGACTTCCATGAGGGCTTTTAGGATAGGAAAGGGAGATGGTAAATGTTGCTGCTGCAAAACTGAAAATGAATCTCTCCAACATTTGTTTATGGGATGCAGCTTTAACATTCCCGCACTAAATTGGTTTAACAAACTCATGTCCTGCATCCATCCTTCTTCTATTTCAGTTAAGGAACTCCTTCTAGGAGAAATCTATGGATTGCCAACAACTCTTTGGAATAGTATTAGATCAGCTTACTTGTGGAATGTTTGGATCAGCCGTAATGAAATGCTCTTTCAAGGTACGCTTAAAGATATACTGCATCCTCTAATCCGTGACATTTTTAAGCAGATTGAAGACTCTTTCAAAGACGCGAGGATGAAGATGCAAGCCTTGAAGCAGAAGATGGAAGGCCACACGTACAAAGTACAAGATCCCAAGCTGGCTCAAATGGAGGAGAACCTAGCCAAACAAGAAGAAATCCTCGTAGCCCTGTCACTTCTCAAAAATCAAATTTTAACTTGTTGTAGAATGTGCTAGCAAAATCCTCTTTAGAGGATAGACAGTAGCACCTCCCTTTTGAATAGGACTTTCCTTTGGTAATCCCCCCAGCATGTTGGGGTTGTTGACTCTGCCTCCGGGCAGCGCTGTAATCTTTCTCTTTTCTTTCAATTTAATATAATCGCAGCTTATCGAAAAAAAAAAAAAAAAAAAAACCTTTAACTTCAAAATTTACAAGGTTTTTTCCAAGATTTTGCTGGTTTTTTCACTACAATATAACTAAAATGACCTCAAATTTAGGAATTCAGAAAAACCTTATCCCCCAAAATTTCAAGGTGTTTTTCTAGATTTAACAATTCACCGGACATTAAACCTTGGTTTTCAGTTAACGGCCAGCCTGGAGGTTAAGCTTGTGGTCGCAATCAATGGTGACCCCCAGGACCTGGACTTCCATTGGCATTTCCCTCAGATCGTGAGACAGTGGGATTTTTCTAGTACGTTTTTTTGAGAAAAGAATGTGTTTGTCGAATTAAAAACGCTTGTGGACATTCGAAACGCAAAAAATGTGTTTTTAATAACCGGTCAACATACATCAGTTGACCGGCTATATACCGCTCGATGTATCCCAACACCGTTCGGTATTTTTAGGTCGGTGAATCACTACACCGATCGGTGAAACCTTACACTGATCTGTGTATTGGGATTACATTGATCGGTGTGCGCCGACAGAACACGTGGCATGTATGCATTGGCCACAGACACCGACCGGTGTGGAGACATACCAGCCGGTATGTGGAGTTGGGTTCAAAAAGGGCGGCTTCGCGGTATTTTTTTTCACCTTCCATCGAAATTCACCGTTGATCTTCGTAGTTTCCCGCATCCCTGCTATTTTTCGCTGCTTGCCGCCTTCTCCTTCAGGCTTTTGGTGAGCTTCTAACCTCACTATTGTTTTCAATTAGGGCTAGGCGATGGCTTGCTTTGACCGGATGGATTCACCTCGCCTCAGTTGAGTCGAGAAAAGAGAGAGAAATATGTGATATGTTTGTGCTTGCTTGCTTCTGTGTGTGTGCTTGCATGATGTGTATCACTTCAGGCTAGATGATGACTCGCTTCGGCCGGTTGGATTCATCTCGCCTCAAGTGATGTTCTAGTAGTATCATGATTAAGGTTGGGTGATGGCTCGCTTCAGCCGGCTGGATTCACCTCGCCCCAATGGAGAGGAGAAAAGAGAGAGAGGAATATGTTTGATGCTTATTTATGTTTGCTTATATGTGTTTGCATGTATGATGTCTATCACTTGGGGCCGGATGATGACTCGCTTTGGCCGGTTGGATTCATCTCGCCTCGAGTGACGTTCTATTAGGTAGTATCATGATCAAGGCCGGGTGATGGCTCACTTCAATTGGTTGGATTCACCTCACTTTGGTCTACTATCATATATTCATATATATTGTATGTAGATGTCAATAGAGCCGATTATTGTCCGGATGATAGCTCGCTTTGCTCGACTGGATTCATCTTGACGACAACCTTCCCAAGGAGCTCAAGATGTGTGATTACACAATGTTGATCTAGATCATCTTGGTTCATTACATCGTGATTGTTGTTATATGTTTTCCTGTTTCGTCTTTTATAGCCTATCCTCGTTCGATAGCCTCAGTAGGGTTTCTTGGAGTAGTTTTTTGAGGTGTGCTATTGCTTGTAGGCCCCCACGTTATAATTATCTATTAGAAATTCATGTTAGCATGTGCGTAGATCTCAATTTTATTTCTTGATTTTTTTGCTTTTGTTTTTGTAATAACTATTGAGTGTTAATGTAATGCATTACGATTGGGCCTAGATGTCTCAATTACTTAATTGCTATGCGTTGGTTTTCGTATGTACACATCGTCGTGGTAGCAAAACCTCACTAGTGCTTACATAATAATTGTTGTGTGAATTAGATCTATACCTTTGCCTTCCTCATGGTAGCCACCCCTTCAAATTGTCCATAGGGTGTGCGTTCGACATATTATTACATGGAGTGAGGAGTAAATAACAAAGATTCCGCATACCAACTATAAGCTGGATAAAATGCATCAGTGCATACTTGCTCAATTTGATTGTAGCTGGACGAGGCACGGAGAGGTGGAGTAGACAGAGGAGAAAGAGGCTGTACCAAATTTCCTGTCTAGAGTGCTGGGTGATATAGTTGTACAATGAGAAATGTTAAAGTAGTCAAAGCCCTTGACAGATGCAACAAGGTCAAAGCTGGATAAGTGGTTCATAGAATGGAAAGAATCCAGTGCTACCATTCATAGGGAAAACCAAAAGGAGAAAGGTGCAGTCAGTAGACTATCGAATGTCGCCACGCAATATTATGCCCAAATTGCTAGTGGCTCCTCAGAAAGAATAGACTAGATGGCAAGGCACAAATATACCTGTGCACAAAGTTTTTCGACATGTGCTCTACAACGGTACACTTCCCACTAGTTGCATTGGCAATTCTTGAGGAATTGGATGGGGGGAGTGGAAGGAAAAGTGTACCATGTTAAGATAGAGGGTGTGCCACGATTCAAACCAACCCTATCTTATGTTGGCAAAAAGCTGAGGCACAATACCGCACATGCACATAAATCATTAAGATAGAGCTGACAATAACTATAATGCATAGGGCTGTGTGTCGCACAATTGGTTACACACATGTTAGCGATCTTTGGTTAATCAGTCCATACTTTAATGGAGGTAGTATTCATGACATACTCATGAGCCTACCTTCCATGTATCATGATTATCCAAACTGGGCAAGGCGAGGCAACCCCCACGAGCAACCTTGCAATGTGTGGCATGATACACAGACTCAGATGCAAGCACGCATGTTCTATAAGAACGCTTTTGCCATTTGCGTTGCTATTGCTAGTGCAATGAAAGCACTACATGAGAGGGGGTTCAAACATACTAATTTGAATGCCAAAAACTATGTGTCGGGTGAGCATTATTGATTGGGGAAGGTGTCTCCACAAAACTGAGAGCAAGCCCAAGCAGGTTCAGGTGCTTGCTCCAAAGTCAAGATTTCCTTGGTTTACACCAAAGCTTTATGCAAGAAATGATGCTGTCCCTCAATCAAATGGCACATGGTCAGACATGTCAGATTGCTATGCTGTCGGTTGGTTACTTGTTGAAATAGCCAACTTCCTTGTCGGGTGCAGGTCCACACTATCAAGTGATCAACTATACTCAGGGCATGTAATAAAGCTCTTGTCGGATTGTAAACTCCACTTGTGCCAGAATGAGCCTCAGGAACGGATGACAATGGACTTGTTGCTAACTAAACTTCTGATGGATGATATGAAAATTTATTTATAAAATTGTAATTTTGACATGTTGTCATATTTCAATTTGCAAGTCTAGTACTTTTTAAAATATTCCTAAATTATATTTTTCACTGTTTTGAAATGGGTGTTGGAGAACATCATTGGTTGTAGGGCAAGGATTTAAAAAGTATATTTTTTAAAATAAAAATACATACTTTTCGATTAAAGATCGTGGCCTAACACCCTAAACATAAAAAAACGTGGTTCTTTACACCGGCTGTCGACCGGAAGACTACCGCATGGTGTACGCCCTTATCGCATAGTACCATAACAATCATACAATGTGGTACCTAGCTATACCAAGTGGTATCATTTAACCTGTAAGGTTCCTCGTCTCTATCGTGCGGTGTTTATTAGGGCACCAGTAGACATCGTTCGTAACCTACCTGTACCGTGCGGTACATGTCCAATTAGCACATGTGATGCCCTAGATCATTTGATTGGGAAGGATAAGAAATCTTGTACATTGACATACCGCATGGTACAATAGGTTACCGGCAGTGTCTATGAGAAATCCTATAAAAGGACCCCAATCTCACCATTACGCTCTACCAAACCTGTCGCTTTCCCGCCACAGCTCCCGCTTTCTGCCTTTTGGTGAGATTCTAGAGCTTTTAGAGTCGGTCAGTTGAATCAGGTGATTACCCACCTGGGTGGGCCAGATTTACCTCGCCTGGGTGATTGTCAGTAGGCTGTTTAAGAGAGGGAAAACAAGGGATTGAAAGAGAGAGAGAGAGAGAGAGAGAGAGAGAGAGAGAGAGGAAAGAGAGGGAGAGAGAGTAAAAGGGAGAGAGGAAAATAGAGAGAGGGAGAGTAAAGGAGAGAGAGGGAGAGTAAAAGAGAGAGGGAGAGTAAAAGAGAGAGGGAGAGATGATCCGCTTCAGCCGATAGGATTTGCCTCACCTTGATTGATGTGTGTAATTGTAAAGATCAAAGTTGGGTGATGGCTCGCATCTACCAGTCGGTTCTCCTTGCTTTGATCTTCTTATATATCATAACTATTTATGTACATAGGTGGCATTAGAGCCGAGTTTTATCCAGATGATTGCCTGCTTTTGCCGACTGGTTCCTTTCGATAAAACTCTTCCCAACTGGATGTATGATTGGCAAAACGGATCTAGATCATCTTGGTTATGTGATGCTATTATATGTTTTCTATTCTTACCTCCACTAGCTAATAGATTGACACTCGATAGTGACTTTATAGAATTCGATCTATAATAGTAGAAGATCGCGTAGTGATTGCTATAGTAGTAGATTATGCTGCAAGATCATGAATTACCTGACATAATATACCATTACCTTGAAAAGTTAGTAGTTTATTTATAAGGATCGAAAGTATTTTAGAGACGTTCATGATGTTGCGTGTTGCACGTTGCCTTTGAATGAAATTTAGTTTACACCAGCATTGTAATTTTGCATGTGTATTTCGGATGTTATTTATTTTGAACTTTGAATGCTTACAAAACAATTGTTGCATGCACTAGATCACTACATTGTCTACACACCCATCTCTGATGGCAACGCAAGAGTAGTTGAAGATTGAGATTCAGATGCTTGCCCATAAGACAAC
The DNA here is from genome assembly GCF_047967505.1 of Dipteris shenzhenensis. Classification (NCBI taxonomy): domain Eukaryota; kingdom Viridiplantae; phylum Streptophyta; class Polypodiopsida; order Gleicheniales; family Dipteridaceae; genus Dipteris; species Dipteris shenzhenensis. Next base: position 2,465,667 of record NC_141616.1, read on the forward strand.
AATCAAGCACTTGATAGGATTGAGTGACAATGAAATCCGAGTCCATGCAAGCTCAAAATTTCTACACGATCAAATGATATCCCAAATACTTGACTTTCTTTACACGTGCTAGCCCGATCGCAATCGAATGACACGGTCGGAGGTTAAAGTGATACTTGATCGATTTATCCCTCGAGTGTTTGGAGATCCAGTAGGACAATGGGAATTATATGAGAAAGTGAGCAATGTAGCCTTGCTCGACAATGGAGAGGTGAAGCTCGCACTCTGGACAACTGAATGGAAGGCATCGCAAATATCTAAATTTAGAAAAAACCAAAAGGAGAAAGGGTCTGTTGGAAAGGCAACAACTAGTGCCCCGGTCCATATGACCAAGATGGCTAGTGGTGCAGAAGCACATGCCGACCTAGGGCAAGCTGAAGGGAGAGCACAGATAGAACTATGCATTGCATTTTTTATTCCAAGCCTTGACCTTGCACAAACTAGTGGGCAAGGGAGAAGGGAAGGTATTCAAGATACAGATTGTGGTGTCTTAGGTCTTCTACTAGATACTGAATTCATGTCTCTTGAAGGATTTGACATTGGTATTCTCAATCATTGGCAAGTTGGGTGGGATTGTAGATACTGGTGCAAAGTATTTTAAAGCTTGCGACAAAAGAATCTGGTTTCATTTTTAGTTAAGACTTTAAGAAACAATCTAGTTTGAAATTTAGTTAAGATTTTTAGAAAACCCAAATGGCCTTTGAAAGCACCATCTTGGCAGGCTTGAAGGTAGTGTTGGTGGCAAACTGAAGGAACATATCTCCATGGTTGAAATGGTGGTTTGTGGTAGTAGGTTGACCCATCAATTAATTGAAAATAATGAGGAGGTTTTGTGGAACTTAGATTTTGTTGGATTTGTTTAAATTATATGTCTTCAAGCTACAAAGTCTCAAATCATTGATTGTGGGCAAGTGATTTGTCTCCTAATGAAATGATGATGGCATACAAGAGGTTACTAGAAGAACTTCATCTAATTGAGTAGCTATGCAATGACAGCATGCAAGCATGTTAGCTAGTTCATTCAACTCTTATGGGCAATAAGAGATTGTAACTCGGAGGGGTCACTCATCATATGTAACCCTATCACGTGAGTTCAACAGAAGCATATTTTTTATTTCTAAAAATTATAGAAATAAATATACATAAGGGACTATTTAAAATAGTTTTGGAAAAAATGTACAGATTTGTATAGAAAAGGGGTACATTTTATTAATGAAAATTTTATAAATAAGGGATTTTAAAAATAGGCCTTGAGCACACATGATATAGAGGATTTATACATAGTGACCCCCCCCCCTAGGATTGTAAATGTGTATTCTTGCTACAACAAAAACCACCTAGCCAGTGATCCAGTTAGATGCCTCTAGGGGTTCACTTCACAAAATTTTAGTGTACCACATGCATTCAAAAGGATGGCTATTGTAATTCAAAAGTTGGGAAAAATTTAACACGATTACAGTAACAGAAGGGGTTTTTCAATTCAACTTTAGAAAAAAATCAATTAGTTGATAAGAAAAGAGAGGTAATTCTATTTGGGGGTAAATCTTAATTGAGGGCTTTTTAAATACCCCTTGAATGCACATGATATGTAGGGTTTCTTAGTTGTGCATCCACTGACTTAAATTCTTTTTCTTCGTTAACTTGGTCAAGCCTGACAGTTAGTTTAAACCTCAAAGTGAGTTCCATGCACATATGGTAAGCATTAAAGATTGCCAATACAACTATTAGACATTCTAGCTCCGTGGTGGCATACTTTTATTCATGTGGAGACACTGCTCTATTGAGATAGATGATGGGTCATAAAGTATTCTCATCATTATGTTGGAAAAGTGTTGCACCAAGACCATCTTCGAATGCATTCATGTGGATGAAAAAAGGATTTTGGAGATTTGAAGAGCATCTTCTTTTAGCAAATTGCGGGTATGATCAGGTGCTTCTATGACATTATGAATCCCAAATGAATTCGACATCCTTCTTAATGAGATTTCATAGAGATGCCAAAATTTGTGAGTCATGACAATTCTTGCATGAAATGAGCACTAAATCCAGTCATTCACAAAAATCTCTACAATTGTTTGACATTCTATGGCAATGGAAACTTCTTTAAGCTTTGAGTTTTGATGGGTTACTTGGGATGATAAAATCAAGATACTTGAGCTTGGATTGGCCCCATTGGCATCTTTATTGTTTTAACTTCCACAACACCATAATGCATCCATAGATGCGTGTACAGACGCATTTCTTGAATTTAAAAAAAAGTGACAGGTGCATCTATTTGCGTGTCTATTAGCACGTCTATAGACCTGTGTCTATAGGTGCATCTATATAACAGAGAGATGCGCCTATAGATGCACTATAAGATGCTTTGCATAAATTTAAAAAAAAAAACAGAAAAGATGCACTTATAGATGCTATGCATTTTTTTAAAAAAATAATAGAATTATGTGTGGTTGATCAAAATGTTGTGTATGCTGTGTGGTTGTAGGAATCCCATTTCTACAATGTGCAATTCAATTCTTACAGCAAACTGCATTTTAATTTGCACGATTCCACGCACGTCTATAGCCGATGATTATCATTTCGAATAAAACATTAAACTCGAAAACATTTAGATCACAAGGCATTCATTGATAGAACATTGTACAAGGAAATTGGATGCCAAAAAAATAAGAGGAGTGTATATTAATTTATAGCTGAAAAATTACTTGTATATACATATAGCACGAAGCCAAGCCAGTTGTGGCTTCAAGTACAAAAAATAAGAGGAGTGTGTATACAAGAGAGGCGTGAAGCCAAGACAATGTCTTCAAGTACAAAAAAGAGTAGCTAGCACTACTTCTACGACTAATCTAAGTCATCTACGTCCTCGCTCCCATCTTCATTGGCTTCTTCATCATCTTCTTTCTCTTCAATATCCTTGCCTTCTACCTCCTCAATATCCGCAGGGGCCTATAAACGAGGGACAACATGTATCAATGTATGAAAAATCAAATCTTTATTTACAACATTGACATTTTGGAAGTACTTTTACCTGCAAGGGTGCTTGAGTAGCCCGTATATACTGCTCCTCCGTAATCAACCCCTCATCATAGAAGTGCCTCCATGTATGTCGCCTGCGATGCCCATGATGGTAGGCTATCTCGGTAGGTATAGGGTATCTTCCCACGATATCGAGCTGCAAGATGACACAATTTGTAGAGGGGTTAGTACAAAGGAACAACCTCCTAATAAACCACATAAACACAATACAATTTGAGATCGATACTTACAAATTGGGCCTCCCGATGCCATACCCCCTTCTCCAAAATGCATGTTTCCATATTGCTCTATCTAGATCCTTTGTGCCTCCACGTGCTGTAGACTGGGGTCCGCCTTCGCTGCCTTCATCGCTTTCTTCCACTCGTGCTTATGAGCGGTGTAGGAATGGCCCCTCGGTGGTTGATCTCCCTCTCTCCCGGCAATCTCGGCTAGTGCTTGCCTCTTAAGCAAATATCTCTTATTGGCAAGGATAATGGTAATCTTTGACTTTGCCCATTTGTTTGTGAGCTCAACATTGGATGGATTGGGAAACCTAGAGCATATAGCATTGATGGCATCATCAGCCAAACTTTTTTCTGCTCTTCGAATGGAATAAAGCAATCTATGTAGTTGTTATGAACTATAAAGGGCATGAAGGCCATGATGTGCTTCCCCCATGTATCCATCAAGATGCCACCCATCTCAGTGATGTCATAGAAGATGGTATTGTCACCCTTTGGCACATCTGCATCATCAAAATCCTCCCTGCCTCCACCATTACCCCCAAAGCACCATGCCATGCATCCTGTGCAAGAGGTCTCCCTGCTACTATGCCTTTTGACTTTATCGTGATGAGCTACTATGAGGGGCACTCTCCTCACGAGAAGGGACTCCCGACTACAAGGGAGTATGATAGCGGCTCTACAATCTAGAAGGGGCTCCTGACTGCAAGGGAGAAGGGACTCTAGACCACAGGGGAGAAGGGACTCTAGACCACAGGGGAGAAGGGATCAAGAAAGAGAAGAGAAAGAGAAGGAAGAATGGAAGGAGAAGAGAAGAAATGAAGAGAAGAAGAGAAGAAGATTTCCATCATGCATGCCCATTAGCCATATGCATATATAAAAGAGTTATTCCAATTTCCCAATTTTCCTCATGCAATCACGTGCTTTCCATCATGCATGCCTTCTTTTTTTATCCCACCACTACTACACATGGGCCCTATTCTGACGCTTAAGCACCAATGTTTAGCATGCGTTGGACACTAATCGTTGGTAACCAAAGCGAGATTCATTAAGTGTCGCTATATAGCGACTTTATACAAGTGTTGCTATATAGTGATGTTTGAAGAGCGTTGCTATATAGCGAGACTTATAAGACTTGTGAATGGTTGCTATATAGCGACACTGAGATAGTTTCCTATAGTGATGTTTTATATAGATTGTTTTTTCCCACACCGACTTTAAAAGATATTTTTCCCCAATGACAATTTTTTCTTCCTTTTCATACATGTCTGATTCTTTGAGAGAATAAAATTACAAGAGCATGTACATCAAGCCTTTGAAGCTCATATATTCATGTCCAGGTTTGAGATGAAAAAAATCAATGCAGAGCATTTACATCAACAGCTTCATCCTGAGCCAAGTCTAATGTGCCAAAGAAGTCTATCTCTAACTCTATACCGAGTTAATCTCCTATATCATCATCGTACTCTAGCATCGTACGTTCACCTAAGACTTGATCATCTTCTTCAATAAAGTGTGGTGATTCTTGATGATCGTCATCTTCTTCCTCATATCGTGATCTCCATCTTCCTCCCGTACAATGTCATTATGCACATCTTCCTCTTGGCTCATATTGTGATCATCTTCTTCGTTAGATCCATCTAGATCAATTGGATCTGGCATTGGTAGTGGCATCTCCATATCCACATCTCTATCTTCAAAAATTTGCTTACTTCCTGGTGCAACTTGGATCATGTACCACTTGCATCTTGGATCAGAACGATCCAGATGGAAAACCACCTACATTGAAGATGGGTTCCAAATGCCATCAATTATATATATGAAATTATACTTAAGTACATGTATCAATGGATCTTTAAAAACAAAAGCTTTGATCAATTAAATCATTAGTATGCACCTGCTCACCATGCTTGGGAAGAACAAAAGTATCACTTTCATCGGTCCAAAGTTTGGTGGAGTCTATTGCAAAGAAGCCCCTACTATCTTTTCTTAGTGTCGCATGGGGACCGTTGTAAATAGTTCTAAGCCATTTTACATTAAGAATGAAAATACTAAATCGTCTGAAATCAATTTCATAGATTTCGCATATGGTTCCACAATAATCCAACTGTGAGGAGAGAAGATTGGTATCTGAAGCACTTGCTCGGCTATCTTGTGTGAAGTTAGCCATGACTCCACAATCATACACGACTCTCTTTGAATCAATGCGTTCCACGCAAAAATGTCATCCATATGACCATAATGCACTATACTTTTTGTATTGCAAAAGAGCATCTTAAAATAATGAAGATGCATCTATTTTATAGCGTATATTGCCACAAATAATTACTTAGTTACATCAAGAGGTAAGAAACTTACATGCATCATACATCCAGATAATAATGCTCACTCGCACTCGTTTATTGTCTCTCCATCACGTTAGAGTTTATGTAGAGCCAGTTGTAGCCAATTAAGTGACATGTGAGTGGGGAGAAGGGAGAGATCACGTGGATATGGTTGTGATCACCTATACATTACTCTGAATCTCATCCTTGCATTTATTATTTTTGCTTTGGCTGCTTCATATCTCTCAATCTACTTCTGCATCTCCTTGCTATTGAGGATACAAAACTTATTGAATTTCTCCATTTGATCTTCGTTCATCTTTCTTTCAATCCCTTTTCCTTGTGGAACCTCACCAATGACACGACCATCATCCTTGTTATGCCAAGCTTGCGGCATATCCGGATCCATGGATGCAAGAAACTCTGTAATATATACTAATGACTCTTGTACAAGCCATCCCTCTGCCATGCTTGCTTCTGGTCTTACTCTTTGTCTTAAAAATCCCTTCAAAGTTTTCATGCTTGCCGTAATCAATGTATTCTCTTTCGTCATGAGCATGGAGATTCGGCTAGTTCTTAGAAGTGTGGGGAACAATGATATAGAGATGACTTGTAGGGTGAGAAGATACCAGTAAAGATCTTGAGACACGTTTCCATCATTGCAAGAATACAGGACATGTTTCGATGCAAATCCATAGCGGAGTTGATGACTTGGTATGCATCTCATCGGTCCACTGATGACACATTGAGGATTCCCCCTAATTGTGCATCTTGGAAGCACATAGACAATCAATGGCTGGACTTTGTGAGGGAGCCATGCAACTTACATCTTGGGCTCGCCATGGATGGCTTGAATCCTTTCGACGTATGCTCGACATCTTGGTCAACATGGCCCATAGTCTTGGTGAATTACGATATCCCACCATGGCTAACAATAAATAAGGGACACCTCATGCTTGCACTACTTGTGCCAGGGAAGTACAAGGCCAAAAATATGGACGTGTACATGGCATCTTTGATAGAGGAGTTATAGATCTTATGGAGAGGAGTGCGGGTCTTTGATATTTCCAAAGCTCCTAGACATACCAATGATATTTTGGTCAGGGGTATCTTGATGTGGACCACTCATGACTACCCAGGATATATGGAGAGTGCACAGGTACGTGCTTGTGTCTTTACATGTATAATATAGGATTATGCTTTCATGACTCTCTTTTGCACGCATGTCTTATACTAACACATTCATGCACGCGTGTAGGACTTGTTACAAGTGGGTACCATGCTGGTCCTCTTTGTGGACTGGGTTTGAAATCGCTTGCACGATACTCCAAACATATGAGGAAGCTCGATACTTCTGTTGGACCATCTCGTGCGTGGAGATTAGCTTGATCCACCACCACCATATTTGAAGGCAAGTGACTGGATTCAGGCTTGGAGGGCGAATCGAGAGGAACCTACTCGTGGTATGAAGAGGCTATCGATCTTTCACGAGCTTCCTTATTGGGGTCAGTTACAAATCAATCATCTCTTGCATCCCATGCATATCTTCAAGAATATGGGGGCTACTATTTGGGGACACTTGGTTGGTTCCAAAGACTCAAGAGGAGTGCGACAAGACTTGCATGCTATCAATAGGATGTCTCATTTGAGGCCCCAAGTGCATCCTTCGGGAAAATTTGTCCTCCCAAAAGCAACATGGATCCTCTCCACGACAGAGGAGGCAGTAGCCAAGGTGGACATTGCCTCTTTTCAAACACCTAAAAGGTACATGTGTTGCTTGAAAGGAGCATTTCTAAAGGACAATAAGCTTAGTGGGCTCAAGTCCCATGATTGGCACAAGGTCTTACAGGTATTCTAAGCTATAGGATTAGTGTACCGATAATCGTGATGCATTAGTGTAATTATGATTATGTTATATTATTGACATGAACTTTTTGTTGCTTTGATAGTTCATCCTCCCAATTACAATAAAAGGGCACTTACAAGAAGATATTAGAAATGCTATATTCAAGATCAGTGGTATTGTGAGGTATGCTTATTATCAAATCACGTTGATTGCATTAAGCTGAATAATCTGTAGACTAATTATAAATATTTCTTACATGGGCATGTGAAATAGGTGGATATCTCAAAAAGAGATCTCCATATTTAAGGCTACGTATGCTTGCTTGAGAAGCACTTTCCCTTAAGCATTATTTCAACTCAAGTGCACTTGCTTGTGCGCATAGTTGAGGAGGTGGCCATTGCAGGTACTGTTCATAGTCAGTGGATGTTTTTTCTCGAGTGGTTTATGGATGGTATCACACCATTGTTAGCATCTTCTTCGCTTCATTTCTTGATGTGAGCATGGTATTTGGTGTAGGCAGCATCTTTTGGAGCAACCTATCACAATTCAAACATACATAGGCTTCGAATAATGATGATTCTCAAACATACACTTCGAATAATGATGATTCTCAAACATACATGATGATTCTTACCTCTCTTTTCCCCTTTTCTTTCTCTTTTCTCTTACATGATGAGGAGAAAAAAGAGAGAAAAAGAGAGGAGAAAAAGGAGAAAAAAGACAGAAAAAGAGAGGAGATAAGAGAGAAAAAGAGAGAAAGTGAAAAGAGAAAAAGTGGGGATAAAAGAGAGAAGGATAAAAGAGAGTCACAATTCAAACATACATAGGATTCGAATAATGATGATTCTCAAAACAAACAATATCCAAATAATGAGTCAAGTTAATGCTAGAGCTAATCTCATTAAGGCCGAGACACTTATATCCGACCACCCATACTTTGCTTGCGAATTCAAGATTGAGAGACAAGCCCATAGATTAGACATCCTAGCACCCTCGTACAACTAACTTGATTGCAACTCTCACATATTGACGTCAGACTCTGACGTCACATGTACATGTGATGTAGTGTCCCTAAAAATAGAATCCATCATGTCCACCACACCCTCCTCATCATCTGGCACATCTGGGAGACTATAGTCTTGCTCAAAGTGTGAAGGTATATGCGCACCCTCGCCACTCTCCTCATCCTGTCTCAAGATTTCATGTAAATATAAGAGCTTGTCTCGAGGTTTCGTGTGATAATGGTATCCAATATTAATTACAAACTCAAATAGGATTGACTTACCGATGATCCATCACCACGTGCAACACCAACGGTGGGTACTAGTTTTGGACTCCTCCCCATACATCTGAAACTAGCGCATGACAATACGGCATTGATGTTGTACTTCTCGCTTGTAATGAGTGCAATGATAATACAACCTCTCCGTAAGCCACTCTACACTTCCGGGCTTGGCGCATCATTTGACGAGCTTCCACTCATCTCTTCCATCTGCACACTTCCAAAATCACAACATGAGCTGCAAGGAAATCTATTAAGATCTAAAAAATAGCCACCCATGAGCTTCTTTCCTCTCTTCTAATAATAAGTTCCCTGAACCGTTGCTATATAGTGATGTCTTGCCCTATTCCTTGCTATATAGCAATGCTTTTTGGATATAAACATCACTATAAAGCGACGCTGGGGCTTAAACTCGAAACCCTGTGTGACGTCGTGTTTCACATCTCTATTGCAGGAAAAGCAAAAATCTCTCCTGCCACCTTATATTCGATGACCTTGCTTTCCTCCTCTCTATTCCCCACTCCTCACCCCTACCTAGCCCCTCTCCCAATAGTTGTTCTCCCTCTCTACCCTTCTCCCTCTCTGCTTGTGTGAAAGGAAGTTTTTCAAGAAGATGGGTCTCTTTAAGCAATGTAGGTTTATTTTTTATGAGATTTTGTTTTGTGAGTGTTAAAGCATGTTTCTCCTTGTACTGCTAAGGCTATGTGTTAATTTTCATGCTTGATTTTCAGAGGTTAAGGACAAAAAACGAGGTTTGGTAAAAGAAACAAGACTCACCTCTTCTATTTTTGGTATTTCTATTCCTCCTCTTTTGCTTCCTTTTGTGCTTTCTCCTTGTTTGTAGGCTTATGCTTTTCCCCTCAATCTAATCCCTTTGAAAAGTTGCTTCTCCAAACTCCTCCTTCCTCTAACTAGTTATCTAAAAAATTGTATGTTTCCTCTCTTTTATAGGGCCACTCCACGAAACACTGAGCGGCACTTTTCCAGGTAAGAAAGTGTTCCTCTTTTTTTCTTTTTTATTTCCGTTATTTGCATTGGCCTGCAACTAGTGCTTAAGGCACAAGCTACAGTGATGGGCATAGGAACCCTCTCTTCCCCTCTCTTTTCTTATTTCCTCTTCTCCCCTCTTCTTTTTCCCTTCTTTCAATCTCTTTTCCCCTCTTCCTTCTCTTATTTTCCACTCTCTTTTTTCCTCTCTTTTTCTCCTCTTTTCATAAGCATATGTATTTGCCTATGCTTATGCTTATGCATGAGCATATGCTCATATGCTCATGCATAAGCACAAGCTTATGCTTTCTCTCTTTTTCTCTTATGCTTACATGCTCATGCATAAGCATAAGCATATGCTTTCTTTCTTTTTCTCTTATGCTTATGCTCTTTTTCCCTCTTCCTTCTCTTATGCTTATGCTCTTTTCCTCTCTTATTTTTCCCCTCGTTTGATCTCTTTTCCCCTCTTCCTTCTCTTCTTTTTCCCCTCTTTCAATCTCTTTTCCCCTCTTTCAAACATATGCTTTCTCTCTTTTTCTCTTATGCATATGTTTTTTCTTCTCTTATGCTTATGCTTATGCATGAGCATATGTCTCCTTCTCCTTTCCTTCTCTTCTTTTCCCCTCTCTTTTTCTCTTCTTTTGATAATTAGCATATGCCTATGCCTATGCCTATGCCTATGCTTATGCTTATGCTTATGCATGAGCATATGCTTTCTCTCTTTTTCTCTTATATATGCTTTCTCTCTTTTTTCTCTTATGCATATTTGGTTCTTTTCCCCTCTTTCAATCTCTTTTCCCCTTTTCTTTCTCTTCTTTTTCCCTCTCCTTCTCTTATTCTTCTCCTTCTCTCACTACAAGGCATAGGTCATTTTTTGACGGAAATACCGACACTTTTTATATAAAAATTTTTTTTTTCACAGGCGCAAAGGACGTTATAAAGGTCGCTAAAAGCGTCGAAAAAGGAGTGTCGCTATAAAGCGTCGCTATATAGCGATGCTGTTAATCGTCGCTATATAGCGACGATGCAAACGTCGCTATATAGCGACACTGTTAATCGTCGCTATATAGCGACACTGGTAAACGTCGCTATATAGCGACGATTAACAGAAGTTAAAAAAAAGGGTTAGTGGGGCTAAACAGGGCTTCCTTTTGGCCCTGTTTAGCCCCACTAATCCTTTTTTTTTTTTTGTAATTACAAAAGAAAGTTTTTTATAACAAAATTTCCCTTGCTTGCAGGGTAATACAAAATTGTTCTTGCGAAATGATGAGGAAAAAATGCATATACATATACAACAGTGTTTGTAACAAAATTACCCTGTGAAAGGGCGATACAAAATTGCTCAAATGAGCGGATATACAAAATGCTACTACCACTACTCATCCGAATCCGAATCATCTTCGTCTTGTTGGCCTGTTCCTTAGTCCTCCACACCTGCGTCTTCTCCCTCGTCCTCGGCACCTGCGTCCGATCCTTGCCCCTGTTGATCGCTCGCCTCTGATGATGGGATGCTTGAGCTTTGACCCTACGAGTGAACCATATAAATCGAAAATTAGATTGGAACTTAAATTAAAAAGTGAGATTACAAGTAGGAGTAAACTTATACCATGTGAGCAGCCACCTCAGCCCAATCGACTGTCGCTCCCATTGCCTCTTGCTCAATGAACCAAGGCTTTGTTCCTATCCGAAATGCGCATCGCGTCTCTGCATCCGTAGGAAGATGACCCATCGCAGCTTGCTGTGGATCCAATTTACAAGAGTTAGAGTTAGCTAAAGTGCATGTAATATGTAAGTAAAACAAATAGAACAATACATTAAATGGTAGATCCGGATGATGGCGCACACTTTCTCATCGTAGATCCGGATGATGGTACACTTTTGCCGGCCTATTCCTCCCGATAAAACTCTTCGCAACTAGATGTGTAATTGGCAAAGTTGATCTAGATCATCTTAGTTATGTGATGATGTTTTATGTTTTCTATTCTTACCTCCACTAGTTGATAGATTGACACTTGATAGTGACTTTACGAAATTCGCTCTATAATAGTAGAAGATCGCGTAGTAATTGCTATAGTAGTAGATTATGCTGCAAGATCATGAATTACTTGACGGAATATACCATTACCTCGAAAAGTTAGTAGTTTCTTTCTAAGGATCGAAAGTATTTTAGAAACGTTCATGATGTTGCATGTTGCATGTTGCATTTGAGTGAAATTTAGTTTACACCTGCATTGTGTATTTTAAATGTTATTTATTTTGCATGTGTATTTTGAATGTTCTTTATTTTGAAGTTTGAGCACTTACAAAACAATTTTTGCATGCACTAGATCACTAGACTGTCTACACACCCATCTCTTATGGCAACGCAAGGGTAGTTAAAGATTGAGATTCAGATTCTTGCCCATAAGACAATGATCGAGCACTTGATAGGATCGAGTGAAGAAGAAATCCAAGCCCATGCAAGCTCAAAATTTCTACGCGATCAAATGATATCCCAAATACTTGACCTTCTTTACGCGAGCTGGCCCAGTCATGGTCGAATGACACGGTCGAAGGTGAAAGTGATACTTGATCAATTTATCCCTCGAGTGTTTGGAGATCTAGTAGGACAATGGGGATTATATGAGAAGGTGAGCAATGTAGCCTTTCTTGATAATGGAGAGGTGCAGCTTGCACTGTGGACAACTGAATGGAAAGCATCGTAGATATCTAAATTAAGAAAAAACCAGAAGGAGAAAGGTCCATCGAAAAGGCAACAGCTAGTGCCCTAGTCCATATGACCAAGATGGCTAATGGTCTAGAAGAAAATGTTGACCCAAGCCAAGTTGAAGGGAGAGCACAGATAGAACTATGTACTGCATTTTCCAACATGTGCTCCCACACAGTACACTTTCCATTGCAAGCATTGACCTTGCATGAACCAGTGGGCAAGGGAGGATAAGGGAAGGTATTCTAGATACAAATTGTGGGTGTCCCAGGTGTTAGGCCAACAGAGTGGTATGCTACCAAGAGGAGTAATAGAGACAATGCCCATGCTCATCTGGCACTAAAGAAAGAACTAGCGATGACAGTTGTCCATAGAGCTGTCTATCGAGTATTGGGGTACTCACACATCCAAGTTATGGGTCGTCGCTCCCTTTTTTAATGGTGGAAGTGTGCAGATATGCTGATGTGTCTCCCATAGCGATGTGGGACATATGTGCAATAAGTTAAGACCACACATCCCAGAGAAGAACCTCGCTTGGACTAGAAATCTCCACTCACAAGGTTGTGAGCAAGGTTATTTTTTTGTCATGCATTGTCCATTGCTGCTGCTATTGCCAATGGTTTGAAAGCAGTTCATGAACAAAGATATATGGACACCAATCTACAAGCAACCAACTACATGCCAGACTTTACGATGGATGACATGTCTATCCGAGTGGGGATTATTGATTGGGTAAGAAGCCTCCATTGGACCAAAAGGTGATATCCACAAGACCCATCTTTTGCTCCTCCCAGGGCATTTCCACAATTAGCACTGGAATTATATGCACTGCCCATGCTTGGCCCTTTCACATCCAACCTACAGATTGCAAACCAAATTGTCTTCATAGCTTCCACTGCATCGGATACCCTCTTCCAAAACACCAGGTTATTGACCAATGCTTTTAGGTCTCCAAATTTGTTATGAGAGTTGTTTGAGCATGCCTCGGCTATCCACTCTGCCACTTATGCGTCGAATAGCATCTCCATTACAAGGGCTTATTGCTTTAACAACCACTCCATCATTATATAGTTTGTGCCAAAGTGCATTTCACCTGGCTTTAGAAGCTCTAGCAGGTGACTCACAGGCTAATGATTCCTAAATATGCCTAGTAATCGCTCATGGTTAAGGAAGTACAACACGATCTTTCGTGTTTCATCCAAAGAAACTTTAAAAAAGCTTGTCTCAGGTGTTTTGTACCAATCCTCCAAGACTAAATCCAGATAGTGGCACGAGCATGGCGATGCCCAAATACATCGATATCTACGATTTATAATTTTCCTAGCCTTTCAATAATTCTTGGCATTATCAGTAATCAACTGAATAAGATTGCCAGGACCAATATCTTCAATACATCTACTTAACTGCTTTGCAATGAATTCTCATGTCTTAGCCTCACTTCTTGTATCAATTGACTGTTGGAAAGCCTCCCCTTTGAATGTCACAACCATGACATTAATCAAGGGCCACTTGCTAACATTCTTCCTATGATGGTGCAAGCCATTTTCTCAATGCCATCATAAACCACTTGTTGCATCCCCTCTTTCATCCTACTGTAGTAAGCATCCAACATGCTATTATGGACAACATCGTAACTAGGCATTGTAAAACCTAGGCTAGCTTTAGTGATAGAGGCCATGGCTTTTTTCCAATGTTTTCTTTGCACCATGTTCAACAGATATCCCGTGCGACATATAGCTTCAAACACATCTTGTTGTGTTTTTTTGATATGTTGTGCTTTGAAGGAAGCTTTGAGGGATTGTTGCTGCACACATGCATAGGCATTCAAAGGAGGCACATTACTGCATTGTCCTCTTTCCATCTTCACATTCGAGTAGCTTGCCGACTGTGCAAGGGATCCAACACCACTACTATGTGCAGTTGCACTCTACAAGCAACTTTCCATAGTCGCCGATTGCTCACACGGTGTTTGAAGACCCATGGCTCTTTCTTCAATTATAATTTGAGAATGGTGACGTGCAACTATTTCATCCACAATCGTGTCTGCACTACCGACTGTCTAACCACCCAAGATGGCAATCACCCTTTCCACTCTCGGACCCTTACACTCTCTAATTTATCTTTGAGGGTTGCCTAGGAAATGTTTGCCCATACGAGTTCCTGAACCTGTGTACTCTTCATGGCAGATGTTACATCACTTTGTGGCAGTTACAAGCGTAACATAGTCCCAGCCTTTTGTAGGGTTTTGGCATCATTTCTCTAGAGCCATGCTCATGGACTCTGTATGCACATTTCAATAGATCAACAATGTGCAAAATTGTCAATTGCCATGTATAAAAACATTTCTCTAATATTAAAGTTTTATTTCTCGAATATGTGTTGCATGGAGAAATCATTTCCCTCATTCTTATTCTGCCAACATTCAGTAAATGCACCAAACCTCAAGACGGAGCAACCATCCAATCGTCTTGCACCCTCCCGACATAATTGGATGGTTATAGACATGGTAATCTGCCTGGGACCTAGGCGTGGGATGGCAAATTGCCTTTTCCCACATCTCACTCTTTCTTGAGTAAGCATCTATCTGCACTATGATCATTCGTAACATCATGCTTTATATACGAAAGTTGGTATTTCACACATGCTAGTGTAGTAGCTAGCACCTCTACCCAGATGGTCTAGTATGTGCCATGTGATAGTCTAGTTAACCATTGATATCCTCGATTGCAAATGGGTCTCCCATTAACCATGTGTTTCAATCTAGTTTTACAGTGTCTTGTGCCCAAATCTTGATCAGTGCCTTGATGAAGAAAGCATGAAAACTCTTGAAGAAGATAGTTATGTCTATTAGGCGTTGTCTTACTCCAAATACCAAGGTGTATGGCTGCACAATCATCTTTCCCAACTTTTCTAATGCAAAGTCTCTTGCAACAAACTCGCATAAGGATCCTTTCCATATTCTCCTCAGATAACATTACATGTCTCTTTGGTTCTGGAATTGATGCCATGATTCTTCGCCTCTTCACACTCACATACTTTCTTTTTGTAAATAGTGTCTTGCGTTTTCCAATTTCAAACCTCGAATCCATTTCCCTTGAATCTTCATCTCTATAATCAAATGTTGTGTGGGCTTGATAATTATTTGATGCCTTATAATATGTTGGAAATGGCAATCTGGTAGACATGTTCATTGATGTCAATTTGTTGCCAATGCCTCTTGAATTTTGTGGTTGAACTCTTTCTCCTTCGTAACTCAAGATTCTCCCAGCTATATTCTCTGGCATGCTAGCACCAATATTATGAACAACATGACAAGTCTCAGATTCTCTGTCCCCTTTGCCTTGCATTCGAGTGGTAACATCATGATCATTGTCACTAATATCATCAATTCCTATTATTGCATCACTTATCCCATCAATCTTTGCATGTATATTTCTTTGTGGTCCGATCTTATTATTCTTAACACACGACAAGTATTCTATACCAATGAGTCTGTTCGAGTCACTTGCAACACAGGACAAGTCTTCTATACCAGTGAGCCTGTTCAAGTCACTTGCAACACAAGACAAGTCTTCTATACCAGTGATATATTTGAGTCACGTGCAACACAAGAAACCTTTTCTGCATCAACATTTGTTACTATAATGTCCTCAATACCTCTGAGCATGCCATTATGATACTCTTGATCACTACTATAGCTTCTTATCAATTTGGATCCCATTTGTGTTATAGTCCTTTTCTTATGATAATATTTTGTTGTGTCTTCCATGACATTGAAGGAAACTATCTTGGACAAACTTGATTTCAAGAAAGCTAACCCCCATTTACAAGTACTATGAGCTTGTAGATGAGACGTAGTATTATGGACGTCTAGATGTGAAGTACTATCCATTGCATTTTGAATAACACATGCACTAGTCAACTTAATTATCTCCACTATACAGAGAAAACTCTGAGCATAGCCATTAAAGTTGCCAATTGCTAAAACTTCTCCGGAGCAAGATAAAATCTCTACTTTTTCCCCCTCAAAATAAGTTTTCTTGATATCTTGAAAGTACATCTTTGGAACAATTTCGTCTTGGTCCAAAAGCGTTCTGTGTGCTTGCATATCAAATATGTCACATTGTAAGATATCTCCCAATGTTTCAAAGTCTCCATGTGGATATTTTAAATGTACTTTAGGATTTACAACGTTGGTGATTATCACTACACATCTTCTCTCACCACAACGTTGGAAATGACACAAATTCATAGGATCAAGACTATGAATTCGTCCAAAAGCCACCACTTCATTCTTCTTATATAACACCACATCCATACCCTCTGTTAGGGAGAATACCTGTTTTATGTACAAAAATAGATTAGCAACTCAAAAAAAGACACAATAAATAATCATTGAGCTTATCATTACTTTAAACTTTAAACAATTAATACCAAAACATCTTAACCATCGTAAATTCTAAATTTTAAACATTTAATCCCTAAACCCTAAATCCTAAACTCCTAAATACTAAATCCTAAACCCTAAACCCTAAACCAAAAACTCTAAATCCTAAACCCTAAATCATAAATCCTAAATCCTAAATCCTAAATCCTAAACCCTAACCCTAAAATACAACCAAAATTTAATGAATTTCTTTGATTTGTGCAACAAGTTGGATATATCCCCCTTGAGCAACAGGTTGGGGTCACTATTGATCAAGCAACAGGTTGGGGTCCTCACGTTGGATATATCCCCCAACCTGCTGCTTGAGCAATAGGTTGGGGGATATATCCAACCTGTTGCACAAATCAAGAATTTTCTTGATTTGTGCAATATATTGAATATACCTCCAACCTGTTACACAAATCAAGAATTTTCTTGATTTGTGCAACAGGTTGGATATACCCCCCAACCTGTTGCTCAAGCAACAGGTTGGGTAATACACCCAGAGAAGCTAGCTGGTGAGGCAAGCAAAGAATAGAAGACAACTTACCCGAAAGAAGACAATGGTAAACCAAAGTTTGCGCAAGGTCATGTCGAGGTGCGTGCGGGTTGTAGGACGTTTGTAGGGCGGGGGCAGGTTGTAGGTACTTAGACCTTCCAAGATTTGATGGGCGAGAGGTGTGAAAATTCAAAATTTGTGGGAATAGCAAAATTTCAGCTGCCAGTTTTTCCCCTTCCGACAATACACGTTAGCAGAATTGAATATCCTAGTCAAGTGCACTTCCTTGCAATCTCAAGCCTCCACTATTTCATTTCCTTCAGTGCTTCATCTTCTATCCCTCTTGACCATTTCTTTCTTCCTTGCACTCTTCCTGCAACTTCTATCCCCTCTCGTAATGGACCCTACATAGTCTGGGAGCTCCTCACACAATCTTTCCTCCCCCTCTGTGGCACAGTGCCAGAGCCCCTCCTCCCCTCATCTTGAAATCGTGGCATATGGGAGCTCCTCTCTCGCTATTCAAAAGCTCAATTTGGATGCTCTCCAGAACATCAGCAGGATGGTGCAAGAGGTGAACGTGAAGGAGGGGCAACTAGTCTGTCAAGGTCATAAGATTACCATCAATGAAAGCATGATTGAAAAGGCTCTAGGAATTTCTAGAGGCAATACGCAAGCACACTTTTTCGAGAAGCAGTGGAAGAGATAGGATATTATAGACGTATACCCCAACGCTCAGATTAGTAAAGATGGTGGAGTCAAGATTTCGAGCTTGCCAACAGACCTCCAAGATGTACTGAAGAAGACAATTCACTTCTTTCCTGATACAAGAGGAACCTACAAGTTCTGGTAGGTTCAAGCAACAATAGAGAAACTGAAAGGACGTGATGTATCTTTCTCAAGGGCAATCTCCAAGAGCGTGTTAACCAACCTAAATAATTGCATGGATGGCAAATCCCAATTGTCATCTCAATCTGCTGGAGTTGCAATGCACCTAATGGCATCCACCCTCAAAGGGATTTTTGAGCAATATGAGAAGCAAATGTCTCAAAAGTTGACTTTTCTACAAGAGAAAGCCACCGATGCAACAAAGGTAGTACAACTTGAGAAAAGTCTCAGGGAAGGTGCAAAAGCCAAGGTAGAGGAGGCACAAGAGCAAGCTGAGGCCGCCACAAAATTGGTTGACATGGAAAGCCATAGAAGAGAAGAAGCATAGAAGTGCATGAAGGAGCTCCAACATAGGCTCGAAGAAGTGAGAAATGATGGGGACATGGTGGACAACGAGCTAGAAAAGATGAAAAGGACCTTGAAGATCAGATAGCCGAAAAGGATTGTCTTTACAAACGGCTTTGCAACATGCAGAACTCATTGAACATTGAAAAAGACTAGATGATGGAGGAGCTGAAAAGGGAGAATGCAGAAACCAGAAAGGTGATGCAGGAACTGTGAGAGAGCTTCGAGGCCAGGAAGGATGGGGTAGAGAGTAGCCGAGGTGGAGAAGACAATGAGGCAGCTCCGCAAGCCATGAAGGAGATAGAGAGCAGCCCCCATGGTGGAGCAAGTTCAAGCCACTGCGGTAGAGAACTTTGCAACAGCCACATTGAGGGCTGTTTTTTCAAAACACTGTTGGAAGTACAAAGAGCAACCTACAATACCCTACAAGAAGATCATGATAGATGTTTGCACAAGCTTGCCATGGCATTCATGAGGGATATAAGAGGAAACAGTTAATGGAATGGAATATATGACTAGAGTGTCAAGGTGAGAGCCACTGCGGTGGTTGTATCCCGACTACTATTAAGGTGAGAGCCAACGCAGTGTTTGGCCCGAATTTGGAATAATTCAAGGTGGCAGTACTGACTTGCATGGTAATGAATGATTAGAGGTGGTGGCATCTAAGATTCCAAGCCACGTCTGTGGTGGCCACTAAGATCCACCGAGCTATTAGTAAATTACCAGCCACCACAATGGCCCACAATTACTCAGCTTCCAGTTACCACCATCGAGCTTGCATGCATGATTACTACTAGTGCAGTAAATTATGGTAATCATGAGGGATTAGAGGTGATTAGGCTTCATGACTTACTTTTGTGGGAATTATTTCCTGACGGTGGTGGCTGTCATCGGCCATGGCTATGATTCCACCGTGCCACTGCTCACCCACCACCATGCTTTAGCATGCATGATCACTACGAGTGTAGTAAAAATTACCAGTCATGCCACCGCTCACCCACCACCACTTACCCACCACCACACTTTAGCATGCATGATCACTATGAGTGCAGTAAAAATTACCAATCACCGGGCTCGCATGCTCAGTAGAGGACTAGAGTGCATGGTAATGAGTGATTAGACATTGTAATGAGCATTGAGCATTACTGCTCGGTGGTGGTGGCTCTCATCAGCCACATGTATCATGGCTAAGTTAATTACTAGCCACTAGAGTGGCACCACATGGCGTCTTCTTCATGATTACCCCGTCTGGGGGATTCCATCATGGTGGCTTGCAATTAATATGGATGGAACCCCAGGCTCCAGCCACCACGGTGGCTTGAACTTTATATATATATAACATCTGTGGCATTTAGCACGTTGCTTTGATCCGCCCATGCTCTGCTACTTTGCTCCACACCCCTCCTCTAGCCTTTATCTCTTTTCTGCCCCTGCTCTACTTTGTTGCTCCCTCCTCCAACTCTCGTCACTGCATTTGCTCCCCTACTCATCTTCTACTCACTGACTCATCTTCAACATGCCTAGTTGGTCCCCCCCTCAATGCTCTATGATTCCAATAATATCTGCCTTCACATATAAGGTCATTGTGTTGCACTCACGTGGAACAGAAATGATCACACTAGTGGAGACTCTTCGTTTCCATAGGTGACTCTCGACACATCTGAATGTCATCATTTTGGTTAACATGATCACAGAGGGCCTCTTTGTGGCTGTGCTATATGGGTTCCCCCTAGATGTCAACAAAGCCCTCAATATTTTTAGAGCAGAGTACTCTAGACTTGCTGGGGGGGTGATTAACTGAGTCTTGGCAATGTGCATGGTCTTCGGCCTCTCCATCGTATCCTCCTTTGGCTCCCTAGAAATTGTTAATGCAATAAGCTAGACTGGTTGAAAACTAAGTTGTACAAATTCCTCACTGTATGTAATGTTTTGGTCTCTAAGAGACTAAGGCAGTTATGTAATCTCTTTTTGTTCAATTTGAGGCTCTCATTATGCATTGTTGTTACCTTTTATATTTGTATTTGAATGGTTATTTCTGCTACCTATAATATTTTGTTTAAGGCTCTTAGTAATTGCCAAGTTTTTATAAATGTAAGATCTTCTGTTCAATTTTTGTTCGGTATAAGTTGATTATTTTTATATAACCTGCTATTGGACATAAATGTACATTGTAATCTCTTTTGCTCAATTTTCACTCGATAAATTATACTTTTGCCATCATTTATATTTACTGCAACAAGGACTAAATACCAGAAAAGAAGGACTACAATTTCCTTGGTTTATGACCAAAATAGCGCTAAAATAACTCCAATGACCCCACCATTGTGGTTGCATGGAGATATATCTAGAAAAGTACAAATTGATGATATGGCCCTTGAGGGGTCCCCTTCAGGGGCAAGGGCCATATCGACATGCCATTTCTGTCTAGTGGCATCCTGGATATTGTATAATGCACATAGATATGGCCCTTGCACCTAAAGGGGACCCCTCAAGGGCCATATCGTCAATTGCATTTTGCTTGGTTGCACAACGGAATACATTTTCCTTGGTACACAAATATATCATTCCAAGAACCAACGCGGTGGCTTTCATAGATCTCCTCCCATAATATGTAAAAATAGGTAATGGAGCTATAACTCCAAGAACCAGCGCGGTGGTCTCTCCAAGACAACCTTAAATTCTGGGCGATGACAGGTGGGTGCGTGCACAGTGACAGGTGGCAAAGCTGTAGCAAAAAGCTGCGTGATAATAAGTGATCAGGTGGCATAGGACAAATACCTTTTTTGTCGTAGATAGTTGTAGCAGGCAGGCACATTTGATCTGTCCATGACCTGGGCAATGGCAAATGGCATTCTCTACATAGCGATTTTGTATGCACAAACACTCCAAAGCAAAAAATGTGCACAGGGTGGTAGCATGTAGGCCATCAAATACAACACTCATATATGATGGGGGTATGGTAGACCATGCATTTCGACCCTGCTACATAGCAGGATAGGCATTTGATTTAGCTATTGCAGCTGTCAATACCACAATCTTGATCTGTACACGATGGAGTTGCTTTTGGATTCCTTTCTCCCTCATCCTAAGGTTGCAGATGTTCTCCTTCATGTCCTCCATTCTCCTTCATGTCCTCCACTTTTCTCACTCAGTGCAACAGCTTCATCTAAATCCCTCAGCATTTATTGAAGCTGCATAAATTGCTGATTCAGAAAAACATCTTCATGGGCCATTTCGAAGACTTCCACTCTAGTTTGGAAATCTCTTAGGACGATGGACTACTTTTCATTACTGTTGAAAGCCACAACAAGCTTGTGCAAACATCTATCATGATCTTCTTATAGGGTCTTGTAGCTTGCTCTTTGGACTGCCAATAGTGTTTTGGAAAAACAACCCTCACCGTGGCTACTACAAATTGCTCCACCATGGTGGTTGGAATGTCCTCCACCATGGTGGCTGGAACTTGCTCCACTGTGGCTGCTCTCTGCATCCTTCCTAGCTTGGCTGCTCTCTGCCCCATACTTCTTGGGCTTGAAGCTCTCTCACAGTTCCTGTATCACCTTTTTGTTTTCTGCATTCTCCCTTTTCAGCTCCTCCATCATCTGGTCTTTTCCAATGTTCAATGTGTCTTGCATGTTGCAGAGCCATTTGTAAAGACCCTCCTTTTCAATTCTTTGATCTTTAAGATCCTTTTACATCTTTTCTAGCTCCTTGTCTACCATGTCCTCATCATTTCTCACTTCTTCCAACCTATCTCGGATCTCTTTCATGCACTTCTCTGCTTCTTCTCTTCTATGCCTTTCCATGTCGACCAATTTCATAGCAGCCTCAGCTTACTGTTGTGCTTGCAAGGCCCTCTTGTGCCTCTTCTACCTTGGCTTTTGCACCTTCCCTTAGACTTTTCTCAAGTTATGCTACCTTTGCTGCATCGGTGGATTTCTCTTGTACAAAAGTCACCTTCTAAGACATCTGCTTATCATATTGCTCAAAAATCCCTTTGAGGGTAGATGCCATCAGGTGCATTGCAACTCTAGTGGACTGAGATGACAATTGGGATTTGCCATCCATGTAATTCTTTAGGTTGGTTATCACATCCTTTTGAGTTTCTCTACTACTACTTGACACGGATTTGCGAGGGAATTAAAACGGTCATTTTAATTCACCGAATTAAAGCGTTTTAAATATTTTTGACCCCCCTAGGAGCATTTTAAATAGCCCCTGCCATGGTAAAACCACCTACAATGTGGTATCATGGTTGGTATACCACCCGGTGTTCACATATATCACACAGGGATTGTATACACCACACGCACTACTACACACAAGCCCTATTCCAAAGCTTAAGCATCGACATTTAGCGTGCATAGGGTGCTAATCATCGGTAAGCAAAGCGGGTTTAGAAAAGTGTCGCTATATAGCGACTCTAGGCAAGTGTCACTATATAGCGATGTTTATACAGAGTCAATATATAGAGACACTTGCCAGACTTGTAGAAGGTCATTATATAGTGACTCTGAGACAGTTTCCTATAGCAACGTTTTACAGAGAGTGTTTTTTCCCATACTGACCTTTAAAGATAGTTTTTCCCAAGGACAATTTTTTTTTCCTTTTCATACATGTTTGATACTTTGAAAGAATAAAAGTACAAGAGCATGTACATCAAGTTTGAAGCTCATTTATTAATGTCCAAGTTTGAGATGAAAAAAATCAATGAAGAGCATTTGGCATCAATGGCTTCATCCTGAGCCAAGTCTAGCACGCCAAACAAGTCTATCTTCAACTCTATACCGAGTTGATCTCCTATGTCATCATACTCTGGCATTGTACGTTCACCTAAGACTTGATCATCTTCTTTAATAAAGTAAGGTGATTCTTGATGATCATCATCTTCTTCCTCAATATTGTGATCTCCATCTTCCTACCGTACAATGTCATTATGTGCATCTTCCTCTTGGCTCATATTGTGATCTTCATCTTCTTTGCTAGATCCATTTGGATCAATTGGATCCGGCATTAGTAGTGGCATCTCCATATCCACATCTCTATCTTCAAAAATTTTCTTACTTCGTGGTGCAACTTGGATCATGTACCACCATCTTGGATCAGAATGATCCGAATGAAAAACCACCTATATTGAAGATGGGTGCCAAATGCCATCAATTATATATATGAAAGAAAAACCACCTATATTGAAGATGGGTGCCAAATTCCATCAATTATATATATAAAAGTATGCTTACGTACATGTACCAATGGATCTTTAAAATCAAAATCTTTGATTAATTATAGCATTAGTATGCACCTGCTCACAATGTTCAGGAAGAACAAAAGTATCACTTTCATCAGTCCAAAGTTTGGTGGAGTCTATTGCAAAGAAACCACTACTGTCTTTCCTCACTATTGCATGGGGACTATTGTAAATAGTTCTAAACCATTTTACATCAAGAATGAAAATTCTAAATTGTCTCAAATCAATTTCATAGATTTCACGTATGGTCTCACAATAATCCAACTGCGAGGAGAGAAGATTGGTATCTGAAGCACTTCCTCGGCTATCTTGTGTGAAGTTAGCCATGACTCCACAATCATATGTGACTTTCTTTGAATTGATGTGAAGTTAGCACTATACTTTTTGTACTGCAAAAGAGCATCATTAAAACAATGAGGATGCATATATTTTATAGCGTATATTGCCACAAATAATTACTTAATTACGTCAAGAGGTAAGAAACTTACATGCATCATACATCTAGATGATAACTCTCGCTCGCGCTCATTTATTGTCTCTCCATTGCTTTCGGCTTTATGTAGAGCTAGTTGTAGCCAATCAAGTGACATGTGAATGGCGAGAAGGGCGAGCTCTCGTGGATATGGTTGCGATCTCATGTATATTACTTTGAATCTCTTCCTTGCATTTATTCTTTCTGCTTTGGCTACTTCATATCTCTCCTCAATCCACTTCTACATCTCCTTGCTATTGAGAATACAAAACCTATTGAATTTCTCCATTGGCTCATCGCTCATCTTTCTTTCAATCCCTTTTCCTTGGGGAACCTTGCCAATGATGCGATCATCATCTTTGTTATGCCAAGCGTGCGGCATATCGGGATCCATGGATGCAAGAAACTCCGTGATATATACTAATGACTCTTGCGCAAGCCATCCCTCTGCCATGCTTGCTTCTAGTATTTCTCTTTGCCTTACAAATCCCTTTAAAGTTTTCATGAACTGCTCGAGAAAAAACATCCACCTTCTATGAACGATACCTACAATGGCCACCTCATCAACTATGTGTACAAGCAAGTGCACTTGAGTTGTCATAATGATCGAGGAAAAGTGCTTCTCAAGCAAGCATATGGCTTTGATGGAGTCCACCCTAGCCTTCTCGATGTTTGATGGAGATCTGTTTTTGAGATATTTACCTATTTCACATGCCCATATAACATACATTCATAATCAGCCTACATATTATTCAACTTAAATTGAAGAAAATGAAATCAATGTGATTTGATAGTAAGTAGCATACCTCACAATACCACTGATATTTAATATAGCATTTCTAACATCTTCTTGTAAGTACCCTTTCACTGTAATTAGGAGGATGAACTATCAAAGCAACAAAGAAGTCATGTCAATAACATAACACAATCATAATTACACTAATGCATCACGATTATCAGTACACTAATCCTATAGCTTAGAATACCTGTAAGACCTTGTGCCAATCATGGGACTTGAGCCCATTAAGCTTATTGTCCTTTGAAAATGCTCCTTTCAAGCAACGCATGTACTCTATGGGTGTTCGAAAAGAGGCAATGTCCACCTTGACCGCTGCCTCCTCTCTCTTGGAGAGGATCCATGTTGCTTTTAAGAGGACAAATTTACGAGCACGCACTTGGGGCCACAAACGAGGCATCCTATTCAATATAGCACACAAGTCTTCTAGCACTCCTCTCAAGTCTTTGGAACCAACCAAGTGTGCCCAAATAGTAGCCCCCACATTCTTGAAGATATGCATGGGACCTAAGAGATGATTGATTTGTAACTGACCCCAATAAGGATGCTCATGAAAGATGGATGGCCTCTTTATACCACGAGGAGGCTCCTCTCCATTCACCCTCGAAGCTTGAATCTAGTAACTTGCCTTCAAATATGGTGGTGGTGGATCAAGCTGACGTCCACATGCGAGATGGTCTAGCGGAAGGTATCGAGCATGACCTTCATAAACATTTTTCCTCATATGTTTGGAGTATCATGCAATCGCTTTCAAACCCAGTCCACAAACAAGACAAGCATGGTACCCACTTGTAACAAGTCCTTCACGCGTGCATGAATGTGTTAATATAAGACATGCATGTGAAAGAGAGTCATAAAAGCATAATCCTATATTATACATGTAAAGACACAACCATGTACCTGCGTAGTCCATAACCTGGGTAGTCATGCATGGTCCACATCAAGCTTCCCCTGACCAAAATGTCATTCGTATGTCTAGGAACTCTGAAAATATCAAAGACCCGCACTCCTCTCCATAAGATCTGTAACTCCTCTATCAAAGGTGCCATGTACACGTCTATATTTTTTGCCTTGTACTTCCCTGGCACAAGTAGTGCAAGCATGAGGTGTCCCTTCTTTATTGTTAGCCATGGTGGGATATTGTAATTCACTAAGGCTATTGGCTGTGTCGACCAAGATGTCGAGCGTAACCTGAAAGGATTCACTCCGTCCATGGCGAGCCCAAGATATAAGTTGCATGGGTCCCTCACAAAGTTCGGCCACTCATTATCTATGTGCTTCCAAGCTACATAATCTGTGGGAATCCTCAATGTGTCATCAGTTGACCGATGAGATGCATGCCAAGTCATCAACTCCGCTATGGATTTGTATCAGAACATGTGCTGTATTCTTGCAATGATGGGAAAGTGTATCAAGACCTTTACCAAGATTTGCTCACCCTCCAAGTTATCTCTATACAATCATTACGGCTAGCATGGATGGTATCATAATCCATACCCACCGTTGTTAGCATCTTCTTCACTTCATCTCTTGACGCGGGCATGGTATTTGGTGCAGGCAACATCTTCTGGAGCAAACTATTGCAATTAAAACATACATTGGCTTCGAATAATGATGATTCTCAAACATACATGATGATTCTCAAAACAAACAATATCCAAATAATGAGACAAGTTAATGCGGGAGAAAACCTCATTAAGGACGAGACACTTGTATCTGACCACCCATACTTTGCTTGCAAATTCAAGATTGAGAGACAAGCCCATAGTTTACACATCCTAGCACCCTCGTACAAGTGTGTTGATTGCAACTCTCACATATTGACCTCAAACTTGAACATCACGTGTACATGTGATGTAGTGCTCCTAAAATAAGAATCCATCATGTCCACCATACCCTCGTCATCATTTGGCACATCCGGGAGACTATAGTCCTGCTCAAAGTGTGAAGGTATATGCACACCCTCGCCACCCTCCTCATCCTGTCTCAAGGTTTTGTGTAAATATAAGATCTTGTCTCAAGGTTTTGTGTCATGTACGCATGCAATATTGATCACAAACTCAAATAGCATTGACTTACCGATGATCCATCACCACGTGCACCACCAATGGTGGGTATTGGTTGGGGCTCCTCCCCATACATCCGCAAGTGGTGCATGACAATACAGCATTGCTGTTGTACTTCTCGCTTGCAATGAGTGCAATGATAATAAAACCTCTCCATAAGCCACTCTATGCTCCCAGGAGTTGGCACATCATCTTACGGGCTTCCACTCATCCCTTCCATCTGCACACCTCCAAAATCACAACATGAGCTACAAGGAATCCATTAACTTGATCCAAAAAATAGCCACCCATGAGCTCCTTTCCTCTCTCCTTAGAATAAGTGCCTTGAGCCGTCGCTATATAGCAATGCTTTGCCCTGTTCCATTGCTATATAGTGACACTTTTAGGATATTAAGTGTTGCTATATAGCAAATGACCAGTGACGCTATATAGTGACGCTTGGGCTAAAACTCAAAATCTTGCACGATGCCGTCTTTCACAACTCTATTGCGAGAAAAGAAAAAATCGCTCCTCCCACCTTATATTCAGTGACCTCACTTTCCTCCTCTCTATTCCCCACACTCCTCACCCCTACCCAACCCCTCTACCAATACTTGTGCTCTCCCTCTCCACCCTTCTCCCTCTCTACTTGTGTGAAAGGAAGTTTTTCAAGAAGGTGTGTCTCTTTAAGCAATGCAGCTTCATTTTTCGTGAGATTTCATTTTGTGAGTGTTGAAGCATGTTTCTCCTTGCATTGCTAAGCCTATGTGATAATTTTCATGCTTGATTTTCAGAGATTAAGGACAAAAAACGAGATTTAGTGAAAGAAAGAAGACTCACCTCTTCTCTTTTTGGTATTTCTCTTCCTCCTCTTTGCCTTCCTTTCATGCTTTCTCCTTGTTTGTAGGCTTATGTTTGTCCCCTCAATCCAATCCCTTTGGAAAGTTGCTTCTCCAAACTCCTTCTTCCTCTAACTAGTTATATTAAAAATGGTATGTTTCCTCTCTTTTGTAGGGCCAGTCCACGAAACATTGAGCAGGACCTTTTCAGGTAAGAAAGTGCTTCCACTTTTTTCATTTTTTTATTTCTGTTATTTGCATTAGCTTGTAGCTAGCACCTTAAGCACTAGCTACAATGATGGGTGTAGGAACCCTCTCTTCTCTTATTCCCTCTTCTTCCCCTCTTTTCCTCCCTCTTTCCCCCCTCTTCCCCTCCCTATCTCATTTCCTCTTCTTCCTCTCTTTTCTTCTTTTCTCGTCTCTTTTTCCCTTCTCTTTTCCCCTCTTTCTTTCTCTTCTTTCTATTCTTTTCCCCTCTCTTATTTCCTCTCTTTCATCCTCTTTTCTCTTCTTTTCATAAGCATATGCATTTGCGTATGTTTATGCTCATATGCTTTTCCCCTCTGTTTTTTCCTTCAGTTTTCCCGTCTTCCTTCCTCTTTCTTCTCTTCTTTTTCCCTCTCTTATTTCCTCTCTTTCATCCTCTTTTCTCTTCTTTTCATAACCATATGCATTTGCCTATGCTTATGCTCATATGCTTATGCATAAGCATAAGCATATGCTTTCTCGCTTCATCTATTTTTTCCTCACTTTTCTTCTTTTCCCCTCTCTTTTTTCCTTCTTCTTTTCCCCTCTCTTTTTTCCTTCTCTTTTCCCCTCTTTCTTTCTCTTCTGCATTGCTTTGAGGAGATTCTCCTGATCTCAATCTGCCTGTCCATGGCAAAGTATGTGAACCACTGCTAGAGGACACTCCAGGTCCACTAATATTTTGTGATTGCTGCTGTGAATTCTGTGCAGCATTACCATTTTGTGCATCTACATCAATCATCACATTACCAGCTGCTCATCTCATCAAAAACAACATCTCTGCTCACTGTGAACTTACGTGTAGAAGGGTTATAGCATCTATACCCTTTTTGCTGCAGAGAATAACCAATAAAGACGCACTTCTCAGCTTTTGGATCCAACTTGGACCTCAACTCATCTGGCACATGGACATAGGAAATGCAACCAAAAATTTTCAAATGAGAAATATCTGGTTTCCTACCAGTATACATCTCCTCTGGCATCATGCCATGTATTGCTGCAGTGGGAGTCCTGTTCATTATATAAACTGCTGTAGCAACTGCTTCAGCGCAATAATAATCTGGTAGATCTTTTTCATTTAGCATAGCCCGAGATACCTCTCCAATATGCCTGTTTTTCCTTTCTGCAATTCCATTTTGCTGTGGGGTATGACTGCATGAATATTGTTGCTTTATACCATGCACTGATTTCAATCCCAAAGAGGATTTCAGCTATCAAGTCAACCAAGTGGAACAGGATCCTTGGTACATCGACAGCGGTGCATCATCTCCTATGACAAATGTAGGGCAATCTGAGCTCAGGAAAATGGTTCATAGTATGTCTGCTAGACCATCTCGTGAAGAGATCAGGAATGGTTCACAAAAATGAAGCCATTAGAAGGACAAAATAATGTCATCTACACAGCAGACAATACACCGAATTCGGTTTAAGGGACAGGTGTTATCCCTATGAACAATTTCACTGGTACAAAAGGATTAGTCAAAGATGTGCTCTATGTTCCGAAGCTCAGCAAGAACCTTTTGTTAGTAGGTCAAATGACGGAACACAACTACAAAGTCATCTTTGACGGTGATGAATGCACTATCAGAGACAAATCCAAACGAGGTCAGCTAGTAGCAAAAGGTATCAAGGAAGAATGCTTATACCGAATGCTAGCTACAATACCAGATAAGCATGCCATGTCAGCTCAAATACAACAGATGCCACTATCTGCAAAATGGCACAAGAGATATGGTCATGTCAACTTCAAGTACTTGTTAAATCCTAGGAATCAGAATATGGCAATTGGGATTCCGAAGCTACAGTTTCTTGGAAAGGTTTGTGAAGCATGCTGCTTTGGCTAACAAAAGCGAACCAACTTTGTCAGAAGTACCTCTCGTGCATGAGGTATTCTTGATTTGATTCATATAGATGTATGGGGTTATGCCTAGACCCGCAGCATCAATGGTTCACTTTATTACTTGACCTTCATAGATGACTACAATAGATATTGTTGGGTCTACTTTCTGAAAGTGAAATCTGAAGTGTTTTCCAGATTTCAAGAATTCAAAGCCATGGGCGGCAAAAAGATCAAGGTCATGAGATCAGACAGAGGAGATGAATACATGTCTTCAGCATTCATGAACTTTTGCAAAAATCATGGCATTCGAAGACAGTTCACATGTGCAGATACTCCTCAATAGAATGCAAGAGCTGAAAGGACGAATGCGACTTTAGCAGACAGTGCTAGAGTAATGCTTAGTGAAAAGCATCTGCCGAATCAGTATTGGGCAAAAGCAATAGCTACAGCTAACTACTTGCTTAATCCACTTTCTACCGAACCGATACAAGGTATGACTCCTTATGAAGCATTCACTGGACACAAGCCACGCATTGGGCATCTCCGCATATTTGGTTGCATAGCATATTCCCACATACATGATGATCATCGCAGGAAATTGGATGCGAAGTCACGCAAATGCATCATGGTTGGCTACAGTGAAGAAATTAAAGCATACAAATTGTATGATCCCATCAACCGCAAAGTCATTATCTCCAGAGATGTAATCTTTGATGTGGAATCAGAATGGAAAATCTCACCTACACAGGAGATAGAAGCATCGACTTCACTGTCATCTACAGATCAGGTTGATGAAGAAGAGCAAGAATTGCCAACAACACCCCAAGCAGAGCCACAACAGCTCAGATGGTCTACTAGGGAAAGCAGACCACCAGCCAGATTGACATATGCTCAGAAAGGCAAAGCAATTCAGGTGGAAACCACCAACTATGCTCTTATGACTACCGTCATGGCTACAGAAGAGCCAGTGTACTTCGAAGACGCAGTAGACAAGCCAGCATGGCAAACTGCTATGAATGAAGAAATGGATGCTTTGTATAAAAATAACACTTGGGAATTATGTGACCTTCCACCAGGAAAGAAGGCCATAGCCAACAAATGGGTAGCCAACAAATGGGTATACAAAGTGCAGTACAATCCAGATGGCAGTATTCAAAGATACAAAGCCAGATTAGTTGCAAAAGGATTTGGACAACAATATGGTCAAGATTATGATGAGACTTATGCTCCAGTAGCAAAGATGGATTCCATACGGTTCTTGATATCATTGGCGACACTCAGTAAATGGAATGTGTATCAGAATGCATTTCTCAATGGTTATTTAGATGAGGAAGTCTACATGCAACAACTTGTAGGTTATGTTGAACCAGGAAAGGAGAAACAGGTTTACCATCTCATGAAAAGTCTCTACGGCTTAAAGCAAGCACCCAGAAGCTCGGGGGGGTCACTCATCATATGTAACCCTATCACGTGAGTTCAACAGAAGGATTTTTTTTATTTCTAAAATTTACAGAAATAAATATACATAAGGGACTATTTAAAATAGTTTTGGAAAAAATTTACAGATTTGTATAGAAAAGGGGTACATTTTATTAATGAAATTTTTTACAGATAAGGGACTTTAAATATAGGCCTTGAACGCACGTGATATAGAGGGTTTATACATAGTGACCTCCCCGAGCCCAGAAGTTGGTACAACAGAATTGACAAGTATTTTGCTGATCTGGGATACCTGAAGTCCAATGCAGCTCATACTCTCTACTACAAAGTTCAAGGGGAAGACATTACTGTTGCACTTTTGTACGTAGATGATCTGATTGTGACAGGAAGCAAGGATAGCTTCATCAGAAAATTAAAACAAGACTTATCTACAGAGTTCGACATGAAAGATCTTGGACTTATGCACTACTGTCTTGGAATTGAGTTCTGGAGAGATTCAAATAGCACCTTTATGAGTCAGCTCAAGTATGTTGACAGTCTCCTGAAGAAGTTTCATATGGCAGATTGCAAGATTACAGCCACTCCAATGGAATAGAGTTTGAAACTTACTAATGATTCAGCAAAGCCTACAGTCAATGATAGATACTACAGGCAACTCATTGGATCTCTTATATATCTGACTATCACACGGCCAGATATTTGTTATGCAGTAAGCTCACTAGCGCAGTTTATGGCAAATCCAAAACAGTCTCACTGGAATTCAGCCAAAAGAGTCTTGAGATACATCAGAGGTACAAGACAGTTTGGGATAGAATACAGAGGAAGTCATCCACGGTTGCATGGATACTATGATAGTGGCTATGCTGGAGATCATGAGACTAGGAGATCGACATAGGGATATGCATTTTTCCTTAGTCAAGGTGCTATATCATGGTTGTCAAACAAACATCCAACTGTTTCTTTGTCTTTGACCTCACACTATAGGTGCATGTGAGGCTATATGGCTCAAAAGACTATTGTTAGAAACAGATTACTTTGATGAATCAAAGCCAACAACAATATACTGTGATAATCAATCGGCTCAAGCATTGGCCAGAAATCCAGTATATCACTCCAGGACAAAGCACATTGATGTCAGAGAGCACTTCATCAGAGAAAGAGTGTTACTTGGTGACATCACACTGCAGCATTGTGATAGCAAAGAAAATGTTGCAGACATCTTTACCAAACCACTCGGTAAAGAGCTATTCGAAAAACACTGACTAGCTCTTGGTTTGACGCAGAGGAAGGACATTCCCATTAAAGGGGTGTGATGGAATGTAATGCTCATTCCTTCTTCGATTCCCCAGAATCATCATCTTGAGGGAAGGCCTACTTCATGATGTTGATCTTGAGGGAAGGTGTTGAGAGTTCATGCTCAACATCATGTGATCATGTGTGCATAGCACCATCACGTGATCATATGTACATAGCACTAACCTTATAGAGTGCTATAAAGAAAAGGGTTAGATCCCCTAACCCTAACCCTGAAAGGGTTTGTATATATTCTATTTTTTCAACTAAATCTAGTGTATAGTTAGTCATTTGTGGTGTTCTCTCTAGCTGTGCCCTCTCTCCTCATCTCCACTCTTCTCCTCTCCCCTCTTCATATTTTGTCACTAGATTCACCCTAAAATGGAAGAAGTTGGAAAAGTGCAATTTGTGCATGTGCAAAGATATTTTAATAAATCCAACACTACCTACAATTTTGAATTGTTTCTCTTTCCATGCACTTGCTTGCTGTATGGCTCATAAGCATGCCAAAGGTCATTGAATTTAATAATACATAGCATCAAACCCAATAGCCATGCCCTTTGACCTATTTGTGTTTTGAAGCATTTTAGGCCACATTGCACTTGTTTGGGATATCCAATTCTGCTGACGTGTATCATCGGAGGGGGAAAAACCAACGGCTGAAACTTCGCTATTCCCATGAATTTTGAATTTTTCACACCT
The DNA here is from genome assembly GCF_047967505.1 of Dipteris shenzhenensis. Lineage (NCBI taxonomy): Eukaryota > Viridiplantae > Streptophyta > Polypodiopsida > Gleicheniales > Dipteridaceae > Dipteris > Dipteris shenzhenensis. The sequence continues at coordinate 2,499,188 of NC_141616.1, forward strand.
CTCACCCATCAAATCTTGAAAGATTTAAGTACCTGCAACCTGCCCCTGCCCTACAACCCGCACGCACCTTGACGTGACCTTGCCTAGACTTTGGTTTTCCATTGTCTTCTTTCGGGTAAGTTGTCTTCTATTCTTTGCTTGCCTCATGAGCTAGCTTCTCTAGGTGTATTCTAAACTAATCATGGCCATGGTGTTAATGGCAACATGCAGCTCGCCATGGCTTGCAAGAGAAGTAGACAGAGGCTGCAAGATAGGAAAGTCAAAAAGCCAAGTCAAGGCACAAGGAATAGAGTGCGGGTCGAGGAAAGTGCTGGCATGGTATTGAATTGGCAACGGAAAAAACTTTTGCAACATCTGCAAAGGGAGAAATAATGAGAACAAAGAAGACTCCTTGCAAAGTAGCAGCAAGAAGAGACTGCAAATGCACGCATTAGATCATTGCCATTGGAGTGAAGAACATGAGCTGTGGTGTCACGATTGGTGGGAGCATTCGAGGCAGCAACGTCAGGCCATTCAGGTGATTACCAGTCTCTCATCTTCACAAGCTTTAGTCTGCACCCTAAAGTTCGTAGAGTAACAACCCTACCAACACCTCGGGAGATGCATGCCCAAGAGGCCATGCTCTCTAGCCTGAGAAATGGCCTATAGAAAGTGAAAGGGGTGCAAAGCTTAAATCAACTAGCTGCAAAGAGGGAAACATTAGGTATGTTGGTGTCCCCTAAAACAAAGGAGAAATGGCTTTGGCGCACAATGTTGAAGATGTTGTCAATTAGAAGGACCACTATGGCTCTAGCGGTTGAATGTAGAGTAGAAGCAATGCACGATCATCCTGATCCGAGAAGTCTATGGGCTTCAACAGAATGCAAGAAAAGGAGATACAACCTAAGTGCGGAAGTCATTGCTACAATGATGATGTTTTGGCATGAAAATACGAGAGTTTCTCCAAATAGAATGGACATTTGTAAGAACCGTATAGGACAAAAGGTGTTTGAGGAGCACATCATACACATGCTAGATACAACGCAGGTTAGTGGTGCCTAAACTAGCCCGGTGGTTGTTTGTGATTGAGCTTTGGGATAGTTTACTTGTTTCTTTTCTTAAACTAGGCTTGGACGAAATGTGATTGTCCTAAACTAGCTCAGTGGTTGGAACATCATGCAACCATAGGCTAGTTTAGCTCAATCCGTGCCAGTGATGTGATTATCCGAAACCAACGTGGTTGAACAGACATTAGTTGTTGTCCAGCCCGGTGGCATGGTTGAGTAGAAATTAACAGCAACATATTTTCCAATATATTGTTATTTTACTAAACCAGCCGAGTGGTTGGAACATCATGCAACCATGGCTGCTTCAGCTCAATCACCAGTTATGTGATTGTCCTGAACTAGCGTGGTTGAACACACATTAGTTATTGACCAGCCTGGTGGTTGAAATTATTGTGTTTCTTAGTACTTAAATTCATTAAATTTAATTTCCTACTATTCGGGTCATATACCACTGTTAAATTGTGGAATTCAAAATGAAAAGCAATATATTATTATTTTCTAATGGTGAAATTCCGAAATGAAAAGAAATATACTTGTTATTGTCTAATATGTGAAGTTGAGATATACTTGTTATTGTCTAATATGCGATTGTCCTGAACCAGCGTGGTTGAACAGACATTAGTTGTTGTCCAGTCTGGTGGCATGATTGAGCAGAAACTAACAGCAATATATTTCGCAATACATTGTTATTTTACTAAACCAGCCCGGTCGTTGGAACATCATGCAACCGTGGCTGCTTTAGCTCAATCAACAGTTATGTGATTGTCCTGAACCAGCATGGTTGAATAGATATTAGTTGTTGACCAGCCCAGTGGTTGAGATTATTGTGTTTCTTAGTACTTAAATTCCTTAATTTTAATTTCTTGCTATTCGGGTCATATACCACTGTTAAATTGTGGAATTCAAAAATGAAAAGCAATATATTGTTATTTTCTAATGGTGAAATTCAAAAATGAAAAGAAATATACTTGTTATTATCTAATATGTGAAGTTGAGACCGTTAGTCTAAACCATTCCGGTGGTTGAAATTGTGACAGTGTCCTAAACCATCCCAGTGGTTGAAATTGTGATTGCCCTAAACGTGTCCTAAACCAGCCCGGTGATTGAAATTGTGACTATCCTAAACCAACGCGGTTGTTGAAAATTGTTTTGCTTCATTATATACTTTAATTAGACTATGTTTTGTATCCTTTTAGTCGTAGCAAAAAGGGGGCTCATTGTTCTATTGTTCATGTATGTTGGGTCAGCAGACGGAGTTGTATCTCAAGTTTGTGGATCAAAATCTGGACATTTCAATTGGGTAGAGGAGCTTTGAGCATTGTGAGCCCTAGTACATCAGGAAACTCCAAGAAAAGAATGTTTGTTGTTGCAAAACACACATAGAATTTGACCTGGGCAAGCTATGAATGACTTGAGATCTGGTCGAGTTGGAGCATTCTCCATGGGGATCGATGCCCATGCCTCCCCAATGAATGCGTAGTTTGTAGGCCACCTGGATCCTCATATGTTACAAGGGAGGGTAGGTTTTGTAGCCTAAGGTCTCTATGGGAGCCAGTGGTTTGTCCAAAGGGAGACCGTGAGTGACACAGGATTGAATGCATTCGCGGCACATGCAAGCATTGTAGTTTGAAGCTAAAGAAGAAGACATTCAATGTCTGTCCAAATGAAATGAGGGAAGACAACCACATTGCTCTAAAATGGAGGAGAATTGAAAATGTCAATGTTGAAGGATCTAATAAAAAGAGATGGCTACTATCATATAAAAGCACCCAACCAAGGGAGCTTGTAGGTCGCATGGTTCAATCCATCCCAAAATATGTGCTGCACAATTTCATTGCCAGCTGGAAGCATAAGCAGTTCAGGATGTGCCTTGCCAATTTTCCTCGTGCCACTATTGTATCTATCATAGATTTTGCAGAAAAATATTCTTTTCAAGAAAAAGATGAGATACAAAGTGCTCACTCGTACAACAAGCAGATAACAATTCTTGTGCATATCATGTATAGTCATTTGCTTGATTCTTCCACACCTAATGCCAATCTTCTTGATGACTCACAGGAGTCCAAGTCAATGCAACGCACTTACCATTTCTATAGATTAGATTATAGGGAACATAACACATTATTTGTGTAGCATGCATTTCTACTGCATTGGGAATGGCTGAAAAAGGAAAATTCCCATGCACAAATTATAAAACAACATTGGGTGTGGTGAGATGGTACTTCCTCTCAATTTAAATCAGCACGTGGATTCTACTTTGTCTCAAGGTTCAAATCCCTAACCGTTCTAGACATGATGTGGAATTTCTTTGGGTCTAGCTATGGCAAGGGTAAACATGATGGATGCGGTGCTATTTTTAAGCAAGTTCTGTTTAAACACCAATTAGCATGCCCTCAAGAAAAACTCAATGATGCCCATGATGCTGTATAGCCAACCTCTCCACAAGAGCACATTCAACATACAGTAAACAAAGTCTTAAGAATATTGTAGTACACAGAGTGTTCCATGAAGTGAAAGTGGATGAAGTGCAAAGGAGAATCTTACACGATTGCGAGAAAATTAAAGGAGTTCGTGGTCTTCACAGTGTATGGGGCTTTTCAAACAACCAACTGATTAAAACGAGAAAACTTTATTTTTTTTGTAGTGCATGCATCAAAGGGGATCATGATGATTGTGATAACATTGCAACTGCAAAGACATGGGATCGAGTTCAAGCTTTTCCTCTACATTCAGATGGAGTCACAAACAATGGAGAGACAAACGACTCACCACAGCTTGGGGAGAGTTTCGATGACCTCACTAACTGTATGGAAGAGGGGGATAACTTTTCAATTATTGTAGATTCTAGGGAGAACGAGGAAGATGAACCATACTTTCTGTTGCAGTGTGCAAAACCTAAGTACAAGGTTGAGGAAACATTTAAGGATAATTGGGGAACAACCTATGAGAAGTGGGATGTAGTGGTCAGAGCTTTTTGGTACAAAAAAACATCCAAGAGAGGCCACAATTACGAACTACTACATAAGAGTCCACAAACATGTGTGTACTCTCATCTAGTAAGAGCTATTAAGAAGAACATCTTGGGGTGTCTTGGAGCGGTGGATGAGGACGACTAAGATAGTACTAAGAAAATGTATGTAGTCTCATTGCAGGGAAACAATATTTCCACTTGTCGTACAAAATGGAATTTGTACTGAGACTGCTTCTTATATCCCAAACAACCACCGTGATGGTTTTATTAAATTATTTTTATAAATCCCAAACGGTAAAACCCATGCTTGTTTTTAGTATATCCCAACAACCACCGTGCTAGTTTCCCATACACATCCTACAAATCCATTCGTCTTGTAATAATTGAAGAAAACCAATGCGGTGGTGGCTGTTCATATCCTAGTGCAAACCAACCACCGTGCTAGCAACGACTTATCCTACACTCAGTACCGTGCTATCCTAAAATTTGTTGCATAATGCTATACTAAAATAGTTCCCTTTAGACTATTTATCATTTCGTTCACCATCAAATTTCAAGAGGGAAAGAAGATGGAAAGGAAAGAAAAGAATGAGAATGAGGAAATAGAGAATGAGAGAAGGGGGAAATAGAGAAGGGGAAAGAGATGAGGAAAAATAGAGAAGGAGAGAAGGGGGAAATGAGAGAAGGGGGAAATAGAGTGGGAAATAGAGAATGAGCTTATGCGGAAATAGAGAATGGGCTTATGCTTCTCTCATTCTCTATTTCCACATAAGCTCACGCATAAGCATGAGCTTATGCGGAAACTTAAGCATAAGCTCATGCTCATGCATGAGCATAAGCATGAGCTTATGCTTATGCTTATGCTTAAGCATAGGCATCGGAAAGAGAGAAGGAGCTTATGCGAAAATAGAGAATGGGTTTCCGCATAAGCTTCTCTCATTCTCTATTTCCGCATAAGCTCATGCATAAGCATAAGCTTATGCGGAAACTCATTCTTATGCATAAAAAGAGAGAGAGGAACTTATGCGGAAAAAGAGAAGGAGCTTATGCGGAAATAGAGAATGAGAGAAGCATAAGCTTCTCTCATTCTCTATTTCTGCATAAGCTCATGCATAAGCATAAGCTTATGCGGAAACTTAAGCATTAGCTCATGCTCATGCATGAGCATAAGCATGAGCTCATGCTTATGCTTATGCGGAAAGAGAGAAGGAGCTTATGCCGAAATAGAGAATGAGAGAAGCATAAGCTTCTCTCATTCTCTATTTCCGCATAAGCTTATGCGGAAACTTAAGCATAAGCTCATGCTCATGCATGAGCATAAGCATGAGCTTATGCTTATGCTTATGCTTAAGCATGAGCTTATGCGGAAATAGAGAATGAGAGAAGCTTATGCTTAAGCATGAGCATAAGCATAAGCATAAGCTCATGCTTATGCTCATGCGGAAAAAGAGAAGGAGCTTATGTAGAAATAGAGAAGGAGCTTATGCGGAAACTTAAGCATAAGCTCATGCTCATGCATGAGCATAAGCTCATGCTTATGCTCATGCGGAAAAAGATAAGGAGCTTATGCATAAAAAGAGAAAGAGGAACTTATGCAGAAAAAGAGAAGGAGCTTATGCGGAAACTTACGCATAAGCTCATGCTTATGCATGAGCATAAGCTCATGCTTTTGCTTATGCGGAAAGAGAGAAGGAGCTTATGTGGAAACTTACGCATAAGCTCATGCTCATGCATGAGCATAAGCATGAGCTTATGCTTAAGCATAAGTGGAAGCATAAGCTCATGGTTATGCTCATGCGGAAAAAGAGAAGGAGCTTATGCATAAAAAGAGAAAGAGGAGCTTATGCGGAAAAAGAGAAGGAGCTTATGCAGAAAAAGAGAATGAGAGAAGCATAAGCTTCTCTCATTCTCTATTTCCGCATAAGCTTATGTGGAAACTTACGCATAAGCTCATGCTCATGCGGAAAAAGAGAAGGAGCTTATGTATAAAAAGAGAAAGAGGAACTTATCTCATTCTCTATTTCCGCATAAGCTTATGCGGAAACTTAAGCATAAGCTCATGCTCATGCATGAGCATAAGCATGAGCTTATGCTTAAGCATGAGCATAAGCATAAGCTCATGCTTATGCTCATGCGGAAAAAGAGCCGGAGCTTATGCATAAAAAGAGAAAGAGGAGCTTATGCAGAAAAAGAGAAGGAGCTTATATATATATGCGAAAGAAGAGAATGAGAGAAGCATAAGCTTCTCTCATTCTCTATTTCCGCATAAGCTTATGCGGAAACTTAAGCATAAGCTCATGCTCATGCGGAAAAAGAGAAGGAGCTTATGCATAAAAAGAGAAAGAGGAACTTATGCGGAAAAAGAGAAGGAGCTTATGCGGAAAAAGAGATAAGCTTCTCTCATTCTCTATTTCCGCATAAGCTCATGCGGAAACTTACGCATAAGCTCATGCTCATGCATGAGCATAAGCATGAGCTTATGCTTATGCGGAAAGAGAGAAGGAGCTTATGCGGAAAAAGAGAAAGAGGAACTTATGCGGAAAAAGAGAAGGATCTTATGCGGAAAAAGAGAATGAGAGAAGCATAAGCTTCTCTCATTCTCTATTTCCGCATAAGCTTATCCGGAAACTTACGCATAAGCTCATGCTCATGCATGAGCACGAGCATGAGCTTATGCATAAGCATAAGTGGAAGCATAAGCTCATGCTTATGCTCATGCGGAAAAAGAGAAGGAGCTTATGCATAAAAAGAGAAAGAGGAGCTTATGTGGAAAAAGAGAAGGAGCTTATGCGGAAAAAGAGAATGAGAGAAGCATAAGCTTCTTTCATTCTCTATTTTCGCATAAGCTTATGCGGAAACTTACGCATAAGCTCATGCTCATGCATGAGCATAAGAATAAGCTTATGCTTATGCTTATGCTTAAGCATAAGCATAAGCATAAGCTCATGCTTATGCTTATGCGGAAAGAGAGAAGGAGATTATGCGGAAACTTACGCATAAGCTCATGCTCATGCATGAGCATAAGCATGAGCTTATGCTTATGCTTAAGCATAAGCATAAGCATAAGCTCATGCTTATGCTCATGCGGAAAGAGAGAAGGAGCTTATGCGGAAACTTACGCATAAGCTCATGCTCATGCATGAGCATAAGCTCATGCTTATGCTTATGCGGAAATAGAGAAGGAGCTTATGCGGAAACTTAAACATAAGCTCATGCTCATGCATGAGCATAAGCTCATGCTTATGCTCATGCGAAAAAAGAGCAGGAGCTTATGCATAAAAAGAGAAAGAGGAGCTTATGCGGAAAAAGAGAAGGAGCTTATGCGGAAACTTACGCATAAGCTCATGCTCATGCATGAGCATACGCATGAGCTTATGCTTATGCTTATGCTTAAGCATAAGCATAAGCATAAGCTCATGCGTATGCTCATGCATGAGCATGAGCTTCTTAAGCATAAGCATAAGCATAAGCTCATGCTTATGCTCATGCGGAAAAAGAGAAGGAGGAGAAGCATAAGCTTCTCTCATTCTCTATTTCTGCATAAGCTTATGCGGAAACTTACGCATAAGCTCATGCTCATGCATGAGCATACGCATGAGCTTATGCTTATGCTTATGCTTAAGCATAAGCATAAGCATAAGCTCATGCTTATGCTCATGCGGAAAAAGAGAAGGAACTTATGCGGAAACTTACACATAAGCTCATGCTCATGCATGAGCATACGCATGAGCTTATGCTTAAGCATAAGCATAAGCTCATGCTTATGCTCATGCGGAAAAAGAGAAGGAGCTTATGCGGAAACTTACGCACAAGCTCATGCTCATGCATGAGTATAAGCATGAGCTTATGCTTAAGTATAAGCATAAGCATAAGCTCATGCTTATGCTCATGCGGAAAAAGAGAAGGAGCTTATGCGGAAACTTACGCATAAGCTCATGCTCATGCATGAGCATAAGCTCATGCTTATGCTTATGCGGAAAGAGAGAAGGAGCTTATGCGGAAACTTACGCATAAGCTCATGCTCATGCATGAGCATAAGCATGAGCTTATGCTTATGCAGAAATAGAGAAGGAGCTTATGCGGAAACTTACGCATAAGCTCATGCTCATGCATGAGCATACGCATGAGCTTATGCTTATGCTTATGCATAAGCATAAGCATAAGCTCATGCTTATGCTCATGCGGAAAAAGAGAAGGAGCTTATGCGCTTACGCATAAGCTCATGCTCATGCATGAGCATAAGCTCATGCTCATGCATGAGCATAAGCTCATGCTTATGCTCATGTGGAAACAGAGAAGGAGCTTATGCATAAAAAGAGAAAGAGGAGCTTATGTGGAAAAAGAGAAGGAGCTTATGCGGAAACTTAAGCATAAGCTCATGCTCATGCATGAGCATAAGCATAATGTGGAAAAAGAGCTTATGCGAATGAGAGAAGGGGGAAATAGAGAAGGGGGAATGAGAGAAGCATAAGCATAAGAGAATAAGAGGGAAAGGAAATAGAGAATAAGAGGGAAAGGAAAGAGAGAAGGGAAAAGAGAGAGGGGGAAAGAGAGAATAAGAGAAGAGGGAAAAAAGAGAAGGGGGAAAAAGGAGAAAAAGAGAAGGGGGAATAAGGAAAGAGAGAGAGGGGAAGAGAGGGTTCCTACGCCCATCACTGCAGCTAGCGCTTAAGGCACTAGCTGCAGGCTAATGCAAATAACAAAAATATTAAATGGAAAGAAGAGGAAGCACTTACCTGTAAAAGTATGTCCCGCTCGGTGTAGTGGACTGGCCCCACAAAAGAGAGAGTATGTCCCACTCGGTGTAGTGGACTGGCCCTACAAAAGAGAGAAAACAACCCATTTTTTCAAAGAAGATGTTAGTGGAAAGAGGAGATTACAAAAGCAACTTCTTGAAAGGAGACAAGGAAAGAGAAGATTGAGGAGACAAGGAAAGGAGGAGATTGAGGAGACAAGGAGAAAGAGAAGGAAGAGAAATACAGAAAGAAGAGGTGAGTTTTCTTTCTTTCTTTCTTGAAATCTCGTTTTTTGTTTCAATCCTTTCAAATCAAGCATGAAAACTAGTTTACAGGTTTAGGAATACAAGTAGAAACACTCACAAAACCAAAGCTAACAAACAAACAACCTACATTATTGAAACAAACTCACCTCTTAAAGAACTTTCTTTCAGGAAACCAAAGAGGGAAAAAGGAGAGAGAAGGAGTACAAGAGGTAGGAGAAGGGTGAGGAGTGGAAAATAGAGTGGGAGGTTGCTTGGAATAGATGGGAGGTCGTCGAAAATAGGTGGGAGGAGAATTTGGTTTGCTTACTTGAGAGATTAGGAATGGATTGAGGAAAAAGCCGCGCGTTTCGACATTTCGGGTTTTAACCCACAGCGTCGCTATATAGCGACGCTTATTTGTTGCTATATAGCGACGTTTTAAATTAAAAACGTCACGTCGCTATATAGCGACGGAACAGAGCGTCGCTATATAGCAACGGAACAGAGCGTCGCTATATAGCAATGCTTACTGTTTATTTTTTTTATATGGCCTCCAGTGAAGCTCAAACATGCTATGCTTATAATTGTCAATATCTCCTCTTACTTTATAGCCTTACTATATAGGATTTTTTGTTTCAATCCTTACTATATAGCGATGTCATTCTTTTTATATGGCCTCAAGAGAAGCTCAAATTAAACATGCTATGCTTATAATTGTCAATATCTCCTCTTCATGCTTATGTTGTGGTTTTATAAGTGTAGATGGAAGGGATGAGTGGAAGCTCATCCGATAATGCGCCAACGCCCGGGAGCACGAAGTGGCTTACGGAGAGGTTATATTGTCATTGCACTCATTGCAAGCGAGAAGTACGACATCAACGTCGTATTATTATGCGCCACTTGCGGATGTATGGGGAGGAGCCGGAATCAGTACCCCCTGTTGGTGTTGCACATGTTGATGGATCATCGGTAAGTCAAAGCTATTTAAGTTCGCAATCTTATTGTATACCAGGAAATAGAAGATCTTATATTTACACGAATGAGCTTATGACAGGATGAGGAGGGTGACGAGGGTACACATATACCTTCTCACTTTCAACAAGACTATAGTCTCCCGGATGATGACGAGGATATGGTCGACATGATGGATTCCATTTTTAGGGGAACTACATCCCACGTACACGTGATGTTTGAGTCTGAGGTCAAAATGCGAGAGTTGCAATCAACACAATTGTACGAGGGTGCTAGGATGTCTAAACTACGTGCTTGTCTCTCAATCTTGAATCTACAAGTACAGTATGGGTGGTCAGATACAAGTGTCTCGGCCTTAATGAGGTTAGCCCTTGCATTAATTTGACTCATTATTTGGATATTGTTTGTTTTGAGACTCATCATTTGGATAGTGTCTTTGACATAGGTTGCTCCAGAAGATGTTGCCTGCACCAAATACCATGCCCGCATCAAGAGATGAAGTGAAAAAGATGCTAACAATGGTGGGTATGGATTATGATACCATCCATGCTTGCCGTAATGATTGTATTCTCTTTCGTCGTGAGCATGGAGATTTGGCTAGTTGTCCAAAGTGTGGGGAACACCGATATAGAGATGACTTGCAGGGTGAGAGGATACTGGTAAAGGTCTTAAGACACTTTCCCATCATTGCAAGAATACAACACATGTTTCGATGCAAATCGATAGCGGAGTTGATGACATGGCATGCATCTCATCGGTCCACTGATCACACATTGAGGATTCCCGCAGATTGTGCAGCTTGGAAGCACATAGATAATCAGTGGCCGGACTTTGCGAGAGAGCCACGCAACTTACATCTTGGGCTAGCCATGGACGGCGTGAATCCTTTCGGGTTACGCTCAACATCTTGGTCGACATGGCCCATAGTCGTGGTGAATTACAATATCCCACCATGGCTAACAATAAAAAAGGGACACCTCATGCTTGCACTACTTGTGCCAGGAAAGTACAAGGCAAAAAACATGGACGTGTACATGGCACCTTTGATAGAGGAGTTACAGATATTATGGAGAGGAGTGCAGGTCTTTGATATTTCCAAAGCTCCTAGGCATACCAATGATATTTTGGTCAGGGGTATCTTGATGTGGACCATGCATGACTACCCAGGATATGGAGAGTGCGCAGGTACGTGGTTATGTCTTTACATGTATAATGAGGGATTATGCTTTTTTTACTCTCTTTTGCATGCATGTCTTGTACTAACATATTCACGCACGTGTGCAGGACTTGTTACAAGTGGGTACCATGCTTGTCCTGTTTGTGGACCCGCTCTGAAATCGCTTGCATGCTACTCCAAACATATGAGGAAAAATGTTTATGAAGGTCATGCTCAATACCTTCCGCTCGACCATGTCGCACGTGGAGGTCAGCTTGATCCACCACCATCATATTTGAAAGCAAGTGATTGGATTCAAGCTTGGAGGGAGAATGGAGAGGAACCTCCTCTTTGTATGAAGAGGCTATCGATCTTTCACGAGCTTCCTTATTGGGGTCAGTTACAAATCAATCATCTCTTGGATCCCATGCATATCTTCAAGAATGTGGGGGCTACCATTTGGGCACACTTGGTTGGTTCCAAGGACTCAAGAGGAGTGCGAGAAGACTTGCGTGCTATGAATAGGATGTCTCGTTTGTGGCCCCAAGTGCATGCTTCAGGAAAAGTTGTCCTCCCGAAAGCAACGTGGATCCTCTCTACGAGGGAGGAGGCAGCGATCAAGGCAGACATTGCCTCTTTTCAAACACCGACAGGGGGCATGCGTTGCTTGAAAGGAGCATTTTCAAAGGACAATAAGCTTAGTGGCCTCAAGTCCCATGATTGGCACAAGGTCTTATAGGTATTCTAAGTAGAATTAGTGTACCGATAATAGTGATGCATTAGCGTAATTATTATTATGTTATATTGTTGACATGATTTTATTGTTGCTTTGATAGTTCATCCTTCCAATTACAATAAAAGGGTGCTGACAAGAAGATGTTAGAAATGCTATATTCAAGATCTGTGGTATTGTGAGGTATGCTTACTATCAATTCGCATTATGTATTTTCTTCATGGACATGTGAAATAGGTGGATATCTCAAATATCTTACATATGCATGGACATGTGAAATAGGTGGATATCTCAAAAAGAGATCTCTATATCGAGCATTGAGAAGGCTAGGGTGGAATCCATCGAAGCCGTATGCTTGCTTGAGAAGCACTTTCCCTCAAGCATTATGACAACTCAAGTCCACTTGCTTGTGCACATAGTTGATGAGGTGGCTATAGCAGGTACCGTTCATAATCGATGGATGTTTTTTCTCGAGCGGTTTATGAAAACTTTAAAGGGGTTTGTAAGACAAAGAGATATCACAGAGTTTCTTGCATCCACGGATCTTGATATGCCGCAAGCTTGGCACAACAAGGATGATGATCGCATCATTGGCGAGGTCCCCCAAGGAAAAGGGATTGAAAGAAAGATGAGCGAAGAGCAAATGGAGAAATTCAATAAGTTTTGTATCCTCAATAGCCCTAAGATGCAGAAGTGGATTGAGAGATATGAAGTGGCCAAAGCAGAAAGAATAAATGCAAGGACGAGATTCAGAGTAATGTACAGGCGATCACAACAATATCCATGAGATCTGGCTCTTCTCCCTACTCACATGTCACTTGATTGGCTACAATTGGCTGTACGTAAAGCCGAACGTGATGTAGAGACAATAAACGAGCACGAGCGGGAGTTATCATCTAGATGTATGGTGCATGTAAGTTTCTTATCTCTTGACGTAATTAAGTAATTATTTGTGGCAATATATGCTATAAAATAGGTGCATCTTCATTGTTTTAATGATGCTCTTTTACAGTACAAAAAGTATAGTGCATTATGGTCATATGGACGACACTTTAGCGTGGAACGCATCGATTCAAAGAGAGTCACGTATGATTGTGGAGTCATGGCTAACTTCACACAAGATAGCCGAGCAAGTGCTTCGGATACCAATCTTCTCTCCTCACAGTTGGATTATTGTGGAACCATACGCGACATCTATGAAATTGATTTCAGATGATTTACTATTTTCATTCTTGATGTAAAATGGTTTAGAACTACTTACAACGGTCCCCATGCGACAGTGAGGAAAGATAGTAGCGGTCTCTTTGCAATAGACTCCACCAAACATTGGACCGATGAAAGTGATACTTTTGTTCTTCCCGAGCACTGTGAGCAGGTGCATACTAATGATTTAATTAGTCGAAGCTTTCGTTTTTAAAGTCCATTGATATATATATAATTGACGACATTTGGCACCCATCTTCAATATAGGTGGTTTTTCATCCGGATCATTCTGATCCAAGATGGTGGTACGTGATCCAAGTTGCACCTCGAAGTAAGCAAATTTTTGAAGATCGAGATGTGGATATGGAGATGCCACTACCAATGCCGGATCCAATTGATGAATCTAGCGAAGAAGATGTAGATCACCATATGAGGCAAGAGGAAGATGCACATAATGACATCGCACGGGAGGAGGATGGAGATCACGATATTGACGAGGAAGACAACAATCATCAAGATCAATCACCACACTTAAGCTTTATTGAAGAAGATGATCAAATACTTTTAGGTGAACGTACGATACTAGAGTACGATGACGATATAGGAGATCAACTCGGTATAGAGTTGGAGATAGACTTGCTTGGCGCCTTAGACTTGGCTCAAGATATGAAACAGTTGATGTAAATGCTCTTATTTGATTTTTCTCATCTCAAACTTGGACATGAATATATGAGCTTCAAAGGCTTGATGTACATGCTCTTATTTTTTTATTCTCTATGAGCTCAAACATGTATGAAAATTTAAAAAATTTTGTCATTGGAAAAAACTAATTTTTAAGGCCTAAAAAAAAAAAAAAACTCTCTGTAAAAACGTCGCTATAATATTTTGTCTCAGTGTCGCTATATAGCGACTTTTAAAAGTCGCTATATAGCGGCTTTTGGCAAAAGTTGCTATATAGCGACGATTTACGAAACCCGATTTTTATATCGACGATTAACGCTAAGCGGGCGCTAATCGTCGGTATGTAAACGTCGCAATAGGATGCATGTGTAGTAGTGTCTTTTGCTTCTCTTATGCTTCTCTTATGCTTCTCCTTCTCTTATGCATATGCTTTCCCTCATATGCTTTCCGCTTCTTACCCGCTCTTGTTTTTTGTTTTTTGTTTTCGTGTTTGTGTCTACGTTTGTCCAATCTCCCCAAATTAGACATGGGATCACGTCGCATGTCCAATGTAAAAAAACCCTCGTAGGAGGAGACTTCATGATCTCTATTCTCCAGAGGAAATTGATTCCACCTTTGCAATGCCTCAGGGCCCTACCCCTATGACTACCCCTGGTCCAACTCCTCTCGGACGTAGCATTGTGACTACCCCTCGGGAAATTCCTTTGCTAGTAGCCCAGAGCTTTGTTGGGAGTCCCGATGAGTTTGTCGCACAGATGACTGATGCAGAGGCAGCGAGATTCTTCTCTACTATCCCAGAGAACCTTAGCAAATCCCTCTCCTACATCGATGGCTAGACCTACTATCCAGCCATTCCATCTACCCCTTCGACTGAGGGATCATCACCTAGGCATGCCCATCATAAGGGAAGGAAGAGTGGGGGGGTTGGTTATGTTGTCCTAACTCAGGAGATGTAGATGAGTCAGCACACTCACATCCCTACAGGTCTCCACTTGGTCCCGAGACCTAGTACTAGTCAAGTCCCTTGCCCTCTCCTACTTCCACTGCTACTCCTTGCTCTGTAAGTGCTTGCAGTAACACCACTTGCTCTGACTCTGCCACTACCATGAGTCCTCCTTACTCGATTGAGGACCTGTCCTATGAAATCACGGCTGCTAGAGAGATAATAGAAAATAAAAAGGGCTCAGCAGTGATGGCCACCATGAGACGGTTGATGACCCACCACTTTAGGAGCAACATAGCTACTGACTGGTGGTACCAAGATGAGGGAAAGAAGCAGGTAGTCATCGATGAATTGAAAAGACAATATCCTAACCCTCCAAATTGGGAGTTCAATTCGGATTACATGAAAGAGCACATAGGGTTCCTCTTGAAGCATCATAGGTCAACCTTGCATACTTCCATCACAAAGGGGAAGGCTAAACCTAGCTGGGCAGACAAAGCTGATTGGAAGTTTTTTAAGAAGTAGTACAGGGACCATCCCGAACTGTTTGAGGGTCAGAGGAGGCCTGTGAGGAGAGTGCTGGACTACGTGGGTACTTCACACTTTGGTGCAGGCGGACGGTTGGTGTTCAAGGCAACCATGGTAAGTCTACTTCTTCTCATTTAATGTATTGTTCTATTTGTTTTACTACATATTGCATGCACTTCATCTAACTCTCATAAATTGGGCCTGCAGCAAGCTACAATGGGTCATCTTCCTACAGACATAGAGACGAGATGCGCGTTTTGCATAGGAACAAAGCTGTGGTTTATTGAGTAGAAGGCGCTAGGAGCAATGATCAATTGGGTTGAGGTGTCTGCTCGCATGGTATATGTCTACTCCTGCTTGTAATCTCACTTTTTAAATTGTTTTATTCTTTAAGTTCCAATCTAATTTCCAATTAATATGGTTTCACTCTTAGAATCAAAGCTCGAATGTCCCATCAGTGGATGTAAGCAAGGATGATGAGGGATTAGACTTACACAGCTTCGATGAAAGCCAAGGATCAGGTGCAACTCATGAGGGCCAGGGATTAGGCCAGTGCAACAAGGACGAGGACGACGATTTGGATGAGCAGCAGTAGTAGTAGTAGTAGTATTGGTAGTAGTTTGCATATACTTCGCCATGTATATGCTTTTGTATATTGGCTCATTTGAGTGATTTTGTATCACCCTTTTTGAAAGGGTAATTTTGTTACAAACAATGTTGTATATCTTTACATGTATATGCTTCTGTCACTCACGGGTTCATTTGAGCGATTTTCTATCACCCTTTCCACAAGGAAAATTTTGTAACAAAAAACATTCTTTTGTAATTACTAAATAAAAAACATTAATGGGGCAAAACAAGGCTTGTTGTGCCCCCGTTGCATTCAAAGGCATTCTGCAAAGCCGTTAGACCCAAACCACAAACCTTCCAGTAATATTGATAAAACTCCATGAGAAACCCATGAGGGCCATGGTCTTTTCCCTTTGCCATATTAGCAATTGTAAAATTCACGTCCTCTTTTAGAAAGTGGTCTCTAGATCATAATCGCCTCATGCAAACCAATAATTGGGTGCAAGCAGCTAAGGAAATTATTGATCTCATCTCCATAGTCCATCATTCTTTTTGGCTCCGATCTAGCTATGCATGACAGGTGATTTATAATCTCCTCAACAATACTCCCTTCATAAGAAAGAATCTTGCCTTCACCATCAAGTAGCACTATGATTTGCTCCCTTTGTGTCTTGGGATTTTTTTGACTGGTGGAAGGAGACTATCCATCTCTTGGGACTTCTTGGGGGGGGAAAAGAGATCTTTGTAGCTGTGGGGCATGTATTGGAACTCCTCCACCTCACGCATCTCCATTTGACACATGGTGTCTTTTGAAGAGTTTAAGATAGTATCAGAGCAATGGACTTTTTGGAATCTAGTAGCTATTGTGTCTGGCTCACACATCTCCTGGTCTGATGTCTAGTCTGTGGTGGGACATGGTGATCCATGCAGCCTATTTAGAAACGGGCTATGATTGTGCATGGAGGTGTCATGATCCATTACATGTGATAGAATTAAGTGCACATGTCTCCTAGTTTGATGTCTAATCCGGTGTGGGATGTGGTGACCCATGCAGACTATTTGGTAGTGGACTAAGATTGTGCATGGAGGTGTCATGATCCATTACATGTGGCATCATTAAGTGCAACTTTTTCATGGAGGTTCATGATTATGATGTGATTTATAGTGCGACTTTCTGGGCAAAGAAGACATGCATTAATAGTTGGCTGTCTAGGTTTTGTGGTGACATGTCTTTGGTTTAGCATGTCCTCCTAGATGTCTAGGACATTTTGTGGTGATACATCTTTGCGTTTTTTGTGTCCCCTTGGTTTGTTGGTGGCTAAGATATCTTTGGTGTGGTCAAGCTCACCTTAGAAGGTGCTTAGCCAATGAGGGGTGTTGGGAACGAGCTAATCTACCCCCTTGGTGTTACCCCCACTTATGTGTAGCTTGGCTTATGGGTGAAGGGAGCCTTGTGCCACAGGTGGACAAATGTATTTGGTAGAGAGTAATACCATAAGCAAAGCCAGTCTCTTGATCTTTGGATATAATTGAGGACTTGAACCTCTCTCCTTCTCATCCCTCTCAAGACTTTTTGGAGGAGAGAGAGAGAGAGAGAGAGAGAGAGAGAGAGAGAGAGAGAGAGAGAGAGAGAGCTTCTCATGGATAAGGGGTGGGGATTGGGACCCTCGCACCTGATGCATCCCTATTTAACCTGTGGCATATTTTGTAGAGTTGAGAAAGTATCACAGAGAGAAATACCAACAAACAACAAAGGGAAACAAGGGAACATTGCCCATATTGAATGTTGTAATGCAAATTGAGAAAATTTTACATAGAAGAAGGCGCACCACATGATATTTCAATTTATTAATCATACTTATCATACCCTCCACTAGCTTCATCCCCATCACATTGTCACTACTCCTAGAATCAAACACCATACTGTTATGCTCTACCCAAATAGACAACATCCCAGTGCCCTACACATAAATCAAACACCACACTAGCCATGAATAGTAGCCCCATTGATAGATCGCCTACAATAACCAACCTCTAGCCAATGTGACCACCTCCTATAGACATAATCCCTACCCCATACAATACTCTCTTAATTTGATGCCATAGAAACCTTATCATTGCACAATCCCATAGTAAAGTTACCATTTCATACTCCCAAAATAGATGCTTCATCGATTGAACACCATATCTACAAGCTGTGCATATAAGTGACACATGCATCCACCTCACCACTCTGCCTCTAACCGTGATCTAGTCAAATATGATCTCCCACATCACAAAATTTACTTTTCCTTCCCCCTCCATATTCTAAACATCCTCAAGGCGCATCTCAGTGCACCAATCTCCATTGATTGGCTACATCACCGCAATCAACTACACCTCTTCTACAAAATGGGTGCTTTACTGCCTCCACTGCTCATTGCTCTTAACCAAGGCCGATGCTTGGTGACCAAGAAACTGTTAGCCTAACCTAGCGCTAATATCTCATCTCATCTATCCTTGCCCGTGTCCTCATGGACTGGCAACGATAGTCAGTGCTTGAACACAGAAGCTCATGGATTCAAGCCTCATGATCATCGATGCCTTCGATGGATGGGAGGTCGGGGATGAATGGGTTGTCGGAATGATCCAGCTTCATCGGTAGTTAAAGGGTGAGGAGGATACTATGGTGGATCTGCATCAAAATGATGCCCCCTTGATGGCCAATGATATATGTTTCTAATGTCGATAGGGGGTCATTCGGAGAGCCAGCCTAGTGTTCAGGCCTCAGCTACTGGGGGTGATGGAACTTTGATACTCAACGTCTGAAAATTGGTACAGTACCATTTCACCTAGCTAACTCACTCTTGCCACTTGATACCTGGATCCTTACACAAGTCATGTATATTATAACGCATGGACAAAGCTTCTGTTACGTGGCTCCTGACTAGCTGCTCAAATTCCCATAAAAGTTTGTTGTAGTAGACGGGAAGCTCGACCTTAGTAGGTTTTCGTAGTTGTCATACCCAAGCGAGAATTAATCTATGCTCCATTTTCAAAATGTGTTATTGCCTTTGAGTGCACTGCTCTACAACATTAGGGGAATCTTGGACTCAAAAAGGGCCCCATAAGGATCTAATTAAGAAAAATGGTCATCTCCTAATCTTGAAGTGAAAAGGGCATGGTAAGAGGCAATAAAGGGGGAGATTTTACTATTATTAAAGAGGAGTGTAACGTGTCATATTCAATTGGATAGTGTAGATGTGTTTGTGTTTGATCTAATGGTGCAAAAATAATAGGGCTTGTGATCCATCGAATCATCCTAGTCCATCTAAAGATGGGAATGAAGTGCCTCTTCTCCACCTTTAGATGCAACCTCCATCCAACAGCACATGTGATGCACCTAATATCCACCCTTGGATCAAATCCTCCATCTAAGGGTTCCCATGATCCCATTTAATGAGCTAGCAGCTACCATTCCACTTGGTGCAAGATCATTTTGATCCAATGGCTACATATCCACCCTTGGATCTCTAGCCCATTCAAGGGTGCGTGCGAAGCGCCTCTTCCTCACCCTTGGATCATAGATCTTCATCTAAGGGCTCATGTTGTGTGCCCTTTTCTAGCCATAGGATGTATCTACATCCAAGGGTCATTGTCGGTAGCCGCCCTATGCATTAATATGTGGGAACCACAAATAGCAAGCCATGCATATAGACCATTGGATCTCTGGAATAATCCTACATATGGGATAGGGCTAGACCAAGATGTAAGGAGGGAGTGCCACATACCACACTTTTGAGGGTTAGGATTAACTTGCATTCTTGTGAAGCCTCCACCCTTCATGTCCTTGGATGATCCAATGGCCATGGTTCCTTTTCAAAACCTTTACCAAAGTGAACCTAGGTAACACCAGCCAAGATAGAGGTAATGTCAATCATCCCACCAATCAAAAGAGTTTCAAAAACCTCCATTCTTTTAATGTCCAAGCCTTCCTATTGGCCAACCCCCTAATTTCAAAAATTAAGGGCCTAATGCAAGAGGCCCTTTTTGAGTCCAAAATTCCCCTAATGAATGATTGAAATCTCTAATCACCTTGTCATACACTGAGATGATAAGCTATATAGGCTCCCAAATTTCCTAGTACATGGATGGTGTAGCAAATACTTCATTTGCCTCAGGCTACTGATAAACCCTGTAATGAATGGGCATCTCCTCCCTACCCGAAATGCAACGCAAAACTTCTATGGTGGGCACTACAACTGGGAGACCTCAATCGGCAAAATTGGCTCGGCTTCCGCTATCTGGTGCATCTACAACTCTTTATCCACCATCGTCTTCGCCAAAACTCAAATCAATACTGAAGCATCAAAATAGCAATCCATTTGTGTTGCCTGCTTGGTGCTCACTACCTGGCCTTTTGAGTGCTGCAAAAGAAGAGTTTGGGCCATGACTCCTTCCGAGCCCTTAGTTTGTGAAGTATGTCCCCCAACCAAGGAAGGCTAGCCTGAGGTACCCACCTGCTCACTCGAAATAGACTATCATCATCATTGTCAAGTGGCTATGAGCAAGCTTGGTTGTCAAGATGTTCATCGTGCACTTGGATAAGGCAGATGACATGATGGAGTTGCTGATATTTGTCCAGGCTAGCCTATAACCTCGTGTTCTCCTCTCTTAGTTCCTACCCTTCTGTGACCGCCTCCTTTAGGCATAAATTCTCCTATTGAAGGGCCTCGAGCTGGTCTCGAGGTACTTGTTGTTGCTGCCTATCCTCATATATTTTCCTCTACAGGCATTGCAAGGCATGATGTAGCTTAACGTTTCTCTCGGTAATGGTGACAACATTTTCCTGGTCCTTGCTTACAACATCCTTCAATCGTGCCACTTCACACTACAGATTATTGAAGTCTATCTTCAACTCTCTGTGTGTACTACAGCTATCCATGTGCATGGACCAGGTCCTCGTGAAACCCTTGCTTACCTTCTAAGTGTTTTTGCAGAGACTAAAATTCAATAGCCAGGTCCTCTTTAGCTCGACAAAGATTGGAAGTTTGTTCCTCAAAAAACCTGGTAACATCTTCCCAGTACTTGGTTTTCAAGAACAAATAATGCTCGAGTACCTCGGAGGGAATCCAATGGTTGGCTAGGTAATTGAGTGCTTGTATTGCATGGACCATATTTTCTCTAAGCACCTACCAATTAACTTTCTATGGAAACCCACCTTGATGTTCATCTTTAGTAAGTAGTGGGTCCATGGGAAATGGCTCCACAGACACAAGGCATTGAAAGGGTGAATGGGGTAGATGCAGAGTAAGAGGAGTGAGTGATGTAGCCCCCTGATGCTCGGCTCGATGTGGTGCCCTACTACTTGTTCCCCTTCTAGTTCTCCTATTGCTCATTTCCCTCATCGACATTTTCCTCCTGTTTGTCTTGTTTTGGCTCAGTGGTGCCCTAATCGTTGTTCCCCTCTGGCTTCTTCTCTCCATCTTGTTTCCTAGTGGGCTATCCTCCCTGCTATTCTGGCTCCTACTCATTGTCTCCCTATCCTTGCTCTTCCTGCACCTTTTTTCCCGGTGGGCTATCCTCCTTGCTATTCTAGTTCCTACTCATTGTCTCCCTATCCTTGCTCTTCCTGCACCTCGCTTCCTTGTTCATCCTTATTTTCTTACTCACCTTCCTATTCATCCTACTCCTTTTCCTGCTCACCTTCATGGTCATCCTATTGCTCCCACTCTTCCTTC
Source organism: Dipteris shenzhenensis (assembly GCF_047967505.1). Taxonomy (NCBI): domain Eukaryota; kingdom Viridiplantae; phylum Streptophyta; class Polypodiopsida; order Gleicheniales; family Dipteridaceae; genus Dipteris; species Dipteris shenzhenensis. The sequence goes on from NC_141616.1 coordinate 2,520,692, forward strand.
TCACCTTCCTATCCTGGCTCTTCTTGCTGAGTTCACAATGGCCTTGCTCCATCAGAAGGTAACACTCCTGGCCAGGGCATGCGCCTAGATATTAACCAATGGTAGAGCATATATAGTTAAGGGCTGAGTTTACAATGGGTATGGACTCCATTTACTACTCGAAGCTGGTTCTCAAATGCCTTATCAAAAACAGAGAACCAATCACTAGAATCTGGTCTTCCATCACGGTGATTACGCAAGCCACGTACTATCTGGACACATAACACATGCTCTTTCTGAGTCTGATTATTAGGGGATAAACCAGCACCAAGTGAAATACACTTTTGTAATCAACTTAAATCATAGGAGTAGTGGGAAAAACCACCATATGTGAAGTTATAACCATTTTCATATGTTAGAATTAGTTACAAAACATAGTTATGGTAATATGATGTTAGTTAGTGCAATAGCCTTCCCTCTTCACTAGTCGAATATTATGAAGAGAAGAGAAGGTTGTACAAGTTGTTGTAAGAGGAAAGCTTTTGTTCCTATCTTTCTCTACTGTATCAACTCTTACCTTGAAGATACATTTCTGAGTTAATATACAATCCGACTTCTATCTGACTAGCTTATGTTCCTACATTGTCTTCTTGCTGCCTTTGCATTGCTTACACATTTTTCTATTCATGGAAATTTTAGCCCTTAACACATTTGGAGATCCTACCTCCGAATGACCACGAATTGCTTTGGTTGTGATAGACCAACCATCCAGTAGCTCAGAACATGTTTCGACTCTAATCCAACAATCAACTATACTACGGAAATCATGAGCGAAAACAATGTGCGAAGAACTTCCAACACACAGTAGCGGCATTGATCGTGCTCAGGAGATGGAAGTGCAAAAATACAAGACACACATCTACATCAAGAAAAAGGTGGCAGAAGGTGATCCGAAGCTATCACTACCAGTGTTTGACCAGTTTGGGTTGACGACTTTCCACGGTGGCAAAGCATCCAACCAAGATTGTATGCAATACCATCTCGCCTCAAGCGAGCCTAAAGATAAGTAAAGTCACCTCTCTAAGAGCACAGTCAGCCATGACTCTGTCTCATTCAACATCTAGTCACTACAGAAAACTTGACAGAATAGCACTAGTTTCTCATGGAAAGTCTCAAAATAGATGTCAAGCGAGGAGAATACGCCTCAAGCGAGCCTAAAGATAAGTAAAGTCACCTCTCTAAGAGCACAGTCAGCCATGACTTTGTCTCATTCAACATCTAGTCACTACAGAAAACTTGACAGAATAGCACTAGTTTCTCATGGAAAGTCTCAAAACAGATGTCAAGCGAGGAGAATAGAGCATCTTACTTCACCCAAGAAAGAGCTAGAGCACAAGCTAAAGATCAATTAGATGACACAACAACCACTGAACATTCCAACAATAGTACAAAGGATTCGGATGATGTTCCTAGTGAAGTCAACTCTTCATCGGATCCTATTTGAAGCTCAGAGTTCTAAGAAGCCGAAGCCAATCTCCAACTTCTCAATACACTAAGCCTAGTTGAGGTCTTCATACGAACTACTTGCAGTACTCACTTGGCTGTAGGAATCTGTTTAGCAACTAGAAGGTGGCTTTTTTATCCATCACCTCCTCAACCACAAAGAAGACACCATGTTCCACCCCAACAACCACCCAGGATACATAATTTGATGATCAATGCTACAAAATTTGTAGGCAATAAAGGATATGACCTCGACAATCACGTGGGGCAATTTGAAACAAGATGGATAGCCAGTGGCTTAGGACAATTGCCAGATGCAGTAAAAAAGGAACAATTTGCTACTACATTTGAAGGTAAAGCTATGTCTTAGTTTATGCAATATGGTCTTGCGCATTTTGCTACATATGCTGAGTTAAAGCAGGATTGTCTTGGAAGATTTCACAAAGAAAAGACACTAGAAGCTGTCTTGAAAAGGTTAAGAACACTCAAACAATGGGACCTTTTGGTAAAGGACTATGCCAAAAAGTTCAAAAATTCTGAACAATTCCCTATGCAAATTCATGAACTGTTCATCGCACATGTCATACTCTAGTGCGGCATCCTTGATTGCCTTCTGTGTTAGTCAGATTGTTGGTGAGACTCGAGTCATCAAAGCGTGAAATCTCATCGATTGATGGATTGATTGGAGCATCAAAGTCAATGACAATCAAAAGTGTCATCCAAGAGCCAACATAGCACCTCATCCTCTCGGAGACTGGTTTCTTCCATCACTTCCAATAGGGTAAGGTATTCCTCACCCTCAATCCTGATTGGATCAACTGAAGCAAGGTGTGGCTTGGTTGCTGCCTCATCTGGATTATAGGTAGAGGATGTATATGCATGAGTTGGATATGAAGATAAGATGATGTCGCTTTTAACTTGCTCCTCAACTAGGCTAATAGTATGCTCCTTAGGCTCCCAGTTTAGGTTCAGGTCATCTTCTCCACCACTTATTGATGGACCTTCTCCACCACTTGTGGATGCAGGACCCTTGGGTTGCTCGCCAACATCCTCATCAAACTTGCTAGTCACAAGGAGAATGGTAAGGGTTGCATCTCTCTCGATCAAATGAATTGGGGAAGATGAATCATCCCGATGGGAATAGCATACTCACAGAGAGAGATAGGGACGCCCTACCTAGTGTCTTCTTGAAGTTAGTAGTTTGGTCAAGTCTATTAGCTTTCTCCTATATGAATGCATTTCACTAGTAGCCATGCTTATTTTTCCTTTCTCCTCCTTCTCTAAGCCCTTCAGAAAAGCAGATTCGTCCTTCTCGTACTGGGTTAATGGAGTTGGATTTCACTTTCTCTCCTCTCTCTTCCCTTGGTTCTCTGCAATCCATTCTTTGCTCGTGCTAATGGCTTGCTCAACGAAATCGATTACAATGGTAATGACAAGATAGGTGAATACATTGCTAAATAAATTCAGGCTATAATCCTAGATGTTGGGGAGCATAATGTTATTCAGATAATCGCCAACAATGCAAAGAACTATAGGAAAGCTGAAAAAAATATAAATGAAAAATATCCTACCATTTGGGCATCGCCGTACTCTTGCCATTGCCTTGACCTTGTGCTTGAGGATTGGTATAAATCAGCGGAGACTCTGTGGTTCAAAGCCACTATAGATGAAGGAAAAAGATTGGTATTTCTTTTCCTCTACCACGAGAGATTGTTGGGCGTATTCAGAAGCCACCAACCTATAGAACATCCACTATCTCACAAAACATATTTCAGCACAAACTAGATAATGTTGGACCATTCGCTCAAGCTATAAGGAGTTGTAACGGAGACATTGTTCGGTGTAGAAGCTAGCGAGTGGATAGCTAAGTCAACCTCACCAAACGCTCGTATTGAGTTCAGAGAGATGAAGGAAATGGTTCACATTGCTAGCTTTTGGAAGGGAATAGCTAATGCGGCCAATATGGTTTGCCACTCGAAAATTAGACATGAAAGGTCCAAGTTTGTGCAATGCTTACATGGTGTGGTAGACTACTGAGCGAGACCTCTTAAAGGAAAATAGAAGATCCACAAGTGACAATGTTGGCTACAGCACCGTTCATCGTGCCACTTTGAAAAAGAGGTTTTGAAAGCGATGGAATCATGCTCACAATGACCTCCACTATGCTAGTCATATTCTAGATCCCCAATGGTGGGAGTATCATCCGAAAACATTGGAACACGTAATGTAGCCTTGGCATAATCTCTTGGAATAATTTTTTGAGGATGGATCTGAATATGTTGCTGCTGTTAGGGAATTATCCAATTTTCAAAATAGGAAGGGGTTGTTTGTATATACAAGAACCGACCGATGCAAGCCATCACCTGGCCTTGATCATGATACTACCTAAAAGAACATCACTCCAGGTGAGATGAATCCAATTGACCGAAGCGAGTCATCATTCGGCCCCAATTGATAGACATCATACATGCAAACATATATAAGCAAGCATAGATAAGCATCACACATATTCCTCCCTCTCTCTCTTGCCCTATCTCTCTTTTCCTCTCACAATTGGGACGAGGAGAATCCAGCCAATTGAGGTGAGCCATCACCCGGCCTTAATCATGATACTACTAGAACGTTATTCGAGGCCAGATAAATCCAACCAGTCGAAGCAAGTCATCATCCGGCCCCAAGTGAAACACATCACACAAGCACACACATAGAAGCAGGCAAGCACAAACATATGACATATTTCTCTCTCTTTTCTCTCAACTGAGGCGAGGTGAATCTAGCCGGTCGAAGCGAGCCATCACTCAGCTCTAACTGAAAACAATAGTGAGGCTAGAAGCTCACCGAAAGCCTGAAGGAGTAGGCGGCAAGCAGTGGAAAATAGTAGGGATGTAGAGAAAATGGAAATCCATGGTGAATTTCAGTGGAAGGCAAAAAAAATGACGCGAAGGCTCCCTTTTATAGAAGCCAACTCTACATACTGGCCGGTATATCTCTACACCGGTCGGTGTTTGTGACCAATGCATGCATGCCACGTGTTTTTGTCAGTGCACACCGATCGATGTATCACTACATCGACTGATGTTGAGTTTCCTTTTCCTTATGCTTGAGCATAACATCACTTGGGACATTACCATCTTCATTCTCATCTAAGGAAGGAAAGGATGGTGTGGTCTCTTGGTATAAAAGCTTCTTTTTAATGTCCCTTTTCCAGTGATGAATATCTCTATCACTCAGTTCGAAAGCAGCAGGAAGTGACGAGGTGCGTGAAGTTTATTACCCCAAACTTCATGTCACAATACTTTCTCCTTCTCCTTCCCCTTGCCCTTCCCATCTCCCTTATCCTTAATCCATTCTCCCTTCTCCTTCCACTCTCCCATCTCCCTTCTCCTTCCATTATTTCTTCTCTTTCTCTTCTCTTTCTTAATCCTTCCTTTCTCCTTTCCCTTGTATGCATGTTTAAGTCGAATTTATCAATGCTTAAGCATTCATGAGGAAATAAGGGATTGCATGAATGATGGAAATAAGGGATTACATGAGGGAAATTGGACTACACCATGAGGGCACACTACAAGACATAGGCCCTTTTCTGATGGAAATATCGATCTTTTTCACACTAAATAGTTTTTTTTTAACGAGCACAAAGGTCGGTATTTACGTCACTATAAGCACCAAAAAAGAATGGTCGAGGTAGAAGCATCGCTATATAGCGACACTAATAAACATCGCTATCTATTGACACTGGTAAACGTCACTATATAGCAATGATTAACAGAAGCTTAAAAAAAACAAAGATTTTGGCTAAGGTCTTTGCAACAAGAATTAAGTTCTTGTTGGCTCGGTTCATGCACCCAAAGCAGTTTGGATTTGTAAATGGAAAACATATTCATGAGCCTATTCTCAATACAATTTACTCTATCGACTATGTCTTGTCACAAAGTAAGAGTTGTATGTTGATTAACATTGATTTGGAGAAAGCTTATGTCTACATAAGCTAAGAATTTATATTGAGAACAGTGGATAAATTGGGGATTTACAGCATGATTTGTTTCAATCATCCAAATGCTCCTCTGCAAATGAATTGCCTCACTATCTCTATATGGTTACTGTAAAGAATAAGGGAGAGAGATAGGAGACTCAAGTTCAGCTTTCTTCACAACACACAAAAGAGAGAGGACACAAGGTTGGAGGGTGAAGCCTTTCTTCACTTTTGCACACAACAACAATACAATAGAAGAGGGAAATACCCTATATGTCAAAACCTAGAATACGTGGTTCATATGTGAACCCAAACCAAAAACATACGTGGTAGTCTAACTACACCACGAGTACAACTAACATAGACGGTGACATAAATGATAGTCATCCAGGAGATATGTCGGGGATAGAGCTTGATATCTCAACACTCCCCCTCAAGCTCAAATCCATCTCACGTACACCAAGCAAGCTCCTAAATCTGCGAAGCTTCTCGGTACCCAATGCCTTCGTAAAGATATCAGCCACCTGCTCCTCAGTGCTGACATAGACAAGATCAATCTCACCAGCTAGAACCTTCTCTCTCACAAAGTGATAATGCACCTCAATGTGCTTCGTTCTAGCATGATAAACTGGGTTATTAGCAAGCATGATGCTGCTAATGTTGTCACAATGAATGACAACTGCTGCATGAACTGACTGTCCCATATCTGCAAGTAGCTTCCATAACCAAGCTACCTCACATGCAGCCATTGCTGCACCCCTGTACTCAGCCTCTGTGCTCGACAAGGCAACTGTTGGCTGCTTCTTGCTGCTCCAACTGATGGCACCACTCCCAAGGGAAAACATAAAACCACTAGTAGATCTCCTGTCTGAGACACTACCAGCCCACCAGTCAGCATCTGTGTATCCATGTACCTGTAATGCACACCCAGCTTCATAAAACAGTCCATAATGCAATGTGGACTTCACATACTGCAGTATGCGCCTAGCCGCATCCAAATGTGGCTTCCTTGGTGCCTGCATAAACTGACTCACCAGCCCCACAGCATAGCTCAAATCTGGTCTGGTTATAGTCATGTAAATCAAGCTACCTACTATGCGCCTGTACATAGTAATATCTTCAAGAAGCTCACCTGACTCTGCATTGAGCTTCACATTCTGCTCCAATGGAACAGAGATAGGCTTACAGCCTGTCATCCCATATTTGGACAGCATGTCCAAACCGTATTGCCTTTGCAACAGCCATATCCCACTCGGGGATCTAATAACCTCAATGCCCAAGAAGTAACGCAGCTCTCCCAAATCCTTCATCTCAAATTTCTGCTTCAACAGCAGCTTCACTTCATTAATGTCTGCATCACTATCACCTGTAATAATCAAGTCATCAACATAGATGACTATAAGCACAATCCCTCTGTTTGTCCTTTTCACATAAAGTGAAAAATCTGAATTGGAAATCTGAAATCCAATAGTGACAAGATATTGCCCTATCTTGTCTGACCATGCCCTCGGCGCCTATTTTAAGCCATACAAGGCTTTGCGCAACCTGCATACAAAATCGGGGTGTGCTTTATCCTCATAACCTTCTGGCTGCATCATATAAACCTCTTCCTGCAAGTCACCATGCAAGAAGGCATTTTTCACATCCATCTGATGCAAAGACCATCCCTTTGCAGCAGCCATAGCAATTACTGCTCTCACGGTTGCCATCCTTGCAACTGGGCTGAAAGTTTCCTCATAGTCAATTCTATATGTCTGTGCAAAACCTTTGGCAACCAATCTTGCCTTGTACCTGCTAACAGACCCATCAGCATTGTGCTTTACTTTGTAAACCCACTTGCAGCCAATAGCCTTCTTATCATGAGGCAAAGGCATCAAATCCCAAGTGTGGTTTGCATCCAAGGCAGCCATCTCTTCATCCATAGCTGCTTCCCAATTTTTATGCCCTGCTGCATCCTCAAAACATGTGGGCTCTGGCTCCTCTAGAACCTTGACCATATAAGCATAGTGATGTGCTGTATACCCATCATATCTCAGCCTGTCAACTGGATACTTAATACGAGTGGACCTCCGTACAACTGGATCAGTTGCAGGCGTCTTTAAATCATGCCTGCTTTTCCTTGCACCAGGTGTAACAACAGAAGGAATCCCAAGTTCCTCATCAAGGCTCATTTCAGAGCCGCTTGACTCTCCATCAACATGAGAGCTACCAGCAGACACATCAAATACTGGAGCATGGTCACTTTTTCTTTTCCCTTATGTGATACCTGCACAACACTATCAGGACTGCCATGTGACGATTCACTAGATCTCAATCTCCCTGTCCATGCATTAGATCCACTAGTAGAGGACTCTCTGGGTCCACTCAAGGCTTGAGATTGCTGCTCTGCATTTATTGCAGCATTCCCATTTCCTGCATCTGCATCTCCTACCATAACAGTTGGTGCATACCAGCTGCTCATTTCATCAAAAACAACATCTCTGCTCACTTGCATTTTGCGGGTGGAAGGGTTATAACAGCGATACCCTTTCTGGTGCTGAGCATATCCAATAACGATGCATTTTTTTGCCTTTGGATCCAGCTTTGTTCTCTTCTCATCAGGAACATGAACATAAGCTATGCAACCAAATACCTTCAAGTGAGAAATATCTGGTTTTTGGCCTGTATACATTTCTTCAGGCGTCATGCCATGGACAGCTGCAGTGGGGGTTCTGTTCATAATATAAACAGCAGTTGCTACTGCTTCAGCCCAAAAATAATCAGGCATGTTTTTCTCATTTAGGATCGCCCGTCCTACTTCTGCAATATGCCTGTTCTTCCTTTCTGCAACCCCATTCTGCTAAGGGGTAGACCTGCATGAGTACTTCCTTTGAATTCCCTGTTCTTTCAAATATTCACAAAATTCTTCTGAAAAGTACTCTCCCCCTCCATCAGATCTTAGCACTTTAATATGCACACCTTTCTCTTTTTCAACCATGGCCTTAAAAGCCTTGAAATGGCTGAACACTTCACTTTTGTGCTTCATAAAATAAATCCACACCTTCCTAGTGTAGTCATCAATAAACGTCACATAATAATGGCATCCACCAATAGAAGCAGCTTTGGTTGTCCAAACATCTGAATGGATCACTTCCAAAGGTCTTCTGCTCACCTTAGCATTTTTGGGAAATGCATGTCTGGCCTGCTTACCCATTTGGCATGCTTCACATACCTTTTGCATTCCCTCAACTCTGAATTTAGGCAAACCTGCAACAATGTTTTTCGTTTGCATAGATTTCAGCCTTTGTATATTCACGTGCCCAATGCGCTTGTGCCATATCTCAATATCTGCAATGACACCTCTCCCATGCGCAAACATAGCAGCTTTCACCTCAGGCATATCAACATCCAAGGTGAACATTCTTCCATTTTTGTTGCCTTTCGCAACCAAGCGGCATTTATTTTTCAAGTCCTCAACAAAGCATCCATCAGGATTAAATCTAACCTGCAGACCTTGCTCAACCATCTGGCCAACTGAAACCAGGTTCTTAGTGATTTTTGGAACATGAAGTACATCTGCTAAGTACTTTGTTTTGCCATCCTGCATAGCCAATGGCACTTTACCAACCTGCGTAATTGGGTGCGCAGTATCATCACCTGTTTCAACATAACCTGGCTTATCCAAATTTCTGACATCATGAAACCACTCACCATGACTGGTCATGTGGTTAGAGGCACCTGAATCAACATACCAAACATCATTGCAAGATGCAGCATCTCCTGACATGGAGTTAACCATATGCTGCATCACAAAAAGGTGCTCATTTCTGTCGTCACCATGCCCACTTGATGATGCATAGTTGCTTTGCTGCAACTTCCCACTTTTGATGTCATTCTGCTTTTTATAGCATGTATTCTCCTTGTGTCCAGGCTTTCCACAATAATAGCATTCTGTGCTGCTATTTACTTGCTGGTTCCTTTGCCATGAACCACGGCCTCTTTGGCTCCCCCTGCCTCTAGAACTACCACGTCCTCCTCCATAGGACTGGTTTTCCTGTTGTTGCTGTTGGTTCTGATTTCCTGCACGGCCACCAGAACGGCCTCTTCCTCTACCTCTGCCTCTACCTATATTCGAGTAGAAAGCAGTCTCTTGAGAAGTTGAGGTGGCTGAACCACCATTCCTTTGCTCTTCACTCAGCAAGAGAGCAATAAGTTCCTGAAAATCAGGAAATGTTTCACGGACTCCAATGGATGTCCGAAATTGTGCATAATCTTTCCCAAGACCATTCAAGGTCACGGACACTAAGTCCTCATCATCAACAGGTGCTCCAATGGAGGCAAGAGAATCTGCAAGGCCTTTCACCTTCAAGGAATACTCATTTATATTCATATTTTTCCTTTGCACATTGTGCAACTCCTGCTTTAGCTGCATCTTTCGTGCTTTGGTATTTGTGCTATACAGCTTCACCAATGTATCCCATGCCTCCTTAGGCGTCTCTAGATCCTGTATATGCACAATCATAGAATCTGAAATGCTAACGGATAGCCAATACAGGCATTTTCTGGCTTTTTCATGCCATTCTTTAAAGGCCTTCAATTCAGCAGGAGTGGGAGCAGCACCCAAAACTGGTTCTGCAGTTTCACCACTGATGTAATCCCAAACTCCCTTTCCCATAAAGAAGTTTGTCATCCTGAACTTCCATGCTTGGAAGTTTTTCTTGTCAAGCTTCTCACTGACAATGGTAGACAGATTCTCAGACATTTTACAAATCACGAATTGCAACAGCAACCTGTAAACACAGCAAATGCCTCAGAAGGGCAAATAGCAAAACTTCTGCAAAGAGCCTCACAGGGGCAGATCTGCAACACTGATGAAAGTGGTATTTCACCACACAGTCACTTCCTCGTGACGAATTTGCATCAACAGGCAACAGGCATGAATCTGCAACTCCCAATATCTCTGCACATAGGCATACGATGCAATTTCTATGGCACCTTTCCACCGACTAGCCGCGCGGTGGTCGCACAGCAAAAACAGGGCCTTTTTCTGAGTGCCTGCGAAGAACTTCCGCCTTCAAAACGGGCCCCGAAATGGCCTCAAATCAGAAAAATAAAGTCGCCGTGGGCTTCGCCCTCACCCGCAGCATATACTGCGCTCTCGCCGCACCGCGAAGGGCCTCTCAATCTGAAGCAGTGCACTCCTGCACTTCTGGCTGTGCTACCTGCAGAGATTTGCTCCCAAACTCGAAATAGGAAAGCTACACTGGTCCTCTTACCAGGACACCACAAACTTGGCTAGCTTTCTTGAGCTCCTTACCACGAACAAGGCTCTGATACCATGTAAAGAATAAGGGAGAGAGATAGGAGACTCAAGTTCAGCTTTCTTCACAACACACAAAAGAGAGAGGACACAAGGTTGGAGGGTGAAGCCTTTCTTCACTTTTGCACACAACAACAATACAATAGAAGAGGGAAATACCCTATATGTCAAAACCTAGAATACGTGGTTCATATGTGAACCCAAACCAAAAACATACGTGGTAGTCTAACTACACCACGAGTACAACTAACATAGACGGTGACATAAATGATAGTCATCCAGGAGATATGTCGGGGATAGAGCTTGATATCTCAACAGTTACATGCAGGGAAGTTTTGTACCAAAGTGATTGGTTATGTAGGGATTCCCATTCCCCTACATTTGTTATCAGTGTTTACAAAGCCATTGGATTGGTAGGAAGCTATACCTCTTTATCCCTAGTATTGATCGCCCTCATCTTGGAACCCCAATCATGTAATACTTTTGCACTTTTAACCTAGGGTCTTTGAAGTAATAATAGGCAATCATTCTCTTCCATAGGAAGTACTAATAGACTCACTATGTAGTGATTTTCACCAATAGTAAGAACAACTTTAGAGATCATACCTATTGGTTCAAGTGGTCATTGGTATGCCATTTGAGCTCAAAATGGTGAAGGCTTCATGTTCTTGAGCTTCAACCTATTTACCAAAGCTCCTAAAATACTACAGTCATCGTCTGTGTCCTTTTCTAGAACACTTGTTGCACCATTTTTCTCCCTAACTTGGCTTTTCTTTGAAACCCATTTATTTTCGATACTTCATTAATGCCAACTTTATCTTGTCAGGATTTGTTGATGCATCCTCGTCATCACTCACATCAATATTTTTCTTGGTATTCCTCTTGGCTAGGTCCACTTTTTTCTAGTATAATATCTCGGTCCAAAAGTTTGTCATATGTCTTTGTTACGATGAATACCTTTGGAGACTTGAGGTCAGTTTGCATATAGCCCGTAAATACAATGCTCATTGTGATCAATCATTCGGTGGAGTGCTGAGTTGATTGATTAGATATCACACACTGAGCACAAAATCCTATATAGACTCATGCTCCTTTTGCTTCAAATCGTCGAGCTTGGTATGGATATCCTCCTCATTAATTCCTTGTCTGAACCTTTTAAGAAAAAGCTTTATACATTTGCTTCCAATCTTTGAAGTAACCCATTGGAAGCTGGTTAAACTAGCATTGCAACATCTTAGTTAGATACAAGGGAAATAATTCATGTATTCTTCTTTTATTATAGCACCATTGATGTGACAAACTCATAGGAAACTTTGTGACTATGTGGATCTTCGTCTTTAGTTCCCTTAAAATCTTGAAACTTGACCTTTATCAAGCGAGCCGATTTTACCTTGACATCTGTTGGATAAGCATAGTCATTCTTGTCAGAGGATTCATTGATGTGGACATGACCATGGTGATGTCTACCATTAGTGGTGTCCTGGGTATTCGTCGTCTAGCCACCACTAGAACCTTGGGAATTATCAAACTCAATCATTGATGACGTATGTGACCACACCCTTGCACTGGTGTAAGACTCAAGGTCCTACTTTTTGGCAAAGGTGTGAGACTAAGAGTCTGATTTCTCAACGGTGGAGCAAGACTAGGTTTTCTCTATCCTAATGTCATCTTGTGATGTGAGCTCTTGTACTAATCAAATGACGTCTTGCCTCCTGGTTCAAATCTTGGCTTAGACTATGTCTAGTCTCGTGCTCTTCTACTTTTGACACATGTGTAGACCTCCTTTTGTGTTCCTGGACCCGTGGCATGTCCTACCTTTGAGCTATATTCGTGGAGAACCATTCCCATGGCTTAGTCTATGTTTGGACTTATTGGACTCCTCAGAATGGAGACTCTCTATTGGTGACTTCTCAGAATCTTCTTACCAAAACATGAAGGTTTCTTCTCTGTTGAAGTGTGTCATCTTGAATGCAATGTTACATACCTTTCTCAACTCATCAACAAGTGTGTATCATACATTCTTCATTTCTTGGATCATATGAAGTGCTGCTTGAGAGAAATTCTTAGTCTAGACACTAGTCATTAAACAACTCTATAAGATGTGAAATTCTCGAACAGTCTTGAGAGAAACCTTTTGTAATAACTCACCAATCTGAGTAGCTAGTGTAGCTCCACTCAAGTCAGCATAAGCTACTATTTTAAGAATCTGTGCACTTATATGGGCTCGTATTCTCAATCCTCTTAATTTCCCACTCAATGCACATCTTTCCCTACAAAGATTTGATGGTCTTTTTATGTCACCCTGAGTTGACTAACTAAGCCTTTTTATGTCACCCTGAGTTGACTAACTAAGCCTAGTGCCTAGCTTGATATAGGTATGTGCGAATTATAGAAGACGCTTTCTCTTTCAGTCCACAGGTTGCTATACCAGTTGCACAAGGAGCCCTTCACCTATTTCCCATTGCCCACACAAGCCATATAAATGGGGGGCTATACTGAGGGGGTTAGCCCATTTCCAAGAAGACCAACCCTTAATAAAAGCTAGCACTAAACACAAATGCAAAAAAGGCCACCCCATCATTACAAGTAGGTGAATTTAAATGTGGATATAAGTAAGCAAACATCGCCACCAATTTAAAAGAAAAGCAATGTCTTTTAGTAGTGGAGCTCAAGGGGTGAACTACTAACAAATGTTATGTACCACGTGCATTCAAGGGCTATTTAAAATAACCCCTCAACTAAAATTCTTATCCCAATAAAACCACCCCTCTTTACTCATAAACTAAAGGATTTTTTCCTAATTAAAAAAGCTCTCCTGTCATTGTAATCCTATTAAATGTTTCCAAAAGTTGAGTTAAAATACCCCTCCATTTGAATGCACGTGGTATACTAAATTTTTTTAGGTGAACCCCTCGAGTAGTGGAGGTAGTTATTTTCCTTAGTGAAACAAGGCATGCTTTTAATGAAAGGAAGAATAGATGGATAGCAAGAAGACTAAATTGGTTTAATATTTTAATGTTATGTAAAAGAAAAATGACCTCATTAACAGAGTCATGAAAATACAAAGGTGGCAAACCACATGGCCCTACTTTAAACAAGGTAGCGCAATCACTTAGTCTGAATTTAGAGAAAAGTAGCTGGGATGATTATTATAATAAAAAATTTTATTGTAAAAGGGAAAGGAAAGGTGTTGGAAGGAAAGAGAAAGCAAAAAAAGCAAGTGAAGGTGAATGAATATGGGGAAGGTAGATGAGTGAAAATAAAGGAGAGGAAAGAGGCCATTAAATATGAGTGGGAAATATTATAAAAAATGAAAAATACAAAGGGCCCTAGAAAAATGGGCGAACCCCGTCCGGGGCCAACGTTGAGAATAGCAACTTGACACTCGACCTTAGAGAAGGTACATCAACTCCAAGATCACTTGGCTAACCAAAGGGTGTTTTTCTTAATAATTCTACTAAAATCTACCAACAATAACTTAACAGATGAAGCAACACAACTAACGCTTATCGCATATGGGGTCCCATCCTTATAAATCAATTGGTTTCCAACATCCCACACTACAAGCACAACTGCCCTCCTAACATATGGCCGGCAAGCCGGCAAGGTCGAGGGGAGCTTCGAGGAGTTACCAAGTTTTGTTTCTTAGAGAAGAGGCCTTCACTTAGGCCTAGCGAGGGGCATGCAAAAATTTTCCATCTTTATGCTCACATTACGCAAACAAGGTGGAATCCCACTAACGCCCTGTCTTTTGGAGTGTCATTATAAGTCTAAGTGTAAAGTAGCTCCATAAATATTTCTAATAACTTGTAAAAGGAAAATGATAGGTGAAGGAATATGGGGAAATGTCTATGATTGAAAGAGAGGAGAGAAAAGAGATGAAAGAGGTGTGTAGTGTGATGGACCATTAAGTAAAAGTGGGAAAGTACCTATTTTGGCAAGAGTAATATAAGGGTGGAGACAAAGAGAGCCTCTATCTTTAGAGAAAAATACCTAACAAAAGACAAAACCATTTACAAGAAAAAGCAAAAACCTTAAACCTTAAACACATTAGAAGCTCTTAAACGACCACTAACGCACACTTAAAGCTCATACCATCTCACCATTCAAAAATTGGTTAGTATGACCATTCAAATTGTGGTTGACCAAATGAACTAACTTCAAAACTATGGACCCAATTAACAACTCACCATCCCTTAGGGACCCTTGCATGCCCCAAAAATTTCCATCTTTCCGTAGAACTTTCAAGAGACCCTACCATCATAGTCCTCCCTAAAGAAAGGTCGTCTCCTATTTCTATATAGTGTAATTTAAAAGAGGTAATATGCATCTCTCTTCGGCAGCCTTCACCGAGACGGAGCGCACGGTGGACTGTAGAGAGCGCTGGACTGGAATGTCCAGCCCATCTCGAGGAGGAAGGGCCAAGTGCTTGGGCCAGGGACGAGGAATATGGACTGGTAAGACAGTGATTTCTTGTAAAGCTTGGTGCACTTGCCTCATGGGTGGGCGTGAGTGAGGGCAAGCTTGGCTGCACAGAAGGGCCAAGTGGAGCACGCATCGCCATTTCAGCTTCTCCCTCTCGCTGAGCGATGTCTGTAAAAGGTTTGGATCGAGGGCGTCCTGGATGGTGCTGCATCTAATGAGCGCCGCCCACAAGCTACCTCCAATGCCAACACTCCGAAGCTGTATACATCCGCCTTATCCGTCGCCTTCCCCTTGTACACCACCTCCGGGGCGACGTATCCTGGCGTGCCCGCTGAAGTTATACTCACAACTTGATCGTGCTTTATGAGACGCGCAAGCCCGAAATCCCCCAGCCTCGCCTCGAAGCTCTCTGTTAACAGCACGTTGGCTGCCTTCACATCCCTGTGTAGCACGCACTCTCCCAAACCTCCGTGCAAGTATTCCAGTGCAGCAGCAACCCCCACTAAAATGTTGTACTTCGCCTCACTCGTAAGTGGCTGGCTGCGCTTTCTCTCCCCATAGAGATAGGTGTCCAGGCTGCCGTTGGCCATGAACTCGTAAACCAGCAGAGCTTCCCCTCTCTCGTAGCACCAGCCTTGTAACTGCAGCAGGTTGCGGTGGCGAATTTGGCTAATGATCTGCACCTCTCGTGCGATTTCAGCCTCCATTCTCAAGCCATCCTTTAGCCTCTTCACCGCCACCGGGATTCCACCAGGAAGGATGCCCTTGTATACGTTGCTGGATCCCCCTTGGCCCACTTTCTGCTTATCACTGAAGTTTTGAGAAGCTCTCTTCAGATCTGTGTACCTATACCGGTGCATGCCAATGGAAGCCATCTCCATTCCAGGTGTCTCCCTCCTTCGGTGGGATGCTGATTTTCTCCTTCTAACAACCAGAACGATGCTACATAATGCTACAGTACATAGTACGACTACCGCTCCAGCGACACGGATCCGAACCCGCGGATTCGACTGATATCGCTTCTTATTCACGTCCTCCACGGTGAAATTCCAAGAGTAGAGGACATTGCCTTGAGAATTATTACCGGAGGTGGCTGTAATGCCAACATACAACATATCCTCGTCCTTGAAGATCTGAGTGAGATTATAATTAGCCAACAGGCATGGCTCCGGAGGACGCTGATCTGCCATGGCGCTGCTGTTGGTCACCCACACTTGGATCAGGTGGCTGCAAGCATTATAGCTCACCCAAGCAGTGAAAGTATAGTTGTTGTAGAGGAAGAGCTCTGGATAGAACCTGGATTGATTGGAGGTGTCGAGAACCGCCATAGATTTCAGGCTATTGATGTCGATTCCGATGTGACTGGCGCTCGGGTCCACGATCTCCGCTTGAAGGTTCTGGAACGTGTCAAACTCAACGGCAAAGAACTGATGCTGCTTTCGATTGAGGCGGGACTCGGAGGTGAGGCCAAGGAACCGGCCAGTGCTGTTCAAGGGGGCTTGCGCATCTGCGGTAATGGTGAAAGCAAGGCCATCGCCAGAATGGTTATACGGGGTATTTGTGACGATCTGGAACGTGAAGGAGGTATGGAATGAAACGAGGTGGGGAATGGGCGTCTTGTAGAGAACACGGCCAACGTCGTAGAGCTGGTAATTTCTGAGGGTAGAATCGGGGTTTGGAGTGAGCCAGATGGAGTCCCCGGTTGCATCCCCGGTGTAGGAGGGCTTGTAGGAAGCATCCTTCGGTTTCTGAAGTAAAAACCCATCTATGGTGTCAACTGTTGGCCAATTAAACTCTAAGCTCAAGACGACATTGAAGAACAAGCTTACGACGAGGAAGAGGTGTGCCGAAGCTTCATTTCCTGCCATGGATATCTGATTGAGAAACTAGTGTCTAGACTCTATACATATTGACAGTATAGATTTATAGGTGATGAGCGAATCTCGGGAATGTCTTGGGCGCGCTCCTGTTGTGTTTGCAACTTTGCTGTGTAAAAGTCGGTCTTGCTATTTCGCCCGGCCGTGAGCACCGACTTCGTACCTATGCGGAATTTGTGACCGAGAGACCCGGAAATCAGCTAAATTGACCCTATGGCTACAAGAGAACACGTGATCTTGACGAACTTAAACACTCCGCGATTTTCTCTTTCACCAGCCCCCTTTTTCGTAAACAAATACAAAATTACAAAAAAGTCGGTCTTGTTATTCTCATTTTATTAGTAGTGCCTCGTGACTAAGTTTCCACTTGCCATTTTTAAATAAGGTGAATGATAATAAATCATTCTTAAGGCCTGCCCAAAATCTAAAATACCAAACAAGTTGAATACATTTAAAAGGCCTACTGGAAGGTGAGAGAGAAGAAGAAGAACAACAAGAAGAACAAGAAGAAGAGAGAGCGAAAGGGGGAGAAAAAAATGGGGACAAAAATAGCAAGCACCAATTGGATGACGACAAAAATAGTTGCCTTGGACGAAGAAGAAGAAAAAGAAGAGAGAGAGAGAGAAAGGGGGAGAAAAAAATGGGGACAAAAAAAGCAAGCACCAATTGGATGAGGACAAAAACGAGCATGCCAAAAATAGCATTTTATCATCTCCACCAAAACCAACAATTGATTACTATAGCCTTTCCTATGGCCAGGCCAAAAAGAAGACGAATTGGATTTGTAATGCGGAAAAGAGAGGATCAATTGAAAGCTCATGAAAGAGAGAGAGAGAGAGAGAGAGAGAGGGGGCGGGCGGGGGGGAGGGAGACAGAGACAGTGGCTAAAAATATGGAGGATTTGTTGAGAAGAAAATAGCAAAGGGATTATAAAATAAATTCTAAAATCGAAAATGACCATTTTTCACTTCTTGGTAATAGCCTTCACTTAGACCTACCTCGTGGCAGGCCAAAAATTGAATCTACTTGTGGGCCTAAAACTAAGATCACTTTTATCAAATTGCCCAACGCACTTAAAAAAAATCAAGTGCTTTCTCTTTTCCATCCAAAATGCCCACTTTGCCACATTACTAAAAGGCAGAGCCCACTTTCACTATGAGCTCTTGTTAAAATTTAATTTTTTTGAACATTTACTGTTTCAAAAATGACTAAGTGCAATAGTAAGGCTATATTTAGCCAACCAAATCTACTTCACATCTCTCTAAGCTAGCAATCTCTCTCTAAGCGATATTTATGTGAAAGTAATAGTAAAAATACTTTAGTTAGTCCCTAGGGTAGCTCTATATAGACCATGGGCCATGGCACCTACCCATTTAAAACTTGTAAGATTTATAATGTAGAAAAAACCTACTTCTTATAAGACAATAATTTTTAATAGCCAATAGGACAAAAGATAAAAAGTAAAAAGAAATTAAAACTTGTAAGGCAATCATTTACAAATTCTTCAATGGTCGATCCCAAGATTGTTGGCAAAAGGAATTTTAACTCAACAAAGCTCCATTTCTCCACATAGCGGGTTGGATCAAAGAAACTTTGACTAAACAAAGCTCCGTTCCACATAATCGGTTAGATATTGACACAAGAAACTAATTTGACTAAAAGAAGTCCAATTTCTCCACATAGTCAGGCCTATGGCATGACAATATAGTTATTTTTCTCAACCTTTGCATGGCTCAGTCAAGCAATCATTAGGGGAGAGTTGGGGTCAAAAAGGGCCTCCTAAGGGGAAGGTAAAAGAAAAGTAGTCTGATTCTTCAAGTCAATACACTCATGAATCATTTCACATAAGCTCCAATGCCATCTAAGATTCAAATTCAAAATTTAGAGGAAAACTAAAAGCCTAATACACCTTGTCACTAGGAAGCTCTTGATAAGATGACACTAAAAAATAAAGTTAGACAAATTTTGGATTCTAGCTATAGGTTGTCCATGCCCCCCCCAAAAATGCCCATGAACCTTTTGTGAACTTTTAAAACCTAAGGCCCTTTTGAGACCCCCAATCTCCATTAATAGAG
Organism: Dipteris shenzhenensis; assembly: GCF_047967505.1. Taxonomy (NCBI): domain Eukaryota; kingdom Viridiplantae; phylum Streptophyta; class Polypodiopsida; order Gleicheniales; family Dipteridaceae; genus Dipteris; species Dipteris shenzhenensis. The sequence continues at coordinate 2,539,823 of NC_141616.1, forward strand.
ACAAAAAAAGGTGAAACTTTTCATCAAGCCTTCCTTTAGCTTTAAATTTTATCACTTTAATAATTGTTATTATTAACCTATATTTTATTCATAAATGTTGTACACGTGAAAAAAGCTATCTTGTCAAAAAGTGAAAAACCTTCATCTAAAAATTGAGAAATTATATACAAAGGGGAATTTTAACTTTTGAAGGTTTTTCTTCTATAATCTCTCAAAATCAACACATATTTATACCTTCAAGTCTTAAAATTGAGGTTTTTTTGAGCGTTGATGTATGCTATCCACCTTTCATCCCTCCTCATGAACCCCTCTCTTTGAAGCTCTTGGAGTATACCATATCCACACTCTTGGAATATATGCAAGGCCTAATTTAAATACCCCTTATCTGTAAATTTTTCATGAAAAAAACATACCCTTTTTCTCTTCAATCTATGAATACCCCCTTTAAATGGTACTGTGACGCCAAAAATTGATATTTTTATTTGGCATTGGTATTGTTTTCTTCTATGTTTGATAAGAGTTTGAGTATCAAGTGATAGCGGCTCTCACTTAGTTCTATTTTCTAAGATATTGTAAGGGATTGAGAGGATGAGTGGAATCGATCATTATAAATACCGTAAGTATGAATTATAAATACCTTGGTATGGGGTGAGAGTTATTTGTGTATGGGATATTATGAGGTTTTAAGAAAATAGGAAGAGTGAGTCATATAAAGAGGTGGGCTCATGTCCATGTGTTCCAATAATATAAGAGAGGCCACATGCCAAGCGTGTGGAAGGCATGTGGAGGAGTGTGGAGTCAAGAGGAATTCTTCTAGAATTCCCATGTGGAATAAGGAGGATGTGAACATATGGAAAAGAGAGGGTCCCTATGGGCTCCATGTGGGAAGACTCTTGACTTTCTCAATATTTTAAGAGCCTTGAGCATCTTTTGATGGGACACATGGCAAGAGTAGCCAAAAAGGACATGGATGGTGACATACGGGCTTATGCGATTGATGGGGAAAGGAATCTACAGGCAGCAATTGTAAATGGGTGAAGGAGGGTAACAAAATCTCTATAAAAGGAGCCCTCCTCTCCCTTGTTCATCATCTCTTCCACCATTAGGCCTCATGTTGCTGTAGCTCTAGTCTCCTCAAGCCTCTTCCATGAGCCTTCTCTCCCTCTTGTAGATATTCTCTTATGTAGACTCTTGAGTCCATCTCTCTCTAGTTTATTCTCTCTCTATGAGTCGTCTTGGAGCTTCCGCTCCCTCTTGTATGTATGAAACCTCTTCTTCTCCCTTGTGTTTGTAGTATTTTGAGTGTATTTGAGTGAAGTCTTACTCTCATGGCAATGAAAGTCACTTCTTATCATTTTCCTCGAGTCTCCATTCCTATGTTCTTTTCTTTCTCTATTCAAGTCTCTAAAGTAGCCGCTCACTGTGCACACATGGTCCATCCATTTCTCGAGCCACCATGCAAGCTTCTTCCTCTCTTTTAGGCAAATTCTAGGGGTATTGGATCATTGATAATTGTGGACCCTTGAGGGAGTAGTTTGCTTAGGGGAAATCTGCATGGACAGATGGCAGTTAATATAGTAGTTAAACCCCCTATCAGTATTTGGCCTATAACTTTCTCCTCAATGGGTCCGATTTCAATGAAACTTATATCAGCAGGAAGCTCTTTTTAAGGTCTCCCTCCCATGTAATTAGTTTCTTGCATTGGGTCTAGGACAAGAAGTTATGAGTCTCTGTGTATGACTGTTTATTTCTATGGCTGTTTTTACCCCCTTTCAGTAAACTGTCCATATCTCTTCAACCGGTTATCTGTTTTCAATAAACTTATATCAGCGCGAAGCTCTCTTTAAGGCTCCCTCCCATATAATTAGTTTCTTGCATTGGATCTAAGACAAGGAGTTATGAGTCTCTGTGTATGACTGTTTATTTCTATGGTGGTTTTTACCCCCTTTCAGTAAACTGTCCATATCTCTTCAACCGGTTATCTGTTTTCAATTAAACTTAATCAGTATGAAGCTCACTTCAAGGCACATCCCTATATGTACTTTATTTTCTGATATCAATTTTTTGGTGGAATTTATAGACCTATATGTTTTCTAGTAGTTTGTAGAAAAAGTTTGAGCCATTTCTAGAGGCTTTTGTGAAGGAGGTGCCATGTTTCCCTAGAATTTACCCATCTAGCCAAATCAGCCCCTTCAAGCCCCTAGATATATATTAGTTCATGTTATGTTGAGCCAAAAGATCTTCTTCCAACAACACATCGCTCTTCTCTTTGGCGCCGACTGGCTTGGTGACTTAATGGCCTCTGCAAATCCTTTTCTTCTCCCAATGCTAGACTACAATGTCACTTGTTGGGATGTTACCATATTCATTCTCCTCTAAGGGATGCAAGGAGAAAGATATGTTGTGGTTTTCTTTGCATGAAGATATTTTCTTCATCTCTCTTTGCAAGTGATAAGGGTCTCTATTATTAAGATTGGGAAGAGCAGGAAGCTAAGAGGTGCATGAAGTTTCATTACCCACAACTTCATGTCACATCTTTTGGTGGAGACGCCGAGTATGTTTGGTATTGGATTCATCCCACCTTACCAAATGGTCTCGGCTATACTTGATTGCATGTTATGCCTAGTATAGGCATATGTTTTCTCATGTGATGCCTAGAACAACTCCGTTAGAAGAGATTGCAGCCTGTTTAAGAGAACTAGAAGATTGTGAAGGTGATTCTCAAGCTATTCACACGGTCATTATGATCATATCCTTTATGTTTGCACTCTTGAATATGTTGGTGAATCGATAACTCCGGCAGCAGACCCAATAATAGATTGGGGATTGTTTCATGCAATGGTAGCTTGGTGTGAAGAAGAGTTGAGTCTTTGGGTATTTTTTGACTATAACAGTGGAGTGGTGATTCTCAATGCTTTCAAATTCTTTTGCTATGCAAATGATGAAGAGTACACTATCTTGAAGCTGTTATGTGCACTTCTTGAAAATCTTTTGCAAAATGCTTGTTATAAATGTTCACAAACAAGAAAAGAGTTTGCAAGCAACAAGATGACTAGTGAGCTTCATAAGCAGCAACATAATCAACTTTGAGGGATGTCTCTAGATACCTGCCATCATCCAATAAAAACATGGGTGCGAGAAAAAAGGGAAGAGAGGAGAAGGGAGCAGGAGAGGGGGGATGGCGAGTGAAGAGGAAGGTAAGGAAAGTGAAGTATTAAATAGAAGATGAGGCAGTAGCATAGGAAATAGAAGTCTAAGGAGGGAAATTTATGAAATGGTTAATGAAATGCATAAGAGTGTATTTCTCAAAAACAGAAACTAAATAACAAAACAATTGAATATTTGAAGAATTGAATGTTTTGAAAATTGGATATTTTGAGAATTGATGAGAAGAAGGGAGGTAATGCCAAGTATATGGGAAAAAGTGTGAGAAAAGAGAGGAATGAGTAGAAGGGGAGGAAATCGAGGCAGTTGTTACAAAGGGAAGGATGCTATAATGACGTAATGGTTGTCAAATGGAGGTTTATTATCGTGGTTGGATCAATCTCTCCATCTTCATAGACCCTAACTAGGAGTTTAGTGACTACCTCTAGCTAGACTAGCTAGTTGATGAGCTCTCCCGAGGATACACCCAAGGGATCATTTTGTTTTTGACAAATAGAGTCTCTACAAATGAGGATATACCCAAGGGATCATTCTCATTTGACAAATAGAGTCTCTACAAATGAGGAATCTATAAGCTTTTGGAGAGAAAGTTGGAAGCGAGAGTGGTTTTCAAATGTAAGGAAAGGCACAAGAGAACTTCCATGTGGAAGATCAGTGGTTGGACACACATACCACTCTTGAGCTGGGTAGCGTAGGACCATGCTCCATGAGGAGAATCACCTATTTGTTGCCATGGTATGTGATGCATGTCATTATCAGTGGTTCGTGATCAAAGGTTCATTGTACCCTAGAATAGCTATACAACCACAACTCTTGCCGTAAGAGTACAGACTTGATGCTCCTTTGATGGAGATGGCTATCCCCCAGAGGTGAAAGCATCAGTGAATCATGGATTCTAAAATGAAATCACATGAGGAGCTAGATGCACTATGGCACGTATCTCCTCATGCTACTAGAGATGTGAGAGCCTAATACTAAGGACTCACCTATTGCAAATCTGTGTGATCAAAAGGTAGAGTGTGGACACACAAGCATGGTCACTATATGCTGAACTCTTGTTGTATATCTAAATAGTCAGATGTGGTAGAAGATGGTTGTACATCACTAGAATTAGTTAACGCTTATGTTTTGGTATTGTAAATGTGCCTGATTAGAATGTAGAGATTGATCTATGCTAGCACATGATATATTTGGTTGTGGTCATCTTGAGACAATGCTGTCAGCATAATCTTTATATTATGATCTACTAGCCTTAGCATTTTCCCAATAAGAAGTGATGATCTACCTACATCAAACTCAATTAACTTTCAAGGAAGTTGCTTTTCTTGAAGTGTCCAATCAACTTCGAGCTTTGGTCACCAACTAGTCAACCTAGTCACCGGTCACCAACTAGTCAATCTAAAATGCCCAATTCCAATTCCAATTTAGCATATTCCAATAATGATATCTTTCAAAGTAATTGATTTTCCTTAAAGTATCCAATCAATTTCAAGCTTTGTTCACGTATTAAATCATTAATTTCTACGGAAAAGTGTCTTTCATGTCTATTCCATTTTGTTTTGGATATTACTTCATCTCAAGTTTTACCTTTCTATGTTAGTCAGCCATGCTAATTTGACTTCACATGTGAAGAAATCTCAAAGTCAAATCCATATTCTAACTTAGTCCACTTGGTCATTTGATCTTTCATCTCTTCTTGATTTAATTTTTTTAAAAATGATTGCTTACTTAAGCATCATAAGAATATTAAAGTCAATGTTGTAGGATTTCTAACGTTCTTTTATATTTTTTGTAAGATTCATATTATTAAAAAAAATCATATGTACTAGGGAGAGAATATGGATGACTAATTAGGTGTCTATAATAATCATCACTATTGTCATAACATATCATTAGGTAAGAAGTCGTAACCACTTTTTGTTATCCCCTCAAGTAAATTTCACATTTTTTGTAAGATTCCTAGTATTAAAAAAAAGCATTTGTACTATAGATGACTAATTAGGTGTCTAGAATAATCATCAGTATTGTCATAACATATCATTAGGTAAGAAATTATAACCACTTTTTGTTATCCCCTTAAAGAAATTTCACTAATCAATAAATATCCATCCTTCTGAAAGGATAATTACCAAAAGTCACTAAGTTTGTCAACTTCCATTCCACTATTTTTTATTTCATTCAGCATATTGATACTCAAAGAGGGATGTACCAAGTCTTATATGCATCTCTAAAATTAATTTGTTCGCTATGTAGCAAGAATTTTCATTTCCTTTTCAGCCAACCTACTTGAGAATCAAAACATATGACATGTACTAAAAGACAAATTTATTTGAAAGAATATGTATGTACAATATTTCAAATTTCCTTTAGGAAAAAAATTTTGAAAATCAATCCATTGTGTCAAATTCTTGGTTTACGCCACCCCCACCCCCCAATTCGAGGTGGATAAGAAGAACTATGAGATTTGAGAATCCATCCCTATAGGTGGACAATGTAATAGTCTCCACCCGCCATTGCATACACGGGGTGTCAATATTAATGTGGGGCAGGTTAAATCAACAAGGAAGGGAGACACTTGTGGCACACCACATTGCGATCAACTAATGTAACTTTTCTATAACATACGGACCCTCGTAACAATGCCCTTCTCTCACACAAAACCTTATTTCTTTGCATCTTGTACAAGCCATCCTTTAATAGGTACTATGTAAGGATGATTGATGCCTGATGAAATAGATGCTTTTGTATAGTTGTTGGAAACCCAAATCCCAACCTTTTTATTTTTTATTTCTAAGATCTCAAAGGGTATAACATGCTTTAAAAATATATCAATATAAATCAATAATTGAATCTTGCATCAATTGCCATACTTCCAAATAATACACTAGCATCTTAAATTTCAACCACAAATTGGTTCCCAAATTTTAAATTGCAAATCCATTCTTTAAAAAAATGTAGGAATACTCAATTTCTTATAAAACTTATCTACCCACAAGATAACTACATTCCACAAAATAAATTTTAGTTTGATAATCTTGAACCTTGATAGCCAAATCTATCCCAAATTTTTGTCCTAGTATCAACAAAATTGAAATCCACAGTGAATGAGGATCATAACTTACTTTCCTCCAATGGTACAGACTTGTTCTTATTGGGTGGTTCTCATAGGGATCTACCTAGGTCTTATAGTGAATGAGGATCATAAGTTACTTTCCTCCAATGCTACAAACTCATTCTTATTGGGTGGTTCTCATAGGATCTTGCCTAGGTCTTGAATGGATACAAGAATCAAAGCTACTCCCTGCAAGAAAATTTTCATATAAAACATTTACTAATTAACAAAATTTACACAGATCTTGAGAGACTTTTGATTAAAATGATTTCAAACATTTGAACAATGGATTTCTACCATACTAAATGAACCAAATGCTTCCAATCATGATAGACATTAGTGGAGATCAGTTGGATGGTTTAATTTTTAATCTAGAGACTTTTTTATCCCATGGTCAAACTTACTCAATGTCCTATTCTATTATATTGTAATTATTAACTCCATCCAAGACAACAATACACAATCCTATTCATGTGGTCAAAATGGTTAGATTAACTCCCTATTGCCTATGTTCTTATTAATAGCTAGAGTGGCTTTAATTTTGTGCATACTTTTTGATAAGTAAACTCAAAGAATCTATACAATTCTTCTTTTGAACCTTTCTTGAAAATTACTTTCATGGCTCCTAGGAATTAAAATATATTTTCATGTGGCCACTACTAATATAACCTATTCTACCATTCAATTCCTATGATAACAATACCTTAGACACCTTAGACAAGACTCATCCTTTATAGCATGCCATACATTGCATGAAAAGAGGACTTGCAATTTATTAATCCATATCTTGTAGTTTGGTGCTCTAGTGAGGCTTCATTTCATGATCATTATACTTGTTGAGTTGCACGAATCTTGAATCTTTTCTAGTATTTGAATTTATTTGGATTTTATTCAATCTCATTAAAAATTTCCTCTATGTGGTCAAGAGAATTATTTTGTTGTTCTATTGTGTTGTTTGGATACAATCTCTAAATAACCAATACACTAAAGAAAACTCAAGAGTATCTCTTTTCTTTAACTTATGAGGGAAATTTAGTTCTAAATTTTCATTTTTAAAAATTAAAATGTTCAGAGAACTAAATTAAAGAAAGTAATCCAACAAAGCTTGCATGCGTAAAAAGGTGAAAACTAGTATATCTAAACCTATATCACTAATTATACGAAGGGCCACAAGCTGATAGTGCTCTAACCTATCACAAAGACCTACCCTACCACATTCGATAATTACTATGATCAATTAACCGTCCCAAATTCCAATGCATGATTCATTACAGTCGCACTACGACCTTAGATTAACCCTCCTTTCCATAATGCTCACACTATGACCTTAGATTAACCCTCCTTTCCATAAGTCTCCCACTACCCATGGCTAACTCTATCCACTCACACACTCTCTCTCACTTGCCACATCGTCCTATTCTAATCCTAGTATTTGTGGCATCCTCTCCCCCATCATACTCAATCTTGTATTTCCCACTTCTTTCCATTGAGATCCCATTGCCGGTGGCTTACTCTCTCTCATCCCCACCCCCTTCTATTTGTTCCCACTGCATGCAGCTCCTCACTCTCCCATCCCCCACCCCTTTTCTATGTTCTTGTGCTCACAGTGGTGGTCAATTCTACCCCTTCACACTCAATCTCCCAGTACCCACCCCATTTGGTTGTGCTCTCATTACCCATGTGGCTTACTCTACTCACACACTCTCTCTTTCTTCCTCCACCTTGCTCTGCTACATTCTCGTTGCTTACGTTTCCACCTATCCCCTCAAACTCACTCTCCCATCCCCCACCCCATGCTGCTATACTCCCACCCATCATAGCCACTTAACCTTTCCCATTTCTCTCTCTATTTCTCTCCTCCCACTCACTTAAGAAATTTCTCTCCCACCCCTGTCTCATCCTCTTCTTCCCTCCTAGGCCCCCTCACCATTGCTCCATTGCCCCCCCATGTTGCTGTCATTGCTCAACCCCTATAATTTCCTCTTAGTAGAACACAACAAGCTCTATGTAGTAGGGCTATGGCAAAGCACGCAGTACCGCTGCAACAAGTGGCTCCATGGTTCAACAAGAACTCATGCCAATGCCCCACAAGTCATCTGTTCTTGTATTGACATTATGCCACGCTCAAATTCTGAAAGGAAAACTCCTAAAATATGCCTTCAAAAACATGCCATTGCATCCAAAAACAAAGTATGTAAGCATGCTCAACAACTTGGAGGCATGATTGATTGCAATGAGGATACCCTTTACTCAAATCTGTGAGTTAAGATACAAAGAACAATATGGCCTCCATAGTGCAATCATCAATGTCTTTGCTAATGTGGACACAGCACAAAATATCATGCCTCTCTTCTTGAGAGATAGTTGTCATGGGTGCGCTGAAGCAAAAGCTAGAGTTTGTTTCTAACTACATAAGTAGTCTTGTCCCAGCCCTCACTCACTCTTAGGGATCTTGAGGAGCTCTTAGACATACCTTTGTATAAAGAGTACAATGTGACACTAAAGCACTTGTGACTCAGCACATTAAAGCAACAGCAAACGAAATTGGCACAGAGCAAATGGAACAATATTGTTCCCAAGAACAAGAACATGACATTCCAATGGAGACTCTAGTCCATGGTATTTACACAACACAACAAGTGGTGGACTTTAAGGAAAAGACAATCAACATTGCATCATCTGAAGGATTTGCACCATTGAGCATTTTCAAGAATAAGTATTGCGAGGAGCTTGCCTTCCCAATGCTTTTCCATGGTCACCTTAGGGGAAACAACTTGCCTGACCACACTTCCTACCAAGATATCGCACATTGGGAGATCAACAACAAAGACAGACGGTTCACACATCAATAGAGGATTTGTTCTTCAAGACATGAAAGTCATGGTTGCACATGTGCTATCCTCCCACATGCATAAGGGAGAAGTGCACGAACAAAGAATTCATACGAAGGAGACTGCACAAGACACGAACATTGAGCGACTCCTATAATCTCATAGTGGCTTTTGTGACTTCATATGCATGTGTAGTTGAGCTGATTACTACAAGCATAAGCTCAAGCAAAACCTTTTCACAATGCTAAGACAATTAGGCCCCCCCACCTTTTTCTTGACTTTTTCAGTTGCGGAGAAAAACTAGGAGCCATTGCTTTGTTGTCTTCGTAAGCTCCAACTAACATCCAAAGAAAGCGTGTCACCATCAATCAATGACAATTTGCACGAGGTTGTGCATTATAATTCAGTAACACTTGTAAGGTACTATGTGCACAAATTCCAAGAAATGAAATGTCTCCTCAAATAAGACGCCATAATTTTGGGCAATATACTCGATTTCTTCTTTGTGCTAAATTCTAGAATAGCAGGAGCCAACACAATCATGGCCTATTGTGGATTGAAAACGCTCATGTTTATGGTGAGTTCCTTGACTCCAAAATCAAGGCCTTCGTGGACAAGCACATATGCACAAACATTTCGATGTCTTGGAAAACAAAGAGATCCAAAGGCACAAGCATAAAAAAACATGCAAAAAAAGAGGAAATTCGTGCCGCTTCCATTTCCCATGGCCTCCCTTGAGGATACCAAAAAATTTAACTCCACTCAAAGAGCCAATGTTTTGAAACACGTACAAAGTGAATTACAAAAGAATCTACTCTTTCATGGAAGAAAACTATACTGAAAGCCTTGACTGTGACAACTTCTTGGATGCCCTCTCACTATCAAAAGACGAGTACATTGTGGCGTTGCGTTGCAGCACTACACAACCAATGATTTACTTACAAAGGCACCCTAAACATATCTATACAAAGAATTTCAACATCACTATGTCTAGGCTATGGAATACAAATACTGATGTGCAATTTTTTATGAACCTCCTCGCAGCAGCTGCATCCTATTGCACTTCATATATGACAACGGTAGATCATGTCACAACAGAAGCCGTCAAGCAATATTTGCAACAATAAGCAAAGCCTCTCGGGCAACCCATCTGGTTTTGTTCTCCTAATTGCATGCATTGAAAAATGAACACATCAATCGTACTCTTACTCTCGCTGATGAGCCCATTTGATTGTGATCGCCATGTGTTGGGGCCAAAGGCCCCAACAGGGTGAAAAGCTTGTATACGATCCTCAAAGTTGCAAGATGATATGAGACAAGAAGTACTAGAATGAGTCATTGATTGCATTGCATGTAACCATACATATAGGGAGAGACACACCCCTTCATGAGAGGCTCATCCCATTTGGCATCACATGCATACACACCCTTTGGCAACATGGATTAAGGCTAAACCTGTGTGTTTATGCCATAACAGGGAGCTTGAAGGCAAAGACCTTGTTGAAAGATGACCTTGATTCAAGACTCTAGGGAATTGACTTCCACGACTCGAGGATTGTGCTCTTGCAAGAAGGAGGGTGACTCAGGCTCAAAGGTGTGTAAAGGGTTCTTATCTATAGACAGTGGTGTTTGCTTTTTGATTTTGCTATAGTAGTGGAAGAGATATCAATTTTAGAAGTAGAAGCCTAGTCATCCACTCCTCTTCCTTCGTCCTCTAGTCAACAAGTTCCTTCTTTCACTATCCCTAACTTTGGAGACTTTGAGAAACTGGATGGGGCTAATTATCCTATCTGGAAGGTGAAGATTTGGAGTCATTTAGTGGCTCCAAAATTGTGGAGGCTAAGAATAGGAAAGGAGGCAAAGCCGAAGGATTTTCTAGACAATAAGGGGAGGATACTTGTACCGGTACACAGAGATGAACTCAAAGCGTGGGAGGAAAGAGATACCCTAGCCTTGGCCTTAATCATTTGGACAACGATGGACTCGATAATTCCTCATATCTAGATGACTAACACATTAGTAGAGGCTTCCGCCATTTTGAAGGATTTGCATGAGATGGATAATACATCCCAGATCTTGACTCTTTAGCATCAACTCTACAATATGGATACGTATGAGGGAGATTCTGTTAATGACCACTTGACAAAAGTCAAGGTGGTGAGGGATCAACTAGCATCGATTGGTCAGAAGGTAGACTCAAGCCAGTTGGCCTTGATGATACTTGTGATGATACCATGGAGTTTCCAAATTTTTGTTACGACTATGACAGCAGGTTCGAGGACAAACCCTTTGACCTTTGAGGAGTTGGGTTCTTTACCGCTATAGGAAGAGGCTCAAGAGAAGCTCTATAACAAAGACAACAACGACAAGGAATTGTTGGAACAAAACAAAGCCGGCAAAGGACAAAGCAAGCCTAGTGGTGGCAATCCCAAGAATGAGGCAAGCCTAGTGGTGGCAAGCCCAAGAAAGATGATTCTGGAGATGAAGAGGACACTTCCAGTAAGAAGAGGAAGCAAAAGAAGAAGCGCTTCTATTGTGATCAGCCAAGCTATTTCACGAAGGATTGTAGAAAGAAGAAGACAGATCAAAAGAACAAGAAGAAGGAGTCCGCCAACTTAGATTTAGATGGCAAAATAAAAGCTTCAACTAATGTGGAAATTGAAATATTGTTTTTGGTGAGATCTCCATGTGTTACTAGAAGTCATAGTGAAGATGTCTTATATTGAGATGTGGACAGACGGGGAGTCAAAGACCTTTGTGAAGGTGAAGGACGGCAAGGAGTGCTTGGACTCTTACAAGTTCTTGACTGTTGATACTAACATGAGGGTGGATTCCATGGAGTGCCCTAGGGTTCCAAGTTTAGATGGATGCTGTAATTCAGAAGGTGGCATTACAGGACTACACAGGTCATTGGTATCTGCCTCCATGAGGTACATGGTTTGCTTTCATAGCAAGAACACATGCAAGACGATGTTCTGGTATGTACTTGATGTCATTGAGAACTCACCTAAAGCCTATGTGGCGTTGTTCTAGTTGTAATTGAAAGTGCTTGGCACTTGCTTAATCTTTTGTACATCTTTCTCGCATTTTCGGGATTATTGGAGGAGTCCTCTTTTGCCTAATATGTTTTCCTACCCAACTTTTAATCCAAATCCTATTGAGGTACACCCGCGCGGCTGATTCTTTCAATTTAAAGGGGTAATGACATGGTGGGAAAAGGGCTTTCATGGGAAAAACAAATTTCCCATGGAAAGTCATAATGTTTTAGTAAAAACGTGTTATTTTGGGGGACACGTGCCACCTATTTCCCACAAAAGTACGAGAATGTGATAAGGCCGTAAAACATTAGAGGGATTAAGGCCACGATCTTCACGTTAAGTTGTAATGTATGCTAGTCCGTATGGTAATTGCAAAGTAGAAATTGGTTGCAGGCTGTAGATCGTCGTCGTCGTCGTCGTCGTCGTCGCCAGGGTCTGTATGATGAGAACATTTGAGGTTTTAGGCGGGTTTTGTATTTGGCAACGGCAACGTTGTTGGTCGAGCGTTTTCGCAGGGATTGATGAGTTGCAGACTGTGGAACTTTATCTGGCTTAGCGTAGATGGGTACGTCCTGATGTAGAGCACTGCGACGAGTGGTATCGGCATTTGCGCGTTGCAGCAGCCGGTTGTTGCAGCCCTTGCGCATACGGCGGGTTTGCTCCATGTCGTCGCTGAGCAGCGATTGGGAGCGTCATTGCGGTCGTGCTTCGCAGGTAGGGTAAAGACAGAGCGCTTATGGCAAGAGCATTTTCATGGATCAACCCTCTGTGGTGACGTAAGTGCGTGACAAATGAAAATACTGGTTTTTCTGACGAATCTGCTGTGAGTTTCACAGGTAAACCCAAGGGCTCCAGATTTCAAACATAAAACTAGGAAGGAGTTTCTATGGGTAGACGGCTGCTACAGTCCAGCTTCGGTTAAAGGAATGCTTGAGAAAATGGAGTCCAGAAGCAAGAGAACTAAAGCATCCAGCGGTCAGGCAAACTCAAACTCTGAAGACCGTGGCGTGTTGGAGAATATCAGCCATTGCAAGGTCACCGCTAGGTCTAGAGTACAGGTGACCACATCTAATGCACAAGAACTGCGAGACCACAGTCGTTGGGAGATGCTCAGCTTAGAGGAGGGACTCGCTTCTTTCGAACGGATGCCTCAGCTGCCTTCGGTTGAGAACTTTATGTGCATCGCGCAGAAGTGTAGAAAAGAGAAAAACCTAGAGTATGCCAAGCGCTTGCATACCTGCGTGTTTAAAACTGGGCTGGAAGCTCATAGGTATCTTGGAAACTACATTGTCCCTATGCTGGTGGAATGTGGAAGCATGTGCGATGGCCTGCAGGTTTTTAATAGATTGGTTGATCCGAATGAGTATTCTTGGACTTCTCTCATCACAGGTCATATTGAGTGTGGAGAATCACAACATGCCCTCAATCTGTACCAGAAAATGCAAGAGGATGGTGTACACCCCAGCACACATACGTTTGTGGCCCTGCTGAAGGCTTGTGCTAGGCTGAAAGATGCAGAAAGAGGCCGAGAAATACACGCTCAGAGTGCCAGAAAGGGGTTGGAAAGAGATCTTTTTGTTGGCAACACCTTGGTGGATATGTATGCCAAATGTGCATTGCTTGCTGAAGCACAGGAAGTTTTTGACAAGCTTCCAGTTCGAGATGTGGTCTCATGGACTGCACTGATTGCAGGATATGTGGAAGAAGGGCTTGGTGAGGAAGCGCTGAACTGTTTCGAACAAATGCGACTGGAGGGCGTGTCTCCAGACATTGTCACATTTGTTTGCAGCTTGAAAGCTTGTGGCAACATAGGAGCCATAGATAAGGGCCAAGGAATACACATGGAGGTCTCCAGAAAGGGGTTGGACAGAGATCCTCTCGTTGCCAGCACTTTGGTCTACATGTATGCCAAATGTGGCGTGCTTGCAAAAGCACAGGAAGTGTTTGACAGGCTTTTAGTTCGGAGTGTTGTGTCATGGACTGCACTTATAGCAGGATATGTGCAACATGGGCTTGGTGAGGAAGCACTGAACTGTTTTGAACAAATGAAACTGGAGGGTGTGTCTCCGAATGCTGTAACGCTTGTTTGCAGCTTGAAAGCTTCTGGCAGCATAGGGGCTTTAGACAAGGGCCAAGAGATACATGCTGAAATTGCCATAAAGGCGTTGGAGAGGGATCCTTTTGTTGGCAGCGCTTTGGCCGATATGTACGCCCAATGTGGCTGGATATCAAAAGCACAGGAAGTGTTTGACAAGCTTCTAGTTCGAGATGTGGTCTCGTGGACTGCGCTAGTTGCAGGATATGCTGATCACGGGCTGGGTGAGCAAGCACTGAACCTTTACAAACAGATGCAACTGGAGGGTGTCTCTCCAAATTCCGTCACGATTGCTTGCTGCTTGAAAGCATGTGGCAACATAGGAGCCATAGACAAGGGCCGAGAAACACATGAGGAGATTGCTAGAAAGGGGTTGGAAAGAGATCCTTTTCTTGGCAATGCCCTGGTTGATTTTTATGCCAAATGTGGCTTGCTTGCAAAAGCACATGAATTGTTTGACAAGCTTCCAATTCGAGATGTAGCATTGTGGAATGTATTAGTTGCAGGATACGCTGAACACGGGCTTGGTGAGGAAGGACTCAAGTGGTTCGAACAGATGCAACTGGAGGGTGTGTCTCCAGATGCTGTTACGTTTGTCTGCAGCCTGAAAGCTTGTGGCACTATAGGAGCTATAGACAAGGGCCAAGCCATACATGCTGAGATCACCAGAAAGGGATTGGGAAGAGACCTTTTTATTGGCAACACGTTGGTTGATATGTATGCCAAATGTGGCTCACTTAAAAAAGCACAGGAAGTTTTCGACAAGCTTCCAATGCAGGATGTAGTTTCGTGGAACACACTTATTTTAGGATATGCTGAACATGGGCTTGGAGAGGAAGCCCTGGACTGTTTTGAACAGATGCATTTAGAGGGCGTGTCTGCGAATGCTGTCACATTTCTTTACAGCTTGAAAGCTTGTGGCAGCATAAGAGCTATCGACCGTGGTCGAGAAATACATGCTGAGATTGCTAGGAAGGGGTTGCTGCTAAGAGATCTTTTTCTTGGCAACACCTTGGTCGACATGTATGTAAAATGCGGGTCACTTGCAGAAGCACAGGAAGTGTTCGACAATCTGCCAGCTCGAGATGTAGTCTCGTGGAATGTACTTATTGCAGGATATGCAGAACATGGGCTTGGTGAGGAAGCACTGAAATGTCTTGAGCAGATGCAACTTGAGGGCGTGTCTCCGAATGTTGTCACGTTTGTTTGCAGTTTGAAAGGCTACATGAAATGTGGCTTGCCTGCAAAAGCACGGGAAGTGTTTGACAAATTTCCAGTTCGGGATGTGGTATTGTGGAATGCTCTAATTGCAGGATATGCTGAACATGGGCTTGGTCAGGAAGCATTGAATTGTTTCGAGCAGATGAAGCTGGAAGGTGTGTCTCCGAATGCTCTCACATTCGTTGGCAGCTTGAAAGCTTGTGGCAGTGTAGGAGCCATAGAGAAGGGCCGAGAAATAAGGGCAGAGATTGCCAGAAATGGATTGGAAAGAGATCCTTTTGTAGGTGGTAGTTTGGTTGATATGTATGCCAAATGTGGCTCACTTGCTGAAGCAGAGGAAGTGTTTGACGACCTTCCAGTTCGAGATGTAATCTCATGGTCTGCACTAATTGCAGGGTATGCTCAGCTAGGAGAAAATGAAATTGTTTTTGATATGTTTGAGAGAATGAGAGGAGAAGGCATAAAGCCAGACATGGTCACATTCCTTAGTGTTCTTACTGCCTGCAGTCACATGGGTCTAGTAGATGAGGGCCAAAAGTACTTTGAGTCCATGCGGAAAGATTATGGTATCATTCCAACAATTCAGCACCACACTCGCATGATTGATCTACTTGGTCGTACAGGGCAGTTAGATGAGGCTGTAGCAATGGTAAAGCAAATGCCTTTCCAACCCGATCTTGCAGTGTGGCTCACTGTGCTGGGTGCTTGTCAAAAGTGGGGTAACGTGGAGCTTGGAAGACGGGCCTTCGAACATGCAGTAGGATTGGATGAGAAGGATGCTGCACCTTATATCTTGATGTCTAACATCTATGCAGATGCGCACATGCAAGAGGATGAGAAGAAGGTGGAGGCTATGAGGATGAGACAACAAGCATGGTAGAAGCCAGGACACAGTCGACTTGAGGTTAATGGAGTTGTGCACACCCTTCTGGTGGGGATAGACGATGTTTCCCCAAACAAAATATATGTGCAAAGATGACCCAAGGGGACACCGGCCTGTGATCACTGTTATGTACAATGAAAAGATATGTACAAGACATAAAGGTGAAGGTCTTACTCAGATATGAGCAGTGTCTAGACAGTCACTTTATGAAATTTATTTAATTTTGTACTTGTATCAAAGATAGAGCACGGGACCTTCCATGGGGACATAGCCGTATTCCAGGGAAGAAAGTGTACTTGTGGGTAGATGGGTAACACTAGCGCATCTACATTAGCTAGTGTCCCTTGTATTGGTCCGTGCTAGCATGATGGGAAGACTGTTGAGGTGTACTCAGAGGACGACGGAAAGTGAGTCGCAATTTTTTGGGAGATTTTCTTATTATCCAATCGTATTCCCATATGATTACCAAAGCGAAGCCAAAGATACTTTATGAGAAAAAACAACACAAAGTTCAGCAAAATGTAAGTCGCAGAACTATTGAGATTCAATTGAACTCTCCCAACAAGCTAGCTATGGGTAGAGGATGCTTGGAGACTATGCTGGGGGTGGTCTTGTGCATAAGGGTCCCACAAGCCAAATTCCTGTAAAGGCCACCGATTTCCCCTTCCCCTGAAGCTTGATTACACCTCTAGCTTAAAGGGCTTTTCATGTCTTGCTTGCTAGAGAATAGAGAGCTGCTTGCTGTATCCAACTCCGCCAGTGGAAGACTTATCCCAAGGGCATACAACACTAACAAGTAGATCACTCCGTGTGTACAAAAGTGATACAAATACACAACCACAGATCTGAGAAGTGCACAGCAAATAGAACATACAATACAGAATATATCCAAAATAGATTAACCTCGATACGAAAGGGAACCCAATGTACCAGCCCTTGGAACCTCCAGGATGCTGTCTTATATCTCCTCCCTGCAGCACCTTCAACCGGTCAGCCTGCTTGGTCTTCAAGGGGTTCAGTGGGTGTAGACAGTCTGCTTAACTGCAATCTATAAAGGCCAATTGTTAAGCCACCAGAACCTGCATGTGAATGCAATGATGAAGAAGCACATGTGGCCATCTTGGACCTCAACCGTTTTTGTTGCCCCATTGGAGGAATCACGTAAGAAGCAGTTTTGAATCTGCTTGAGGGTGAAATCGGAGAGGCGGGCTACAAATGCGGAGGCACATGCTTGTTTGCGGGAATCTCTCCGAGACTCTTGGACGCTGTTCACTTGATTGTTCGCATCCACACTGAATGTTGCCCACTGATTGGGAAGGTGTTCTTGATTTCCCATACGAGTCCGCTTAATAGAATGAAAATTTGCAATCACGTGGCATCGTTCGTATTTTCAGTTGGGCTGTCAGGGCCTGTCCTGACTTCGAAGAAGCAACCACGTCTTCTTCCTCGTCATTGTCTTCCATCTTTTTAGTTTTGGGCTTTGCTACATGGCTTTTTTCTAAGGCAATCGTTGAGCAGCTCATCATAGGTTCGTGTAGGCTTCAGGATTTCCATTGACCGAAGATCCATGTTCTCATCGTCTTGTCTTCTGAGAGGTTGCTGAGCTGATTAATGAGTGCTCGCATTCTCAGATTTGCCTCTATTTTTTGCCTTGCAAGGGTCCTAAGGGCTGGTCTTGTTTAGTGAATGCTAATCAGTTCCAAGATTGAAATGTTCAAGTTTACGATTTTAAAATGTTGATTTAGTGGTGGTTTAGGACTTTCTAATGTGTTGTTAGGGTCAGGCTTTTGTCCGCTTTGGTCCTCTTGTGGAGATCCTAATCGCTTTTGTCTTTTGTTGGGTATTGCTCTTTAGAGATCGTGTCTCTCTTTGTCTCTTAGTACTACCCTGTGTTCAAGTTCACCATGCTAATAAGTGGTTAGTGATGGATATAGTGGTAGTTTAAATGAGTTCTACATTTAGGTTTAGGGTCTTAAGTGACTTTGTCACATTGTGTGGATTAAGTTTTTGACCTTATATGAGGGGTAGTGAGTTATTTTGTCTTTTAGCTTGTATGACATCATATTTATTAAAAGCATGTGATATTTATTTAAATGAGGGTCTCTTGTCAAAATGGCCATGTCCTCACTTATATTTGACGGCTGCTCTTTCAGATCTCTTCTCTCCTCTCTTTCACTCATCTACCTTTTCCCATATTCATTCGCCTTTGCTTGCTTCTTCTCTTTCCCTTTCTTTCCAATTTACATTCTCGCTCCCCTTTTACAAGCTATTGGAAAATTTTATCGAGCTACTTTACACTTATACCTATAATAACTTCCAAAAGGCCATTAAGGAAATATTACAATTATGGATTTTAGGGTGTTGAGTTTTGTTATGAAATCTTCCTTGTCGACTTTTTAGTAAAACCATTAAGGAAGGTGTCCTTCGTTTGTTTCTATGGAAGAGCCCATCAAGAATTGGTTGAACCATCTTTCAGCTGTTTTACTCAAAGTGCAAGGAAAGAGTTCATGACATCCTTGTCACTATTATACCCATTGATGGTGCAAACTTAGAAAAAGCTTCGGTGGTGGCTATAAGGATCTTCCCCTTGAAAATCTTGGAACTCCACTTTGATTCTTGGTAGAAATGCCATTCGTCTGCTTTTGCGCTTATTGATCTTTGTTTGCGTGTTCGTGCTCGTAGCTTGAGTTTCGACCTCTTAGGTGGACTATGATGTGGCATAATCATTTTCACTACCTCGTGCTACCTCCACGGAACACTTGCCTATTCGAAGATCTCTCAAGGGCTCCTCACGCTTCCTTGGTTTGAGCGGATTGGTATAAGGTCACATATGGAGTCCAACGGGATTCTAACGTCACACCCCCTGCACATCATATGCTGCAACTAAACATTGATGATTGTGACACCATTGAATTGCAAGTTATTGAAAGTGCTCAGAAAACACTCAACACCTCATTCATGGAAGAATTCTTTTTGCACCAAAGCAATGTTTTCTTTGTAGTATGTGGCCCTGCCTAGTCGTTTCGAAGCACATGTGAATACCGTGCAATGGAATTGCATTTGTTGGTTTTGTGTAGAGCTCTTGCAAGCACAAAATACTTGCAGCGAGGATGCTACGAGAAGACATGATGCTGGCCTTGTGTGCATTGAAGGACCTTGTGTTCAATGATTGCAAGGACAATGTGTTGTCATCAAGGAAGCTGAAATCTAGTTGTTGGGTACGCCATGCACGTGTGCTTCGCAGTTGCTCGAGCTTGTGAAGGACTGAGTGGTCAAATTTGATGTGTGATCGCTACAGAGGTTGTAAGACGTACAGGTTTGATGGGTCATGTATGCGAGAGCTTGGATATTAGTTGGAGCTTACGAAGACGACAAAGCAATGGCTCCCAGTTTTTCTCCGCAGCTGAAAAAGTCAAGAAAAAGGTGGGGGGGCCTAATTGTCTTAGCATTGTGAAAAGGTTTTGCTTGAGCTTATGCTTGTAGTCAGCTGAACTACACAGGCATACAAAGTTGCGAAAGCCAATATGGGATTGTAGGAGTCGCTCGACGTTCGTGTCTTGTGCTGTCTCCTTCGTGTGAATTCTTTGTTCGTGCACTTCTCCCTTACGCATGTGGTGCTAGGACGAGGATAGGATGTTTGCAAGGACTTTCATGTCTTGAAGAACAAATCCTCTATTGATGTTGTGAACCGTATGTCTTTGTTAGCGATCTCTCAACATGCAATATCTTGGTAGGAAGTGTGGTCAGGCAAGTTGTATCCCCTAGGGTGACCATGGAAAAGCCTTGGGAAGGCAACCTCCTTGCAATACTTATTCTTGAAAATGCTCAATGGTGCAAATCCTTCAGATGATGAAATGTTGATTGTCTTTTCCTTGAAGTCCACCACTTGTTATGTTGTGTAAATGCCATGGGCTAGAGTCTGCATTGGAATGCCATGTTCTTGTTCTTGGGAACAATATTGTTCCATTTGTTCTGTGCCAATTTCATTTGCTGTTGCTTTAATGTGCTCAGTCCACAAGTGGTTTAGTGTCACATTGTACTCTTTATATAGAGGTATGTCTAAGAGCTCCTCAAGCACCCTAAGAGTGAGTGAGGGCCGGACAAGACTACTCATGTAGTTATGAACAAACTCTACAGCGTGACCATGACAACTATCTCTCAAGAAGCAAGGCAGGACATTTTGTGCTCTGTCCACATCAACAAGACATTGACAATTGCACTATGGAGACCATATTTTTCTTCATATCTTAACTCTCAGATTTGAGTAAAGGGTATCCTAATTGCAATCAATCGTGCCTCCAAGTTGTTGAGCATGCTCACATACTTTGTTTTTGGATGCAATGGCATGTTTTTGGAGGCATATTTTGGGAGTTTTCCTTTTAGCAGTTGCGTGTGGCATCATTCACATCAAAGGCACCAAATCACTCTTGTGCTCTATGTCCCAAAGAATGTAGGCATGCTTTTGGTTCTGCCTATGAAGCGGATCTATCTCTACAGGGATAACCAGTTCGTTGACGAGTACAGTGTGTACAACTTTAGTGTTGTTGCCCACGTTAAAGAGAATGTGTGCCCCTAAAGTCTCTTAACAAAGGACTCAAAAGGAACATTGCAAGACTGCACTTGCATGAAGGAGGCAATCATGGATCAATGCACGTGATTTTGAGGTGTTCTTAAGTATAAGGACCATGCCTTGAAGTTCTATAGCCTTTGGATGCATTTTCAGCACTTTCACACAAGTTATTCTTTCCAAGATGCCTTGATGCAAGGCAAGCATAGGATAATCTAATCATATAGCATTTGTGCAAACATTTCGTATGTTTGAGACATGAAAAAATCAAGTCAAAGTTCCTTGGATGGGCCTTTTTGAACATGGTATACTTGCTAGTGCTATACAATTCTATGTCCATGTGCTCGCATATTGTGTGAATGTCTACTTGGTGCACAAGTGAAGTGACAAAAGTAAACCAAAATAACACGACTATCAAATGAGAAGCATGAAAGTGGGCCATCACATTAAGAAAGATAGTAGGTTGGTACAAAATATTTTCATCTATTTGGCTAGAATGCAACCAAGTTCCTAGAACTATTGATTGTGAAGCTCTCGCTTGGCTTAATACCAAGCAACATTGAGTACACCCGTAATGTACAGGTCCAAGAAAGGTGTTTTGGACCCAAGCAAAGTGTTCACGTGCGCACTGCGGATCGTCATTATCAAGTCTGAGCCATCACGAAGGTAGATGCAACCTTTGAGGAGTGGAACCTTGGTGATGAACTAGATGGATGCTCAAGTGTAGCAATAAGGGTGTGATGGATCATGGTTGACACGTGTCCCATCATAGCTACCACATCCACAAGTTGCGCATTAAGGCTCGTGAAATGCAGCACACCTGTGACCTGCAAATACAATAGGCATGTTGTAAGTACCAATCGTGTGTGCAATGGAATACATAGAGCAATGAGGGCTTACTCTTTGGCCGTATACAAGCTTGGACACTTGAGTCATGAACACTTGCTGAAGTTCCTCTTTCTTCTGGCCATCCAGGATCTCCATAAGCATGTTGAAGTCATAGAAACCCAAGGCATTCTTTATAGTCATGTAAAGAGACATTTTCAAGAGTGTACATGAAAATTCCATTGTCATTGTACTCTTGCACGAGACACGTAAGGATGTTCTTCTACTGTGACAAAAGAAAGATACAAAACTCTAAAGGAGGAAAAGGGAGTTCTTTGGCATCGGGAGGGCACTCACCAAGTCGAGGAAGAACGGACCTCTGGTGTGTTCACTACCAAAATCCGGACCATTCAGCAATAGAGTGTGCTTTAAATGAGAAGTGGTGTGCCATTTGCATGACCAATATACACACCACAGCCCAATGTCACTACAAGGCTTGAGATCACAGGTACAGATGCAATGTTCAACATCTGCATCCACTAATCTTGGAGCTTCATACCTGCAACAATCTGGAATTGCCTAGATCTAGGAACAACCTCCCTTTAGAGGTGGCAGTAGTGGAGGAGGCCGTACCTAAGGCATGCCTAAAACCAATATAAGTGGATACATCCTAAGTGCACACATGACTGAGTGCTAAACTAAGTGGGACTTTCCTCTATTACTTTTACTCATGCCTTTCCTCTATTCTTGTACAAATGAAACCACATCTTTCAACATGAACCTTCAAGACGTTGGGTAACAACATCCTTCATCAAAGTTCCATAACGTTATGATCTTGAAGGTAATGTTATGATCAACACAATGAGACCCACTTGGTCACCTAGAGATCTTCCCTTGCACATTCAGTGTGTTCCTTCTCCATCCAAACTCTTCTACCCTCTCTGATCACACCTTTCACTTCCTTCTATGTGCAACAAAATTGAAAATCACTACCATCGTTTTCTCTCCCATACATCTCGTTAGGAGGCATGTTCGAAAATTTAATGGATTTGATAGCAATGTACCATTTATCACTATGAAGTCTGGTCTTTTTGCTCACTACCTAGCCATGAGTTTCACACTTCACTATATCATGCTGGTCAGCTTCACCGTCTCATCGACCTTGTCTAGCCTCTTATAATCGTATGAGAGCCCTCCCCTAAACTTAGTTCTTAATAGCTGAGACATATTTGAAACACAATATACAATGATAAGATACGGCCTAAAGTGGGCATAGAGATAGGGTCCATTATGGACACATAGTTTACTCAATGAATCATCTAAAAGAGGATCCTTATGTATATAGATATATATATGTTCGGGGAGAGAGGAGGAGCTCTAGATGTTGGAGCACCATGTGGCATCGCGATGGCACTACAAGAGGGCAAAGGGGCACACTAGGAAGACTGCAAGAGTGCAGTCTGGGTGCCAAGTGGCAAAATATTACATGTGGTGAGAGATTTGAGCACCATGGAGAGCTGGCTCACTTGAGCGTGGACAGAGGACATGTGGCACTTAGTAGGCATGAGGACTAAATAGATGGTGTTCAGAAGCGCAAGCAAGAGAACCACATGGTGCGGGGAGGGTGGCCACATGTGTGTATAGTATACACACACACACACACACACACACACACACACACACACACATATACATATACATATACAATATCATATGCATTATACTATGCGTGTGTGTGTGTGTGTACACACACACACACACACAGAGTTGTGGGATTTGAAAACCTCCAACATGGCATGATCACTAGGTATCCCTGCATATGAACTTCACGATGAGAGCGTAGGAGGGAGGAGTTGAACCATCAAGGAGATGGAAATATACAAGTGAGATAGGGAGAAAAGGGGAGGGAGAGTGGAAGCAAAAGGGACATCTGGGAAAATGAGAGGGAAGAGGGAGAGTTGGCGGGGGGACATATACACCATGAGGCTATGGGGAGTATGAGGTGGGGAAGGGAGAGGGATGGTATGAACATCATGGAAGAAGGGGGTGAGACATGGGGGAGAATGAGGGAGTGATGTGCACACTATAGTAGGGAAATGGCTTAATCTTCCAACATGGTGGCTATACAAGCAAGGAGCGTGTCCCCATCAAGAAATAGTCCCTCCTTTTTATAACCAAAGGAAGGGGGATCCCCTCATAAATGCCTCCTCCCACATGCATGGTGTGGGTGGAGACCTTCTCCCATGTGGGCTTGGCGGTGTGCATCGTCAATAGCATGCGCCAATTTCTTCCCCTCAAAAATCAAACCTTCTTATCCTTAGTCTAAGGGCCTCATGCATCCATCTCAATATTATATTTCCTAGGAGGAAAAGTGGAGGGTTGGCACATAGATGCTTTGCCACCTCATCCTACTTTTCCTTTATGAAAATATTATCCCTTGGACTATTCCACATGGGCCTAGCCCACATAGATGAGAAAGTCTAAGATGCCCTACCACCTCTACCAATTAAATACAATATGTCCCCTTGGCCATGGCCATATATCACTTAATGTTTCATGGGACCGCCTAGGTGGAGAGGTGGTACATGGAGATTCCATGCCATCTCACCATACTATATTAGTTGTTCCATTGACTACAACACACCTATGGGTCCTCTTACTTTGAAGGGTGGCATATGGACATGCCTCGCCACCTCAACCTTGGGCCCTTGCCACTCCATATTATATTCTACTAGTTCCACACACAAACATTCACTTCTACTTATTAGATTTACAAAGGAATTTTTTATGGCAGTAACAGATTCCCCCCCAACATGTAATGTGCAGCATGCCCATGCATGGGTCACAACTGAACAAAGAAAGGCTTGAGATGCCTTTTGTTGAACACTTTCCTCCTGTACGGCTCCTGTAGCTCATGAACCTCCACTGATCATTGTTGCGTTCCTTGATGATGACCAGGTATGGTCCAGACCACTTTGGAAGAAACTTTTTGTCCATTTGGTGGTCCAATCTACTATCAAAGCACAACACCATTTCTCCTCCTGCAAAATGATGCTCCCACCCCTTGCGAATCTTGGCATCCAAGCGGGCTTTTTGTCGATTCTTCTAGATCTCCACACAATGTAAAGCATGCTGCTGGGTCTCATCCAATTTTTTAAGTTGAACCAACTTGTTCATCTTTTGACATCTTTTGTTCCCGTGCCAACCTCAGTGCAGGTACTTCTATCTCCAGTGGCAGAACTGCTTCGGTACCATATACTAATTCAAATGGGGTGTGTCTAGTGGATGTCTAGTAATATTGTATGCCCAAACCACCTCAACAACTTTCTGATCCCACTGGCCCCGATGTTTTTCTGCCATTTTTCCTATGGACGTGCACAAGAGGCCATTGACCCGCTCCACTTGACCCATGGATTGTGGATAATAAATTATGGAAGTGTGATGATCGAGACCCATATGTGTTCCGTGAGCGACTTCATGGCTTCATTCAAGAATGGACTCCCATGATCGGACTCAATCTCCATAGGTGTCCCAAAATGCATACATATGCGCTCAAAGATGAAATTTGAGACTACCTTACCATTTGCTCTGCTAAGAGAGCTACAACTTTGGCCCACTTGGTGGCATATTGTGTAGCCACCAAAAGGTACTTTTTCTTGCGGGCTGTCATTGGCAGAGGGCCCACAAAATCAATACCACACTTCTGAAATGGATGAATGGACATCACAGGATAATATTGCCTAGGCGGTAAATCCTTCTTACCAAAGAACTGGCAGGGCTCACAGGTCTTGCAATACATAGCTACATCTTTGAACATAATTAGCCAGTAATACCCTGCATGTAGAATCTTCTTGGTGGTGTAATCTGTTGCATAGTGTCCACCACAAAAGCCATCATGGTATTGCTCCAATACTTTGGGTACTTCTTCTACATCAATAGCTCTTCTTAATACACCATCCATGCCTTGGAGATACTAACACCCAATCAAAGAGTGTATAGCGCCTACTATTCTACGGATCTTCTTCTGCTCATAACTGGTGTAGTCATGCATAAAAGAAAAGGTAGCCAGAGACTTGTAGATACCTCCATACCATGGATCATCTGCTTCCATGGTTGCCTACAAGGTTCACTTCACAACTCTTCCAAGTCAATTAAGGTGTTCTTCAGATTAGAACAACCCCCTTTTACAATTTTGAAGGTAAAATCATGCTCTTGAAGGATTGCTAACCACTTAGCCAACCGGCCAAGGGGATTAGGCGACTGCAAAACCTGCTTTGCAAGAACATTGCTTGAAATAATGACAAAAGCTCTATAAGCCACATAATGCTTAAACTTTTCAATGCAAAACACCAAGGATAGAGCATGCTTGTCGGCATCAAAATAGCGATGCTCTGTTTCAAGCATTTTTCGTGAAGCGAACCGAATGGGATACATGAATCGATCTTTCCCTTGCTGGAGAAGAATCCTTGCCAAAGTGTGCTCTCCAAACCTTGGGTTGGTATAAAAGAACTTGGATTCAACCGAGGTTGCAGAGAATAGGCTCAGATGCAAGAGCCTCCTTGATTTGCACAAACCTTTGGTCACATTCTTCATTCCATGAAAAATTAACACCATCTTTTAACAACATAGTCATGGGTCTAGTCAAAGCAGCATACTGATCAATGAAGTGCTGGTAATATCCTACCAGTTCACAAAGGAATGCACTTGACACCTTATGGTGGGTGGAGAAAGCTTAAGAATTGCATCAACCTTATCTAGATCAGGCCTAGGCCATCTGATGAGACTATGAGGATGTTCAGAATTTCAATTTCTTTTACATCCCATGATAAGAGCTCCCACCCATCGTCTGAATTGGCAAGTTGGTGGATCACGTGGCACTGCAAGTCAACTCGGAGTTCTAGGAATACATCTGTCCAAGTACTCACAGCTACCGGCCTTAGACTTCAGAGAAAGTCTTCAAAATTTACAAACTCAGTCATACAAGCTAATCTG
Source organism: Dipteris shenzhenensis (assembly GCF_047967505.1). Classification (NCBI taxonomy): domain Eukaryota; kingdom Viridiplantae; phylum Streptophyta; class Polypodiopsida; order Gleicheniales; family Dipteridaceae; genus Dipteris; species Dipteris shenzhenensis. Next base: position 2,566,552 of record NC_141616.1, read on the forward strand.
GAAATTCGTTTTACCTTTGGATGAGTCTGAGTGGCTGAAAAGGTCAGCCAAAGAACACATTCATAATACACAACTGGAAGATCCTCTACTTTGTGGTCAATCTTTGCAATGTCAGGGATGGCTTGAATACAATTTAGAGCTTGATTTCTGATGTAACAAACCAAAGCTACGGCTGTAGCAATTGATGAGCAGCCAAACTGATGATTTCTTTCCTAATTTTGATGTGGGCAACAAGCCATAAGTATAGCAATGATTTCAAGAGTACATGGCAGTAAGATATACAACCATCAACTCCCCTAAGGGTGGGCACCTCTTGTAGAAGTCAAAAACCACAATACAAGTTGTATTCAATAAAATTCAGAGATAATTCCTTCCAACAAGCAAAATGGTTGAAGTAGTAAGGCAACCAATGGTTGAACCTTCTGAATTTCCAAGCTGGGAATCTGCTTCCACGAGTGGTCACACAATTGTTGCTCATTTATGTGGCTATAGAGAGCTAATTTTAGCAGTTGTGGTAGAAACGTTGGGGAGTGGGTAGCAAATTAAAACATGCTATAGCAGAAAATGTTCACCTTTGCCACTATGGACAATTGTATGCTACCTACGGGCATTGGCTTGGACAGGAACAAGCTAAGGGTGTGATTCCAAGAGGCTAGGGGAGTTACTGAGCTTCCAAGAATCATTTTTGGAGAAACAGCATAAAGCTTTGATGATTGAATCGATGCTTGGAAATGAATTGGGCCTATGCACTTCCCAAAGAAAACGTGTTTGGTGGAGATCTGTGCTGAAACCTTGCCCAAGAATGCAAGCTGCTCCAAATTCAATTATGAGGATTGAATTGATGCTTGGAAATGAAACGGGTCTATGGACTCCCAAAAAAACATGTTTGGTTAAAACATGCTATAGCAGAAAATGTTCACCTTTGCCACTATGGACAATTGTATGCTACCTATGGGCATTAGCTTGGATAGGAACAAGCTGAGGGTGTGATTCCAAGAGGCTAGGGGAGTTACCGAGCTTCCAAGAATCATTTTGGGAGAAACAGCATAAAGCTTTGATGATTGAATCGATGCTTAGAAATGAACTGGGTCTATGGACTTCCCAAAGAAAACGTGTTTGGTGGAGATCTGTGCTGAAACCTTGCCTAAGAACACAAGCTGCTCCAAATTCAATTTTGAGGATTGAATTGATACTTGGAAATGAAACGGGTCTATGGACTCCCGAAAAAATGTGTTTGGTGGAAGTCTGCGCTGAAACCTTGCCCAAGAACGTAAGCTGCTCCAAATTCAATTCTGATGATTGAATTGATGCTAGGAAGCGAAAGGGGTCTTTGAAGATATTCCAGTCTCTCAAAAAATGTTTTTTGTGTGTGAAGAATCTATTGTTGAACGTGCATAGGAATTCAAAACTTCCTCCAGATTCCATCTTTGACATCAAAATTGGTGAAAAGTCTCTCCGGACCTCCGGTCTTCCAGGAATCAGTTTTGCTAGAAAAAACTGCGTTGGAACTTTGCAGAGACTTTTGCTATTGTTCTCTGTTCTTCAATGTTCAGAAATCTTCAGTTGTGGCTCTTCAAAATTCTCTACTTGTTTTTCTGCAAGTAATTCAGCAATTCATGCTTTTTTTATGCATTTCGATGCTACTGGCTGCATTGCAACAAGGTCAATGTTGAAGGCAACGAGGGGAGTGAGGGAGAAGGGGTCGAGATTAAGGGGGGTGAGGAAAGCTATGGGCTTAGGTGAGAATGAAGAGAAAAGTGAATTGGAGAGAGTGAGCGACGAAGAGGATCGTGGGTAAGGGAGATGGGATGAAAAGGATGTTAGAGAGGAGTGTGACTATGGGAGAGAAAGCATGGGGAGTGAGAGAGAAAGGGAGGAGCACGGAGCGAGAGAGAAAGAGACTGCGGTGATGGGGGCTAGTTCATGAGAGAGGGAGAATTTGAGAACGCAAAGTGAAAGGACAGTTTTTTTAATTTAAAAAAAAAGAGAAAACATGAGCGGGAAATAAAGACAATGAGGGGGGTGGGATCAAGCGGAGGAACATACTAAATGCATATAGACATAGGGCTTTCATAAAAGATCATTAAGAAGGGGTGCTCTTCTTTTCAATATTTTCAATTCACAAATGTATGGAAAGACTCATGGAAAAAAGAAAACACCGTAAAAGTGAATGGAAAGTGAAGGAACAGTGAAACTAATTTCTCCAAATCCATTGTCATTGCTGTGGAGATTCGTATCCCAGCAGCCACACCATGTCTGTTGTGGGATTTGAAAACCTCCAACATGGCATGATCACTAGGAATCCGTGCATATGAACTTCACGATGAGAGTGTAGGAGGGAAAAGATGAACCATCAGGGAGATGGAAATATACAAGTGATATAGGGAGAAAAGGGGAGGGGAAGTGGAAGCAAAAGGAACATGTGGGAAAATGAGAGGGAAGTGGGAGAGTGGGGGGGGGGGGGGGACATATACACCATGAGTCTATGGGGAGTATGAGGTGGGACATGAGCCCACCTCTTTATATGACTCACTCTTCCTATTTTCTTAAAACCTCATAATATCCCATACACAAATAACTCTCACCCCATACCAAGGTATTTATAATTCATACTTATGGTATTTACAATGATCGATTCCACTCATCCTCTCAATCCCTTACAATATCTTAGAAAATAGAACTAAGTGAGAGCCGCTAGGCTATCATTTGATACTCAAACTCTTATCAAACATAGAAGAAAACAATACCAATGCCAAATAAAAAATATCAATTTTTGGCATCACAGTACCATTTAAAGGGGGTATTCATAGATTGAAGAGAAAAAGGGTATGTTTTTTTCATGAAAAAATTACAGATAAGGGGTATTTAAATTAGGCCTTGCATATATTTATATACATATCGTGTGGAGATGAGTGTGGATATGGTATACTCCAAGAGCTTCAAAGAGAGGGGTTCGTGAGGAGGGGTGAAATGTGGATAGCATACATCAATGCTCAAAAAAACCTCAATTTTAAGACTTGAAGGTATAAATACGTGTTGATTTTGAGAGATTATAGAAGAAAAACCTTCAAAAGTTAAAATTCCCCTTTGTATATAATTTCTCAATTTTTAGATGAAGGTTTTTCACTTTTTTACAAGATAGCTTTTTTCACGTGTACAACATTTATGAATAAAATATAGGTTAATAATAACAATTCTTAAAGTAATAAAATTTAAAGCTAAAGGAAGGCTTGATGAAAAGTTTCACCTTTTTTTGTCGCTATTAATGGAGATTGGGGGTCTCAAAAGGGCCTTAGGTTTTAAAAGTTCACAAAAGGTTCATGGGCATTTTTGGGGGGGGCATCGACAACCTATAGCTAGAATCCAAAATTTGTCTAACTTTATTTTTTAGTGTCATCTTATCAAGAGCTTCCTAGTGACAAGGTGTATTAGGCTTTTAGTTTCCCTCTAAATTTTGAATTTGAATCTTAGATGGCATTGGAGCTTATGTGAAATGATTCATGAGTGTATTGACTTGAAGAATCAGACTACTTTTCTTTTACCTTCCCCTTAGGAGGCCCTTTTTGACCCCAACTCTCCCCTAATGATTGCTTGACTGAGCCATGCAAAGGTTGAGAAAAATAACTATATTGTCATGCCATAGGCCTGACTATGTGGAGAAATTGGACTTCTTTTAGTCAAATTAGTTTCTTGTGTCAATATCTAACCGATTATGTGGAAAAATGGAGCTTCGTTTAGTCAAAGTTTCTTTGATCCAACCCGCTATGTGGAGAAATGGAGCTTTGTTGAGTTAAAATTCCTTTTGCCAACAATCTTGGGATCGACCATTGAAGAATTTGTAAATGATTGCCTTACAAGTTTTAATTTCTTTTTACTTTTTATCTTTTGGCCTATTGGCTATTAAAAATTATTGTCTTATAAGAAGTAGGTTTTTTCTACATTATAAATCTTACAAGTTTTAAATGGGTAGGTGCCATGGCCCATGGTCTATATAGAGCTACCCTAGGGACTAAACTAAAGTATTTTTACTATTACTTTCACATAAATATCGCTTAGAGAGAAATTGCTAGCTTAGAGAGATGTGAAGTAGATTTGGTTGGCTAAATATAGCCTTACTATTGCACTTAGTCATTTTTGAAACAGTAAATGTTCAAAAATTTTAAAAACAAGAGCTCATAGTGAAAGTGGGCTCTGCCTTTTAGTAATGTGGCAAAGTGGGCATTTTGGATGGAAAAGAGAAAGCACTTGATTTTTTTTAAGTGCGTTGGGCAATTTGATAAAAGTGATCTTAGTTTTAGGCCCACAAGTAGATTCAATTTTTGGCCTGCCACGAGGTAGGTCTAAGTGAAGGCTATTACCAAGAAGTGAAAAATGGTCATTTTCGATTTTAGAATTTATTTTATAATCCCTTTGCTATTTTCTTCTCAACAAATCCTCCATATTTTTAGCCACTCTGTCTCTGTCTCCCTCCCCCCCACCCGCCCCCTCTCTCTCTCTCTCTCTCTCTCTCTCTTTCATGAGCTTTCAATTCATCCTCTCTTTTCCGCATTACAAATCCAATTCGTCTTCTTTTTGGCCTGGCCATAGGAAAGGCTATAGTAATCAATTGTTGGTTTTGGTGGCGATGATAAAATGCTATTTTTGGCATGCTCGTTTTTGTCCTCATCCAATTGGTGCTTGCTTTTTTTGTCCCCATTTTTTTCTTCCCCTTTCTCTCTCTCTCTCTCTTCTTTTTCTTCTTCTTCTTCCAAGGCAGCTATTTTTGTCGTCATCCAATTGGTGCTTGCTATTTTTGTCCCCATTTTTTTCTCCCCTTTTCGCTCTCTCTTCTTCTTGTTCTTCTTGACATTGTTTTTCTTCTTCTCTCTCTCACCTTCCAAGGCCTTTTAAATGTCTTCAACTTGTTTGGTATTTTAGATTTTGGGCAGGCCTTATGAATGATTTATTATCATTCACCTTATTTAAAAATGGCAAGTGGAAACTTAGTGACGAGGCACTACTAATAAAATGAGAATAACAAGACCGACTTTTTTGTAATTTTGTATTTGTTTACGAAAAAGGGGGCTGGTGAAAGAGAAAATCGCGGAGTGTTTAAGTTCGTCAAGATCACGTGTTCTCTTGTAGCCATAGGGTCAATTTAGCTGAAAGACCCGTCTAATCCTGATTTCCGGGTCTCTCGGTCACAAATGCCGTATAACGGCCGGGCGAAATAGCAAGACCGACTTTTACACAAATCAAAATCAGACATTCGAGGAGCCACTTAGCCAAACAAAAGGCTGCCGACCGTAAAATCTAGTCAGCTTAAGATTTGTCGGTGGCTTGGAAGTTAAGTTCAGTTATCGACTACAGTGCAAAGTTGCAAACACAACAGTAGGGCGCGCAAGACATTCCCGAGATTCGCTCATCACCTATAAATCTATACTGTCAATATGTATAGAGTCTAGACACTAGTTTCTCAATCAGATATCCATGGCAGGAAATGAAGCTTCGGCACACCTCTTCCTCGTCGTAAGCTTGTTCTTCAATGTCGTCTTGAGCTTAGAGTTTAATTGGCCAACAGTTGACACCATAGATGGGTTTTTACTTCAGAAACCGAAGGATACTTCCTACAAGCCCTCCTACACCGGGGATACAACCGGGGACTCCATCTGGCTCACTCCAAACCCCGATTCTACCCTCAGAAATTACCAGCTCTACGACGTTGGCCGTGTTCTCTACAAGACGCCCATTCCCCACCTCGTTTCATTCCATACCTCCTTCACGTTCCAGATCGTCACAAATACCCCGTATAACCATTCTGGCGATGGCCTTGCTTTCACCATTACCGCAGATGCGCAAGCCCCCTTGAACAGCACTGGCCGGTTCCTTGGCCTCACCTCCGAGTCCCGCCTCAATCGAAAGCAGCATCAGTTCTTTGCCGTTGAGTTTGACACGTTCCAGAACCTTCAAGCGGAGATCGTGGACCCGAGCGCCAGTCACATCGGAATCGACATCAATAGCCTGAAATCTATGGCGGTTCTCGACACCTCCAATCAATCCAGGTTCTATCCAGAGCTCTTCCTCTACAACAACTATACTTTCACTGCTTGGGTGAGCTATAATGCCTGCAGCCACCTGATCCAAGTGTGGGTGACCAACAGCAGCGCCATGGCCGATCAGCGTCCTCCGGAGCCATGCCTGTTGGCTAATTATAATCTCACTCAGATCTTCAAGGACGAGGATATGTTGTATGTTGGCATTACAGCCACCTCCGGTAATAATTTTCAAGGCAATGTCCTCTACTCTTGGAATTTCACCGTGGAGGACGTGAATAAGAAGCGATATGAGTCGAATCCGCTGGTTCGGATCCGTGTCGCTGGAGCGGTAGTCGTACTATGTACTGTAGCATTATGTAGCATCGTTCTGGTTGTTAGAAGGAGAAAATCAGCATCCCACCGAAGGAGGGAGACACCTGGAATGGAGATGGCTTCCATTGGCATGCACCGGTATAGGTACACAGATCTGAAGAGAGCTTCTCAAAACTTCAGTGATAAGCAGAAAGTGGGCCAAGGGGGATCCAGCAACGTATACAAGGGCATCCTTCCTGGCGGAACCCCGGTGGCGGTGAAGAGGCTAAAGGATGGCTTGAGAATGGAGGCTGAAATCGCACGAGAGGTGCAGATCATTAGCCAAATTCGCCACCGCAACCTGCTGCAGTTACAAGGCTGGTGCTACGAGAGAGGGGAAGCTCTGCTGGTTTACGAGTTCATGGCCAACGGCAGCCTGGACACCTATCTCTATGGGGAGAGAAAGCGCAGCCAGCCACTTACGAGTGAGGCGAAGTACAACATTTTAGTGGGGGTTGCTGCTGCACTGGAATACTTGCACGGAGGTTTGGGAGAGTGCGTGCTACACAGGGATGTGAAGGCAGCCAACGTGCTGTTAACAGAGAGCTTCGAGGCGAGGCTGGGGGATTTCGGGCTTGCGCGTCTCATAAAGCACGATCAAGTTGTGAGTATAACTTCAGCGGGCACGCCAGGATACGTCGCCCCGGAGGTGGTGTACAAGGGGAAAGCGACGGATAAGGCGGATGTATACAGCTTCGGAGTGTTGGCGTTGGAGGTAGCTTGTGGGCGGCGCTCATTAGATGCCACTCTAAATCTCGGCCTTGTGGACTGGGTGTGGCTGCTACACCACAGCAGCACCATCCTGGACGCCCTCGATCCAAACCTTTTACAGACATCGCTCAGCGAGAGGGAGAAGCTGAAATGGCGATGCGTGCTCCACTTGGCCCTTCTGTGCAGCCAAGCTTGCCCTCACTCACGCCCACCCATGAGGCAAGTGCACCAAGCTTTGCAAGAAATCACTGTCTTACCACTCCATATTCCTCGTCCCTGGCCCGAGCACTTGGCCCTTCCTCCTCGAGATGGGCTGGACATTCCAGTCCAGCGCTCTCTACAGTCCACTGTGCGCTCCGTCTCGGTGAAGGCTGCCGAAGAGAGATGCATATTACCTCTTTTAAATTACACTATATAGAAATAGGAGACGACCTTTCTTTAGGGAGGACTATGACGGTAGGGTCTCTTGAAAGTTCTACGGAAAGATGGAAATTTTTGGGCCATGCAAGGGTCCCTAAGGGATGGTGAGTTGTTAATTAGGTCCATAGTTTTGAAGTTAGTTCATTTGGTCGATCTCACCATTCAAAAATTGGTTAGTATGACCATTCAAATTGGGGTTGGTATGAGCTTTAAGTGTGCGTTAGTGGTAGTTTAAGCGATTCTAATGTGTTTAAGGTTTAAGGTTTTTGCTTTTTCTTGTGATATTCTTGTCTTTTGTTGTGGAGATCCTAAATGGTTTTGTATTTTGTGAGGTATTTTTCTCTAAAGATAGAGGCTCTCTTTGTCTCCACCTTTATATTACTCTTGCCAAAATAGGCACGTTCCCACTTTTACTTAATGGTCCATCACACTACACACCTCTTTCATCTCTTTTCTCTCCTCTCTTTCAGTCATAGACATTTCCCCATATTCCTTCACCTATCATTTCCCTTTTACAAGTTATTAGAAATATTTATGGAGCTACTTTACACTTAGACTTATAATGACACTCCAAAAGACAGGGCGTTAGTGGGATTCCACCTTGTTTGCGTAATGTGAGCATAAAGATGGAAAATTTTTGCATGCCCCTCGCTAGGCCTAAGTGAAGGCCTCTTCTCTAAGAAACAAAACTTGGTAACTCCTTGAAGCTCCTCTCGACCTTGCCGGCTTGCCGGCCATATGTTAGGATGGCAGTTATGCTTGTAGTGTGGGATGTTGGAAACCAAGTGATTTGTAAGGATGGGAGCCCATATGCGACGAGAGTTAGTTGTGTTGCTTCATCTGTTAAGTTATTGTTGGTAGATTTTAGTATAATTATTAAGAAAAACACTAGGCCCCTTTGTATTTTTCATTTTTTATAATATACGCCTCTCTTCATTTTCAAATAAATAAATAAAAATAAAATAAATTTTGGCCTTATATGAGAGGTACTAAATTATTTTATCCTGTATGACACCACTTCTATTAGCACTCTCTCCTTAGAGGTAGTGCTATATAGTAGTGAAGTCTTTTGTGAATTTTCTTTTAAAAAATAATTAAGTTGTGTATTTCAAATTTCCATTTATGAAGATCACCTTACAAAAACCATCTTTAGATAGTACAACACACTTTAAAAAATGATTTGCTTCATCCAAAAGCACTTTCTTTACCAATCTACTAGGAGTCAGTGCCCACGCACACTTGTGCACTCTTGTTAAAAGTATGAGATATTGTTTAAATGAGGGTCTCCACTCACTTTCCCACTCATATTTAATGGCCTCTTTCCTCTCCTTTATTTTCACTCATCTACCTTCCCCATATTCATTCACCTTCACTTGCTTTTTTTGCTTTCTCTTTCCTTCCAACACCTTTCCTTTCCCTTTTACAATAAAATTTTTTATTATAATAATCATCCCAGCTACTTTTCTCTAAATTGGGACTAAGTGATTGTGCTACCTTGTTTAAAGTAGGGCCATGTGGTTTGCCACCTTTGTATTTTCATGACTCTGTTAATGAGGTCATTTTTCTTTTACATAACATTAAAATATTAAGCTAGTTTAGTCTTCTTGCTATCCATCTATTCTTCCTTTCATTAAAAGCATGCTTTGTTTCACTAAGGAAAATAACTACCTCCACTACTCGAGGGGTTGACCTAAAAAAATTTAGTATACCACGTGCATTCAAATGGAGGGGTATTTTAACTCAAATTTTGGAAACATTTAATAGGATTACAATGACAAGAGAGCTTTTTTAATTAGGAAAAAATCCTTTAGTTTATGAGTAAAGAGGGGTGGTTTTATTGGGATAAGAATTTTAGTTGAGGGGTTATTTTAAATAACCCTTGAATGCACGTGATACATAACATTTGTTAGTAGTTCACCCCTTGAGCTCCACTACTAAAAGACATTGCTTTTCTTTTAAATTGGTGGCGATGTTTGCTTACTTATATCCACATTTAAATTCACCTACTTGTAATGATGGGGTGGCATTTTTTGCATTTGTGTTTAGTGCTAGCTTTTATTAAGGGTTGGTCTTCTTGGAAATGGGCTAACCGCCTCAGTATAGCCCCCCATTTATATGGCTTGTGTGGGCAATGGGAAATAGGTGAAGGGCTCCTTGTGCAACTGGTATAGCAACCTGTGGACTGAAAGAGAAAGCGTCTTCTATAATTCGCACATACCTATATCAAGCTAGGCACTAGGGCCATTATTTTATCCTGTATGACACCACTTCTATTAGCACTCTCTCCTTAGAGGTAGTGCTATATAGTAGTGAAGTCTTTTGTGAATTTTCACGAGTATTTTTTTAAAAAAATAATTAAGTTGTGTATTTCAAATTTCCATTTATGAAGATCACCTTACAAAAACCATCTTTAGATAGTACAACACACTTTAAAAAATGATTTGCTTCATCCAAAAGCACTTGCTTTACCAATCTACTAGGAGTCAGTGCCCACGCACACTTGTGCACTCTCTTTAAAAGTATGAGATATTGTTTAAATGAGAGTCTCCACTCACTTTCCCACTCATATTTAATGGCCTCTTTCCTCTCCTTTATTTTCACTCATCTACCTTCCCCATATTCATTCACCTTCACTTGCTTTTTTTGCTTTCTCTTTCCTTCCAACACCTTTCCTTTCCCTTTTACAATAAAATTTTTTAATAATCATCCCAGCTACTTTTCTCTAAATTCGGACTAAGTGATTGCGCTACCTTGTTTAAAGTAGGGCCATGTGGTTTGCCACCTTTGTATTTTCATGACTCTGTTAATGAGGTCATTTTTCTTTTACATAACATTAAAATATTAAGCTAGTTTAGTCTTCTTGCTATCCATCTATTCTTCCTTTCATTAAAAGCATGCCTTGTTTCACTAAGGAAAATAACTACCTCCACTACTCGAGGGGTTCACCTAAAAAAATTTAGTATACCACGTGCATTCAAATGGAGGGGTATTTTAACTCAACTTTTGGAAACATTTAATAGGATTACAATGACAGGAGAGCTTTTTTAATTAGGAAAAATCCTTTAGTTTATGAGTAAAGAGGGGTGGTTTTATTGGGATAAGAATTTTAGTTGAGGGGTTATTTTAAATAGCCCTTGAATGCACGTGATACATAACATTTGTTAGTAGTTCACCCCTTGAGCTCCACTACTAAAAGACATTGCTTTTCGTTTAAATTGGTGGCGATGTTTGCTTACTTATATCCACATTTAAATTCACCTACTTGTAATGATGGGGTGGCATTTTTTGCATTTGTGTTTAGTGCTAGCTTTTATTAAGGGTTGGTCTTCTTGGAAATGGGCTAACCCCCTCAGTATAGCCCCCCATTTATATGGCTTGTGTGGGCAATGGGAGATAGGTGAAGGGCTCCTTGTGCAGCTGGTATAGCAACCTGTGGACTGAAAGAGAAAGCGTCTTCTATAATTCGCACATACCTATATCAAGCTAGGCACTAGGCTTAGTTAGTCAACTCAGGGTGACATAAAAAGACCATCAAATCTTTGTAGGGAAAGATGTGCATTGAGTGGGAAATTAAGAGGATTGAGAATACGAGCCCATATAAGTGCACAGATTCTTAAAATAGTAGCTTATGCTGACTTGAGTGGAGCTACACTAGCTACTCAGATTGGCGAGTTATTACAAAAGGTTTCTCTAAAGACAGTTCGAGAATTTCACATCTTACAGACTTGTTTAATGACTAGTGTCTAGACTAAGAATTTCTCTCAAGCAGCACTTCATATGATCCAAGAAATGAAGAATGTATGATACACACTTGATGAGCTGAGAAAGGTATGTAACAAGACAAGAAAAACATATACATAGAGGCTAAAGAGGTTGGACAAATATAAAAGACTAGGAAGCTACCAAGAATTTTGATCCATTAAGGGACGAGCATTAGGAGTGTGAGGAGGAATCAGAGGGCCACCTACAAAGACAATCTTGAGAAAAACGATGGCCTAGCTATGCGTAAAGAGAAGTGACTTTGGATCACCATATCGACACAAGAAGTAAACCTGCCCTGAGCTTGCATTCAAGATGACACACTTCAACAGAGAAGAAACCTTCATGTTTTGGTAAGAAGATTCTGAGAAGTCACCAATAGAGAGTCTCCATTCTGAGGAGTCCAATAAGTCCAAACATAGACTAAGCCATGGGAATGGTTCTCCACGAATATAGCTCAAAGGTAGGACATGCCACGGGTCCAGGAACAAAAAAGGAGGTCTACACATGTGTCAAAAGTAGAAGAGCACGAGACTAGACATAGTCTAAGCCAAGATTTGAACCAGGAGGCAAGACGTCGTTTGATTAGTACAAGAGCTCACATTACAAGATGACATTAGGATAGAGAAAACCTAGTCTTGCTCCACCGTTGAGAAATCAGACTCTTAGTCTCACACCTTTGCCAAAAAGTAGGACCTTGAGTCTTGCACCAGTGCAAGGGTGTGGGGAGGTCGAGGATGAATGGGTTGTCGGAATGATCCAGCTTCATCGGTAGTTAAAGGGTGAGGAGGATACTATGGTGGATCTGCATCAAAATGATGCCCCCTTGATGGCCAATGATATATGTTTCTAATGTCGATAGGGGGTCATTCGGAGAGCCAGCCTAGTGTCATGGCCTCAGCTACTGGGGGTGATGAAACTTTGATACTCAACGTCTGAAAATTGGTACGGTACCATTTCACCTAGCTGACTCACTCTTGCCACTTGATACCTGGATCCTTACACAAGTCATGTATATTATAACGCATGGACAAAGCTTCTGTTACGTGGCTCCTGACTAGCTGCTCAAATTCCCATAAAAGTTTGTTGTAGTAGACGGGAAGCTCGACCTTAGTAGGTTTTCGTAGTTGTCATACCCAAGCGAGAATTAATCTGTGCTCCATTTTCAAAATGTGTTATTGCCTTTGAGTGCACTGCTCTACAACATGAGGGGAATCTTGGACTCAAAAAGGGCCCCATAAGGATCTAATTAAGAAAAATGGTCATCTCCTAATCTTGAAGTGAAAAGGGCATGGTAAGAGGCAATAAAGGGGGAGATTTTACTATTATTAAAGAGGAGTGTAACGTGTCATATTCAATTGGATGGTGTAGATGTGTTTGTGTTTGATCTAATGGTGCAAAAATAATAGGGCTTGTGATCCATCGGATCATCCTAGTCCATCTAAAGATGGGAATGAAGTGCCTCTTCTCCACCTTTAGATGCAACCTCCATCCAATAGCACATGTGATGCACCTAATATCCACCCTTGGATCAAATCCTCCATCTAAGGGTTCCCATGATCCCATTTAATGAGCTGCCAGCTACCATTCCACTTGGTGCAAGATCATTTTGATCCAATGGCTACATATCCACCCTTGGATCTCTAGCCCATTCAAGGGTGCGTGCGAAGCGCCTCTTCCTCACCCTTGGATCATAGATCTTCATCTAAGGGCTCATGTTGTGTGCCCTTTTCTAGCCATAGGATGTATCTACATCCAAGGGCCATTGTCAGTAGCCGCCCTATGCATTAATATGTGGGAACCACAAATAGCAAGCCATGCATATAGACCATTGGATCTCTGGAATAATCCTACATATGGGATAGGGCTAGACCAAGATGTAAGGAGGGAGTGCCACATACCACACTTTTGAGGGTTACGATTAACTTGCATTCTTGTGAAGCCTCCACCCTTCATGTCCTTGGATGATCCAATGGCCACGGTTCCTTTTCAAAACCTTTACCAAAGTGAACCTAGGTAACACCAGCCAAGATAGAGGTAATGTCAATCATCCCACCAATCAAAAGAGTTTCAAAAACCTCCATTCTTTTAATGTCCAAGCCTTCCTATTGGCCAACCCCCTAATTTCAAAAATTAAGGGCCTAATGCAAGAGGCCCTTTTTGAGTCCAAAATTCCCCTAATGAATGATTGAAATCTCTAATCACCTTGTCATACACTGAGATGATAAGCTATATAGGCTCCCAAATTTCCTAGTACATGGATGGTGTAGCAAATACTTCATTTGCCTCAGGCTACTGATAAACCCTGTAATGAATGGGCATCTCCTCCCTACCCGAAATGCAACGCAAAACTTCTATGGTGGGCACTACAAGTGGGAGACCTCAATCGGCAAAATTGGCTCGGCTTCCGCTATTTGGTCCATCTACAACTCTTTATCCACCATCGTCTTTGCCAAAACTCAAATCAATACTGAAGCATCAAAATAGCAGTCCATTTGTGTTGCCTGCTTGGTGCTCACTACCTGGCCTTTTGAGTGCTGCAAAAGAAGAGTTTGGGCCATGACTCCTTCCGAGCCCTTAGTTTGTGAAGTACGTCCCCCAACCAAGGAAGGCTAGCCTGAGGTACCCACCTGCTCACTCGAAATAGACTATCGTCATCATTGTCAAGTGGCTATGAGCAAGCTTGGTTGTCAAGATGTTCATTGTGCACTTGGATAAGGCAGATGACATGATGGAGTTGCTGATATTTGTCCAGGCTAGCCTATAACCTCGTGTTCTCCTCTCTTAGTTCCTACCCTTCTGTGACCGCCTCCTTCAGGCATAAATTCTCCTATTGAAGGGCCTCAAGCTGGTCTCGAGGTACTTGTTGTTGCTGCCTATCCTCATATATTTTCCTCTACAGGCATTGCAAGGCATGATGTAGCTTAACGTTTCTCTCGATAATGGTGACAACATTTTCCTGGTCCTTGCTTACAACATCCTTCAATCGTGCCACTTCACACTACAGATTACTGAAGTCTATCTTCAACTCTCTGTGTGTACTATAGCTATCCATGTGCATGGACCAGGTCATCGTGAACCCCTTGCTTACCTTCTAAGTGTTTTTGCAGAGACTGAAATTCAATAGCCAGGTCCTCTTTAGCTCGACAAAGATTGGAAGTTTGTTCCTCAAAAAACCTGGTAACATCTTCCCAGTACTTGGTTTTCAAGAACAAATCATGCTCGAGTACCTCGGAGGGAATCCAATGGTTGGCTAGGTAATTAAGTGCTTGAATTGCATGGACCATATTTTCTCTAAGCACCTACCAACTAACTTTCTATGGAAACCCACCTTGATGTTCATCTTTAGTAAGTAGTGGGTCCATGGGAAATGGCTCTACAGACACAAGGCATTGAAAGGGTGAATGGGGTAGATGCAGAGTAAGAGGAGTGAGTGATGTAGCCCCCTGATGCTCGGCTCGATGTGGTGCCCTACTACTTGTTCCCCTTCTAGTTCTCCTATTGCTCATTTCCCTCATCGACGTTTTCCTCCTGTTTGTCTTGTTTTGGCTCAGCGGTGCCCTAATCGTTGTTCCCCTCTGGCTTCTTCTCTCCATCTTGTTTCCTAGTGGGCTATCCTCCCTGCTATTCTGGCTCCTACTCATTGTCTCCCTATCCTTGCTCTTCCTGCACCTTTTTTCCCAGTGGGCTATCCTCCTTGCTATTCTCGTTCCTACTCATTGTCTCCCTATCCTTGCTCTTCCTGCACCTTGCTTCCTTGTTCATCCTTCTTTTCTTACTCACCTTCCTATTCATCCTACTCCTTTTCCTGCTCACCTTCATGGTCATCCTATTGCTCCCACTCTTCCTTCTCACCTTCCTATCCTGGCTCTTCTTGCTGAGTTCACAATGGCCTTGCTCCATTAGAAGGTAACACTCCTGGCCAAGGCATGCACCTAGATATTAACCAATGGTAGAGCATATATAGTTAAGGGCTGAGTTTACAATAGGTATGGACTCCATTTACTACTCGAAGCTGGTTCTCAAATGCCTTATCAAAAACAGAGAACCAATCACTAGAATCTGGTCTTCCATCACGGTGATTACGCAAGCCACGTACTATCTGGACACATAACACATGCTCTTTCTGAGTTTGATTATTAGGGGATAAACCAGCACCAAGTGAAATACACTTTTGTAATCAACTTAAATCATAGGAGTAGTGGGAAAAACCACCATATGGGAAGTTATAACCGTTTTCATATGTTAGAATTAGTTACAAAACATAGTTATGGTAATATGATAATAGTTAGTGCAATAGCCTTCCCTCTTCACTAGTCGAATATTATGAAGAGAAGAGAAGGTTGTACAAGTTGTTGTAAGAGGAAAGCTTTTGTTCCTATCTTTCTCTACTGTATCAACTCTTACCTTGAAGATACATTTCTGAGTTAATATACAATCCGACTTCTATCTGACTAGCTTATGTTCCTACATTGTCTTCTTGCTGCCTTTGCATTGCTTACACATTTTTCTATTCATGGAAATTTTAGCCCTTAACACATTTGGAGATCCTACCTCCGAATGACCATGAATTGCTTGGGTTGTGATAGACCAACCATCCAGCAGCTCAGAACATGTTCCGACTCTAATCTGACAATCAACTATACTACGGAAATCATGAGCGAAAACAATGTGCGAAGAACTTCCAACACACAGTAGCAGCATTGATCGTGCTCAGGAGATGGAAGTGCAAAAATACAAGACACACATCTACATCAAGAAAAAGGTGGCGGAAGGTGATCCGAAGCTATCACTACCAGTGTTTGACCAGTTTGGATTGACGACTTTCCACGGTGGCAAAGCATCCAACCAGGATTGTATGCAATGCCATCTCGCCTCAAGCGAGCCTAAAGATAAGTAAAGTCACCTCTCTAAGAGCACAGTCAGCCATGACTCTGTCTCATTCAACATCTAGTCACTACAGAAAACTTGACAGAATAGCACAAGTTTCTCATGGAAAGTCTCAAAACAGATGTCAAGCGAGGAGAATACGCCTCAAGCGAGCCTAAAGATAAGTAAAGTCACCTCTCTAAGAGCACAGTCAGCCATGACTCTGTCTCATTCAACATCTAGTCACTACAGAAAACTTGACAGAATAGCACTAGTTTCTCATGGAAAGTCTCAAAACAGATGTCAAGCGAGGAGAATAGAGCATCTTACTTCAACCAAGAAAGAGCTAGAGCACAAGCTAAAGATCAATTAGATGACACAACAACCACTGAACATTCCAACAATAGTACAAAGGATTCGGATGATGTTCCTAGTGAAGTCAGCTCTTCATCGGATCCTATTTGAAGCTCAGAGTTCTAAGAAGCCGAAGCCAATCTCCAACTTCTCAATACACTAAGCCTAGTTGAGGTCTTCATACGAACTACTTGCGGTACTCACTTGGCTGTAGGAATCTGTTTAGCAACTAGAAGGTGGCTTTTTTATCCATCACCTCCTCAACCACAAAGAAGACACCATGTTCCACCCCAACAACCACCCATGATACATAATTTGATGATCAATGCTACAAAATTTGTAGGCAATACAGGATATGACCTTGACAATCACGTGGGGCAATTTGAAACAAGATGGATAGCCAGTGGCTTAGGACAATTGCCAGATGTAGTAAAAAAGGAACAATTTGCTACTACATTTGAAGGTAAAGCTATGTCTTAGTTTATGCAATATGGTCTTGCGCATTTTGCTACATATGCTGAATTAAAGCAGGATTGTCTTGGAAGATTTCACAAAGAAAAGACACTAGAAGCTGTCTTGAAAAGGTTAAGAACACTCAAACAATGGGACCTTTTGGTAAAGGACTATGCCAAAAAGTTCAAAAATTCTGAACAATTCCCTATGCAAATTCATGAACTGCTCATCGCACATGTCATACTCTGGTGCGGCATCCTTGATTGCCTTCTGTGTTAGTCAGATTGTTGGTGAGACTCGAGTCATCAAAGCATGAAATCTCATCGATTGCTGGATTGATTGGAGCATCAAAGTCAATGACAATCAAAAGTGTCATCCAAGAGCCAACAGCACCTCATCCTCTCGGAGACTGGTTTCTTCCATCACTTCCAATAGGGTAAGGTATTCCTCACCCTCAATCCTGATTGGATCAACTGAAGCAAGGTGTGGCTTGGTTGCTGCCTCATCTAGATTATAGGTAGAGGATGTATATGCATGAGTCGGATATGAAGATAAGATGATGTCGCTTTTAACTTGCTCCTCAACTAGGCTAATAGTATGCTCCTCAGGCTCCCAGTTTAGGTTCAGGTCATCTTCTCCACCACTTATTGATGGACCTTCTCCACCACTTGTGGATGCAGGACCCTTGGGTTGCTCGCCAACATCCTCATCAAACTTGCTAGTCACAAGGAGAATGGTAAGGGTTGCATCTCTCTCGATCAAATGAATTGGGGAAGATGAATCATCCCGATGGGAATAGCATACTCACAGAGAGAGATAGGGATGCCCTACCTAGTGTCTTCTTGAAGTTAGTAGTTTGGTCAAGTCTATTAGCTTTCTCCTATATGAATGCATTTCACTAGTAGCCATACTTATTTTTCCTTTCTCCTCCTTCTCTAAGCCCTTCAGACAAGCAAATTCGTCCTTCTCGTACTGGGTTAATGGAGTTGGATTTCACTTTCTCTCCTCTCTCTTCCCCTGGTTCTCTGCAATCCATTCTTTGCTCGTGCTAATGGCTTGCTCAACAAAATCGATTACAGTGGTAATGACAAGATAGATGAATACATTGCTAAACAAATTGAGGCTATAATCCTAGATGTTGGGGAGCATAATGTTATTCAGATAATCGCCAACAATGCAAAGAACTATAGGAAAGCTGAAAAAAATATAAATGAAAAATATCCTACCATTTGGGCATCGCTGTACTCTTGCCATTGCCTTGACCTTGTGCTTGAGGATTGGTATAAATCAGCGGAGACTCTGTGGTTCAAAGCCACTATAGATGAAGGAAAAAGATTGGTATTTCTTTTCCTCTACCACAAGAGATTGTTGGGCGTATTCAGAAGCCACCAACCTATAGAACATCCACTACCTCACAAAACATATTTCGGCACAAACTCGATAATGTTGGACCATTCGCTCAAGCTACAGGGAGTTGTAACAGAGACATTGTTCGGTGTAGAAGCTAGCGAGTAGATAGCTAAGTCAACCTCACCAAACGCTCGTATTGAGTTCAGAGAGATGAAGCAAATGGCTCACATTGCTAGCTTTTGGAAGGGAATAGCTAATGCGGCCGATATGGTTTGCCACTCGGAAATTAGACATGAAAGGTCCAAGTTTGTGCAATGCTTACATGGTGTGGTAGACTACTGAGCGAGACCTCTTAAAGGAAAATAGAAGATCCACAAGTGACAATGTTGGCTACAGCGCCATTCATCGTGCCACTTTGAAAAAGAGGTTTTGAAAGCGATGGAATCATGCTCACAATGACCTCGACTATGCTAGTCATATTCTAGATCCCCAATGGTGGGAGTATCATCCGAAAACATTGGAACACGTAATGTAGCCTTGGCATAATCTCTTGGAATAATTTTTTGAGGATGGATCTGAATATGCTGCTCCTGTTAGGGAATTATCCAATTTTCAAAATAGGAAGGGGTTGTTTGTATATACAAGAACCGGCCGATGCGAGCCATCACCTGGCCTTGATCATGATACTACCTAAAAGAACATCACTCCAGGCGAGATGAATCCAATTGACCGAAGCGAGTCATCATCCGGCCCCAATTGATAGACATCATACATGCAAACATATATAAGCAAGCATAGATAAGCATCACACATATTCCTCCCTCTCTCTCTTGCCCTATCTCTCTTTTCCTCTCACAATTGGGACGAGGAGAATCCAGCCGATTGAGGTGAGCCATCACCCGGCCTTAATCATGATACTACTAGAATGTCATTTGAGGCCAGATAAATCCAACCAGTCGAAGCAAGTCATCATCCGGCCCCAAGTGAAACACATCACACAAGCACACACATAGAAGCAAGCAAGCACAAACATATGAAATATTTCTCTCTCTTTTCTCTCAACTGAGGCGAGGTGAATCTAGCCGGTCGAAGCGAGCCATCACTCAGCTCTAACTCCTTCCTTTCTCCTTTCCCTTGTATGCATGTTTAAGTCGAATTTATCAATGCTTAAGCATTCATGAGGAAATAAGGGATTGCATGAATGATGGAAATACAGGATTACATGAGGGAAATTGGACTACACCATGAGGGCACACTACAAGACATAGGCCCTTTTCTGATGGAAATATCGATCTTTTTCACACTAAATAGTTTTTTTTTAACGAGCGCAAAGGTCGGTATTTACGTCACTATAAGCACCAAAAAAGAATGGTCGCTATAGAAGCATCGCTATATAGCGACACTAATAAACATCGCTATATAGCGACATTGGTAAACATCGCTATCTATTGACACTGGTAAACGTCACTATATAGCAACAATTAACAGAAGCTTAAAAAAAACATTAGTGGGGCTAAACAGGGGCACAACAAGCCTTGTTTTGCCCCACTAATGTTTTTTATTTAGTAATTACAAAAGAATGTTTTTTGTTACAAAATTTTCCTTGTGGAAAGGGTGATAGAAAATCGCTCAAATGAACCCGTGAGCGACAGAAGCATATACATGTAAAGATATACAACATTGTTTGTAACAAAATTACCCTTTCAAAAAGGGTGATACAAAATCACTCAAATGAGCCGATATACAAAAGCATATACATGGCGAAGTATATGCAAACTACTACCAATACTACTACTACTACTACTACTCATCCAAATCGTTGTCCTCGTCCTTGTTGCACTAGCCTAATCCCTGGCCCTCGTGTGTTGTGCCTGATCCTTGGCTTTCATCGAAGCTGTGTAAGTCTAATCCCTCATCATCCCTGCTCACATCCGTTGATGGGACATTCGAGCTTTGATTCTAAGAGTGAAACCATATTAATTGGAAATTAGATTGGAACTTAAAGAATAAAACAATTTAAAAAATGAGATCACAAGTAGGAGTAGACATATACCATGCGAGCAGACACCTCAACCCAATTGATCATTGCTCCTAGCGCCTTCTACTCAATAAACCACAGCTTTGTTCCTACGCGAAACGCGCATCTCGTCTCTATGTCTGTAGGAAGATGACCCATTGTAGCTTGCTGCGGGCCCAATTTATGAGAGTTAGATGAAGTGCATGCAATATGTAGTAAAACAAATAGAACAATACATTAAATGAGAAGAAGTAGACTTACCATGGTTGCCTTGAACACCAACCATCCGCCTGCACCAAAGTGTGAAGTACCCACGTAGTCCAGCACTCTCCTCATAGGCCTCCTCTGACCCTCGAACAGTTCGGGATGGTCCTTGTACTGCTTCTTAAAAAACTTCCAATCAGCTTTGTCTGCCCAGCTGGGTTCAGCCTTCCCCTTTATGATGGAAGTATGCAAGGTTGACCTACGATGCTTCAAGAGGAACCCTATGTGCTCTTTCATGTAATTCGAATTGAACTCCCAATTTGGAGGGTTAGGATATTGTCTTTTCAATTCATCGATGACTACCTGCTTCTTTCCCTCATCTTGGTACCACCAGTCAGTAGCTATGTTGCTCCTAAAGTGGTGGGTCATCAACCGTCTCATGGTGGCCATCACTGCTGAGCCCTTTTTATTTTCTATTATCTCTCTAGCAGCCGTGATTTCATAGGACAGGTCCTCAATCGAGTAAGGAGGACTCATGGTAGTGGCAGAGTCAGAGCAAGTGGTGTTACTGCAAGCACTTACGGAGCAAGGAGTAGCAGTGGAAGTAGGAGAGGGCAAGGGACCTGACTAGTACTGGGTCTCAGGACCAAGTGGAGACCTGTAGGGATGTGAGTGTGCTGACTCGTCTACATCTCCTGAGTTAGGACAACATAACCAACCCCCCCACTCTTCCTTCCCTTATGATGGGCATGCCTAGGTGATGATCCCTCAGTCGAAGGGATAGATGGAATGGCTGGATAGTAGGTCTAGCCATCGATGTAGGAGAGGGATTTGCTAAGGTTCTCTGGGATAGCAGAGAAGAATCTCGCTGCCTCTGCATCAGTCATCTGTGTGACAAACTCGTCGGGACTCCCAACAAAGCTCTGGGCTACTAGCAAAGGAATTTCCCGAGGGTAGTCACAATGCTACATCCGATAGGAGTTGGACCAGGAGTAGTCATAGGGGTAGGGCCCTGAGGCATTGCAAAGTTGGAATCAATTTCCTCTGGAGAATAGAGATCATGAAGTCTCCTCCTACGAGAGTTTTTTTACATCGGACATGCGACGTGATCCCATGTCTAATTTGGGGAGATTGGACAAACGTAGACACAAACACGAAAACAAAAAACAAAAAACAAGAGCGGGTAAGAAGTGGAAAGCATATGCATAAGAGAAGGAGAAGCATAAGAGAAGCATAAGAGAAGCAAAAGAGGAGGAGAAGAATAAGAGAAGGAGAGGGAAAAAGAAGAGAAAGAAAAGGGGAAAAGAGATTGAAAGAGGGGAAAAGAACCAAATATGCATAAGAGAAAAAAGAGAGAAAGCATATACATAAGAGAAAAAGATAGAAAGCATATGCTCATGCATAAGCATAAGCATAAGCATAGGCATAGGCATAGGCATAGGCATATGCTTATGAAAAGAAGAGAAAAAGAGAGGGGAAAAGAAGAGAAGGAAAGGAGAAGGAGACATATGCTCATGCATAAGCATAAGCATAAGAGAAGAAAAAACATATGCATAAGAGAAAAAGAGAAAAAGCATATGTTTGAAAGAGAGGAAAAGAGATTGAAAGAGGGGAAAAAGAAGAGAAGGAAGAGGGGAAAAGAGATCAAACGAGAGGAAAAAGAAGAGAGGAAAAGAGCATAAGCATAAGAGAAGGAAGAGGGAAAAAGAGCATAAGCATAAGAGAAAAAGAAAGAAAGCATACGCTTATGCTTATGCATGAGAATGTAAGCATAAGAGAAAAAGAGAGAAAGCATAGGTTATGCTTATGCATGAGCATATGAGCATATGCTCATGCATAAGCATAAGCATAGGCAAATACATATGCTTATGAAAAGAGGAGAAAAAGAGAGGAAAAAAGAGAGTGGAAAATAAGAGAAGGAAGAGGGGAAAAGAGATTGAAAGATGGGAAAAAGAAGAGGGGAGAAGAGGAAATAAGAAAAGAGAGGGGAAGAGAGGGTTCCTATGCCCATCACTGTAGCTAGTGCCTTAAGCACTAGTTGTAGGCCAATGCAAATAACGGAAATAAAAAAGAAAAAAAGAGGAACACTTTCTTACCTGGAAAAGTGCCGCTCAGTGTTTCGTGGAGTGGCCCTACAAAAGAGAGGAAACATACAATTTTTTAGATAACTAGTTAGAGGCCCTCCTCATCCTGTCTCAATATTTCGTGTAAATATAAGATCTTGTCTCAAGGTTTCGTGTGATAATGGTATCCAATATTCATCATGAACTCAAATAGCATTAACTTACTGATGATCCATCACCATGTGTAACACCAATGGTGGGTACTGGTTCGATCTCGTCCCCATACATCTAAAATTGGCGCATGACAATACGATGTTGATGTTGTACTTCTCGCTTGCAATGAGTGCAATGACAATACAACCTCTCCGTAAGCCACTTTGCACTCCCGGGGGTTGGCGCATCATCTGACGAGCTTCCACTCCTTCCCCTTCCCCCCTTCCCCCTCCCCCCCCCATCCCCCCTTCCCCCCCCCCCCACCCCCCCTTTCCCCCCATTCCTGCCCCTCTCCCCCCTTTTTCCCTCCCCCCCCCTTTCCCCTCCCCTCCCCCCTCTTTTTCCCTCCCTTTCCCCCCTTCCCTCCCCCCTCTCTCCCCTTTTCTGCTCCCCCCCGCTTTTTCCTCCCCCTCCCCCTTTCCTCCCCCCCTTTCCCCCCCCTTTTCCTCTTCTCCATTCCATTAATTTCCTTTCTTTCCTACCCCCCTAAGATAATTTTTTAAGGGCGAATATTTTCTCAAAGGCGAATTTAGGAGCTTCTCCAAACTAGTGTGGCTAATCTTTCAATCTTGAAATTTGATAAATTCACCCAAAAATTAACATAACTTTATCGTATGAGGTCCAAATTTAGCCCTCCAAGTACTCAAATCGATCGGCATAAGCCATCTAAACTCATTTATAGGGTTAGAATTTTCAAATTCCAGCTTATTAAAAACCTGTGAATGAAGTTTAATTATACTTAAACCAAATTCACAGGCTAATATTTGTAACTCTACCCCATACCCTAAATCCTAAACCCTAATCCCTATAGCCTAAACTCAAATTCCTATACCGTAAACACTATTTCCTATAACTTAAACCCTAAAACCTATACCTTAAATCCTAAACCCTATACCCTATATCCTAAACCTTAAGCTAAAAAATAGTATTTGAGGTGTGTTATTTGACCGTGCACATAACTGATGGGCATGATCCTTTGCACATGTGTCAATCAAATTTATGTTAAACCACGTGCAAAGTATCATATGCATCAAATATGCTTTTGATGGTCAAAGTCCCCACAAATCCCATTTTCCACCAAGTGTTATGCACCATCGTAAAAAAATAGTATTTGAGGTGTGTCATTCGAACGTGCTCATAGCCAATGGACATGCTACTCTCCACACACACGAATGCAACTTATGTTAATGCATGTACAAATTATCATACCCATCGTATATGCTTTAGATGGTCAAAGTTGCCACACAAACCCCATTTTTCATCGTGTTATGCACAATCATCAAAAAATATTATTTGAGGTGTGTTATTTGTACACGCACATACCCAATGGACACAATAATCTTCACTTATGTCAATCCAACCTATGTTGAGGCCTGTACAAAGTATCCTACCCATCAGATATGCTTTGGATGGTTAAACTTGCCTCAAATCCCATTTTTCACCAAAACACCTATTTCATTAATTTTGGACTGGTGCACTGTCCAAATCCGTTTTGTGTGATAATTTTGGATAAAGCATTTTAAAAAAAGAGGCTCTTATAAAACAAAACTTTGAGTCAAAAAGTAAGATTTTAAAAAATCAAATTAGAAAAAATGATGTGACATGTTATTAAAACTAGAGTACATTAAAAAAAGAGGACATCACATTGTTAAAAGAGACAAAAAGTAAGATTTCAAAAAATCAAATTAGAAAAAATGGCGTGACATGTTATTAAAACTAGAGTACATTTTAAAAAAAGCATGACACATTTGTACAAGAAGTAGATCATATAACTCAAAGCCATATGGTGTCAAAAAGCACCTTCCATTAGCTCAGCCTACAAGATCTCATCTTTGTCTCTCTTGTCTATTACAACTTTACATTAGAGAACTAAAAAGTCTTTGTGGAACAGTAGTTTCATTTCTTGTCTATTATAGTTACTTTAGAAAACACATAAGTCTTTATGGAATTAAATTTCCATCACTTGACTATTAAGTCATTAGAGAGAGTATATGTCCTCGAAAGTGCCTACTATGGCATTGGCTTCATGAAAACAAGCAGACTTTAAACGTGTAGGCCATGCATAACCAGGGCTGGCATCGCAAGTCTCCTCACAACTTGTTTCGAATCTTCTGCCGACTTATAAGCATTCAATAACTCTTCTTTTCTCTCTTGGCTTTCCTCATCTTCACCATTTTTTTCAATACAGCTTCTAGCCACCGCCATATCCTGTACGAAAATTTAACTCGTTAGCATAAGAAGTACATGATTAAAAGAAGTGAAAAAGAAAGCTAGGGATATTCACCTCTTCTGTTGAGTTCAAATCAAGCAGCCATGTGCATAACATATCCTCCTCAAATGATTTTCCCTTCATTGGTCCACACAAAAGGGATCTAAGACAGAATTTGAGTTCAGTAAATGAAGTCGCGTAGTAACTAGTCATTGTCTTAGAGGGAAAGTGGGAGAAGGAGAGTGGGAGCAATAGCGAGGGATGCACAGTGAGCCGCCCCTCCTTCAAGAGTGATAGAAAGTGAGGGAAGACATAAAGTGAAAGACGAATACAAGTTAATTAGAAGGACTAGGATGTAAGAAATAAGAGAGTGTTTGTGGAAGGACTAGGATGGAAGAATACAAGTGCACTAAGGCACAATGTGTTCGCTATGATAAGGATAAGGGTTGGAATAAAGTGAGAGAAGCATTGGGAATGCTCTACTTTAAGTGAGTGGAGACTGTCCAACTGAATAAAATTTTGTAGAGCATTGGGACTGATGTACTTTAAGTGAGTGGAGCATTGGGAATTGATACTTTGGAGTGAAATATATTAAAATATTACATCATCACATATTCATATCAAAATTCTCATCACACAAGGTTATATTTCCAAATAATCACATCATCACACATTCATATCATAAAATTGTGTGCATGAAATAAATATATAAATATCATGACTAAATGCCACTTAAGTAATAAGTCACAAATTGGTGTATAATCAACAAAAACAACATCATGATTCATACATTGCAACAAATAAATGTCAATTATAATATTCATGGAATAAACAACATCATGAGAATATGCTCCTCATGCATATATACAAACACAACATCATACATGCATCACAACTCTTCTGATGCTTCTAGTGGAGACTGTGGCAACTCTTCTGATGCTTCCAATGGAGGCTGTGGTGCTCTAGATGTATACTCAGTCTCTACTTCTTCTGTAGTATGTAGTGCTTTTGGAGTAGACTCAGTATCCTCTTTCCTTAAATGCAAGCGGAGGCTGTGGCAACTCTTCTGATGCTTCCAGTGGAGGCTATGGTGCTATAGGTGTACACTGAGTCTCTACTTCTTCTATAGTGTGCAGTGCTTTCACAGTAGACTCAGTCTCCTTTTCCTTAATTGCAAGCTCTGATATTGCTTCAGTTGCACATTGTATTCTAATGGCAGCAATTAGGTCTCAAATGATTTCATCCCTAAACAATTGTATATCCTCCTCTGAATATTTGAGCTCCAAAGAGTCTTCCGATGAGACCTGTGGCTGAAGTGAGAAAGTTTCTTTGAAAATCAACATGCAGTTAGAGGCAACTCTCCACCCACAACTACGCCCATCTTCCTGCTCTACTACTAAACGGTTTTGGAAGTCTAGCAAGTCTTTGTTCCTATTTCTCTGATAGCAGATACTAACTTCTCAACCGACCTGCTCATCATGACATATTAAAAAAACTTAGTGTGTCTATTACATAAGGTACATAATATAGAAGTAACAACAGATTAATAGAATACTTACATTTGCACTGAGCCATGAAAGCCTGCAATCGAGTTGACAAACCAACAATAGTTGTCTTCAAGGTCCCAAACTACCAGACTCCAATGTTCCCTACACGAATAGTTAAGAACCATTATAATTTAACACAATGTTGCCAGTATAAGATGA
This sequence comes from Dipteris shenzhenensis, assembly GCF_047967505.1. Classification (NCBI taxonomy): domain Eukaryota; kingdom Viridiplantae; phylum Streptophyta; class Polypodiopsida; order Gleicheniales; family Dipteridaceae; genus Dipteris; species Dipteris shenzhenensis. The sequence goes on from NC_141616.1 coordinate 2,593,266, forward strand.
AAATAAAGGTTGCCATGATACATCTCGTGATATGCCATAAATAGGACTCACACGCCATGTAAATGTAAAGGCTGTAACCATTTACAAACATCGGCTATCGTCTTTCTGTTATCGCTAAGTATAGGAGAAAGGAGGGAATCCAACATATACACACGGTTTTGTACAGCTCTACAAAATTGTGAGATAACTATATTGGACCAACAAATAAATGAATATTAGCTTATTAGATTTAATCAAAATATTGAATTATCAAGCAGAGAAAAAGTTTATATCAAACCTGAGAATGGCCATCATAACGTTGTTATTGACCTCATTTGAAGCTCTAGAGAGGATTGAAATCTCCTCTCCACCAAATTCAAGATACTAAGGTCTATGTTGAATCATAACCCTAACATTAAAAGAGCTTCCCAATTCTTCCAATGAAGCCATGTTTGTAGAGTTGAGGTCTTCTATCCCCTTTGACTCTTTGACGACATCCATTTCGCACTCCTCTGAGCCATTATCTATTTGACTTGTGGGAGGGTCCATAATGTTGCCCTTAATGATTGCTCAAATGGTACATGTTATAAATGCATAGAGATGCAAGTCCGTATATGTTGACAATGTGATGTCATTTTGTATCTCAAAAATTTGACCAAGTACCAAAAAGCAATTGTAGCCCACCCTCCATCCACAATTGTAGATGTGGCTATCCTCTTGATGTGATACTTGACATGTTATATACTCTATTTGTTGTGCCAAGTCACGTTGCTACATTACTGTGTTGATAGCACCTACCAACTTTCGAGCCGATCTGCACATCAAAACATATAACAATAGTGAATATGTGCATTGCATATCAATCTACATGTTAAGAAGTGACAATAAGTGTAGTCTATACTTACTCTAACATAGTGCCATGGACGGATGTCATTGAGTTGGCAAAGAAGCACTTCTTAGCAAAGATGTCCACGACCACCAAACTCCAATGTGAGCTGCATTATCAATAAAGAATAATTACTGTGTTTGAGACAATTCTAGCAATGCAATAGAAAAAACAAGTAGGGTTTGATGCTTACTTCTCATACTATGCTGTAAAGATAACTCGTGCCTCATTCATAGGAACATGCTTCAACCACTTGCAAACATCCTCTATGGTTTCTTTTTTGTTGCTAAGCACTTCAGAAATAAGAGGATCGAGCATATATGAAACTCTTTGTATATTTTGAGGAAAATCTGCTATAACATTACTATATTAAAAAAAAAAGTATTAGCTTCTTGGGTTTAATCAAAATACGCAAGTATAAAGCCAAGGAAAAGGCTGCATCAAACCTGAGGATGGTTGTAATGACTTTGACATTAACCTCTTTCTTAGGATTCAAGAGGATTAAAATCTCTTCTTCACCAAATTCAAAAAAATCAGGTTGTTGTCGAATTAACAACATAGCAGTGAATGAACTTCCAATCTGTTGCAATAGAGTCATATTTTCATGACTCATCTTATTAAGAGAGTAGTCTACATCGTATTCTTCTTCACTTACTATGTCTTCTACATCCTCCTTCTACTATAAAAATATAAAAAGTTTATGAGATGTACACATCCCAAATAAAGGCTTAAACAAGCATAGAAATATAAAGATAAGATTTCATACATGCTGCAATGTATTCATATTTTTAGGTTGTTTCCCAACATTAATAATGGTTTTTTCATTAGACTGCATAGAAGTATACAGATAAGGTTTCATACATGCTTTCATTAGAGTGAGTCTCTCCTCCTCTTAGAGCAAAAATTTAAAAAGTAAGGTTTCATACATGCTTTCATTAGAGTGAGTCTCTCCTCCTCTTGGAGGAAAAATTTAAAAAGTTATGAGATTTACACATCCCAAATAAAAATAAAGGTTTAAATAATCATAGAATTATAAATATAGCATGCTTTCATTAGACTTAGTCTCTTCTCCTCTTGGAGGAAAATATTAAAAAGTTATGAGATTTACACATCCCAATTAAGGGCTTGAAGAAGCATACAAGTATAAAGATAAGGTTTTAAACATGCTACAATGTAGTCATATTTTCATGTTGTTTCCCAATGGTAGCAATTGGACGCTGAATACTCTCAGCCTGAAACACTAGTAGATCGGCTTCTGTATATGATTCCATTTTGACTTGTAACTCCAAATCAAAAATCTCTCTAAGAAACAACATGCAGTTGTAGGCAACTCTCCACCCACAGCTGTGCCCATGTTTTTGCTCCACCAATAGACATCATTTAAATTCTACTTGGTCTTGTTGCTCCTTGGTTGTTCTGATAGCAGATGCTAGCCAATATGCAGCACTGTCCATCATGACATATGAAATATATTAATATGTCATGATCATAAGATACAAAATAAGAGAGTAACAAAAATATTAAGAGAATAATTACCTTGGGGAGTTGGCATGATAGCCTTCCATTGAATTCACAAACCACAAACGGTTGACTTCAAGGTCCCAAGCGATCAGACTCCAATGTGAGCTACACGACCAGATTAAAAATGATTATTGTTTTACACAAACTTGCCAAAGAAATAGTAAAAATAAGGTTGGAGTTGATACTTACTCCTCATGATAAGGCATAAAGATGACTCGCACCCCATCTAAATTCAAAGGGCTTAACTAGGTACAAACATCTTCTATAGTCTTTTGAGAAGAGCTAAGAATAGAAGAAAGGAGAGCATCGAGCATGTAGACATGATTCTGCACTGCACTAGGAAGCTAAGAAATAACTACACTGCACCAAGAAATAAACAAACAATATCTCTGTTAGATATCAATGCTCCACTCTCATGTAACTACGTGGGAACCAGCTAACTCTACTTGTAAGCCCCCCATATGAGGAGAAGGCATTTGAGTAGCTTGGTTATCTGGTAGGTCCTGGTTTGGACACCAAATGGGGGCCATGTGTGGCCTGATGGCTAGACGGCTTCAGATAGAGTTGGCACACTGCCAACTAAAGGTTTTATGCCAAGATCCCACACCATACTTTCCTCCTTTAGATGAGAAAGAAGATGGTAACATCCCAAGTGATGTTGTACTCAAGCATAGAGAGAAGGAAAGGATCAACGGAGGCCATAATCTTAGCAAGCCAGTCTACGCCAAAGAGAATAGCAATACGTTGTTGAAAGAAGATCTAACGGCTGAACATGACATGAAATGATATATATTGAGGACTTTGAAGGGCTAATTGGGTCGGATGGGTAGGTTTTGGGGAAACATTGCACCTCCTTCATAGATACCTTTACAATTAGCTCAAAACACTCTGCAAACTATCATCAGACATAGAGGCCTTCCAACAAAGACATGATATCAAAGATTCAAACACATTTAGATATGCATCTTGAAATGGGCTTCGCTCTTATATAAGTTTGTAAGAAATAGAGAAGCGGTCAGAAAGATATGGGTAGTTTATCGGACAGGGGTAAAAATTGTCATAAACATAGACTGTCTAACACAGAGACTCATAAATTTTTGGGTTTGTATCAGACACAAGATATAATTACACAATGCAATGCCTTAAAGAGAGCTTTGTGCTAATATATCTTTTGTCAAAATCGAACCACCAAGCAAAACATTATGAGCAAAACACTGACAGTGGGTCAAACAGTCATGAAAACCACACACTCCTTCTATTGGTGCTGACTTGGGAGAATAGTCCCTCCATGCTTAGACTTTATCAATGATCCAAATCCCATAGATGTTGCTTAGGAGAGAGGAAACAATGCCCTTCATGGCTCAAGAAATGGGTGGACCATGTGCGCACAATGAGCGGCTGAGTAAGAAGCACTTTGAAGACTTTAAAAGGAAGAAAAGAACAATGGAAGGAGAGAAGACTCAAGGGAGGTAATCTGAAGTGACCTTCATTTCAATAGAGTGAGACTCTACTCAAATGCAACTCCATATGCTATACACACAAGGGAGAAAAAAAGGTTTCATACATATGAGAGCGAGCGGGAGCTCCAAGACTACTCATAGAAAGAGAATAAACTTGAGAGATATGGACTCAAGCATCTACATAAGAGGATATCTACAAGAGAGAGAGATAGAGAGAGAGAGAGAGAGAGAGAGAGAGAGCTCATGGAAGAGGCTTGAGGAGACTAGAGCTACAGCAACATGAGGCTCAATGGTGGAAGAGAGATGTTGAACAAGGCAGAGAGGAGGGCTCTTTTTATAGAGATTTTGTCATCTCTTTTTATAGAGATTTTGTCATCCTCCTTCACCCATTTACAATTTCTGCCTGTAGATTCCTTTCCCCATCAATCACATAAGCTCGTATGTCACCATCCATGTCCTTTCTTTCCATGTGTCCCATCAAAAGATGCTCAAGACTCTTAAAATATTGAGAAAGTCAAGAGTCTCCCCACATGGAGCCCATAGGGACCCTCTCTTTTCCATATGTCCACATCCTCCTTCTTCCACATAGGAATTCTAGAAGGATTCCTCTTTACTCCACATTCTTCATCCATCTTGGTCAGATTCATGACATTAAGGGAGCACAAATCCATGTGTGTGCAAATTGTAGAGTAGAATGTGCTACGTGAGTGAACATCATGTAGGAACTTGACAATCCAGTGGGTCACCAAATTGTAAGTTTCTCAAGTGCATGACTCCTAGGTGGAATTGGAACAATATTACCACATCCTTTTCTTTAAATATGAGAATATTTGAGTGTTGGTTGGCCCAATTTTTCTACTTCATTTGGATTAGATCGACAATGTATGAGTTGACAAATCAGTCTTTGCATATTTATTATAGTTTCTCCATCTAGTGGGAGAGGGATGTAGAATCTCATGGGATAGAATAGATGCATCTTGGAAGAGGAGTGAGAGCACAATATGAAACCAAAATGTTGTTCTTCTATATAGATTGTGAGAGAGGTGACTCTCTCTTATAGAAAGGGGGAGAAGGTAGCACCTTCCCTACATAAGTGGCAATCAGCCCCTACATCAGTTAGAATCAGCCCCTACATCAGTGGGAGTGGCCTAGATCAAAGAAACCTACCATGTGGGGACCTTTGGCTTACATCATCACTTAGGTCACACACTAGACACATCATAGCACTTGATGTGCCTCTACAACACACACAAACACACATGTGACTCCCCTAGATGCACACATGCATCATAGAGCAAGCCCTTGATTACACTTATCCCAACATACCCCCCTTCAAGGGGTTGCCTCTTGCAATTCAAGGATACATCTAGTCTCATAGTTTCTCATGCCATCTCATGGTGGTCAAGGATAAATATATGGCTAGGATCTCATGCTAGCAAGCGTTCCCAAGTGTGTGAGGTTCACAAAAATGGGATAGACAAACACATATCACATGGTCTACATCATATGGTGACCAGAGGTTATTTACAAAAAAGACAAAACATATTTCTTTTTGGAGTACTACTCCAGGCAGAGAACCTCAAAATTTTGACCAAGTGATGATAAACAAAAATTCAAAAGACAAAGTGCTTAAAAAAGCATAGTCTTTATTTTCAAAGTTTGATTCTTCATTTGCTGATGGAGTTCTTCCTTGAACCAAATTTGCTTTGTTGTTGAAGTAGCCCTTCTTCACAACAAATGCTTCATTCTCTTTGGAGTTGTTGTTCTTCATGGAATAACACATTCCCTTTTCCAATTGTAGCCAAAGGAACTTAATAACCAAGACATATTTGAAGCATTTTCCTTTTGAACCAAATACTATGAGAAGATGATCCCAAGCTTCATGTGAAGTTTCAAAGCCATCAATGTGGTGAATGTATGAGTCACTTAATCCCAAAGCAATGATAGCAAGAGCCTTCTTGTCTTTGAGCAACCAATTAGCTTCTTCTTTTGTAGACTTCTTTTCCTTTCCATTCACAACATACCATATCTCCTTTTTCATAAGCACAAACTTAGCTTTTGTTTGCCAAGTATGGAAACTAGTTCCATCCAACTTCTCTACTTGCTTGGGTTTAGTCATCTTTACAATTCAAGTACTCATCAAAAGAGAATCACTTAGTCATCATTCTAAATGCAGAGTATAAGGACACTTATGAGCTCCATGACTAAGTTCTACTACTCAAGTACAATCAAAGCAATGAAAGTTTGCAGTAAATAGAGGTTGTATGTTCCAGCTACCACTGCTAGGAACAAGGAGATGCACACTTCAGGTCCATGTCCACCAAAGCATGAGGAGTGCAAGGAATGTGCACTTTTCAGCTCCACATCCACGAAAATAGCCACACCAATGAAAATAGCCATGAAAGGAGTACATATCAAACTCGGGGAGTTTGATCCCCAAATATCTTGAGATAGGGTTACTGTTGAGCAGAAGCTGAGCCTCACCACTCCAGGTTTTGAGCCTCATGCATCATGCATGACCACAAACAGGTTAAGGTGTGAGGACACTCAAGGAGTTTGAGCCCCAAATCACCTAAGTCTAGGAGGTGTGAGGCTAAGACAAGCGCTATTTGGGAGCCGGTTAGGAACACCTCCTAACGCTAGGCTTATCCCACGTGCTTTAATATGGTTAACACAAGTGCTATTACCGCTAGTAATGGGAGATGATAAGAATAGCAATATGCCTTCGCACCCTGTAGGCCCAATAGCCCTTGGTTGTAAAGTGAGGGAGAGTGCTAAAAAGGAAAAGGTTTGGCCCTCCCTTCAAAAGGTGACTTGTATAAAAGGCCAAATGGTTGACTTTAGTCTTCATTGTTGTTTGCACCAAGTTGAGCAAAGAGAGTGTTTTGGGTGCTCTCTTGTTTCCTTCATAGTTCCTTTGTGGTTGTCACTCTATCCCCCTTCACTCCCTTCTCCTTCTTCCCTTCCTCCTCCCTCCTTCTCCCTTCCTTCTCCCACTCCCCTTCCCTCTTCCTCTTCCCTCTTCCTTGCGTGAAACCACATTGCAACAATCCGGAGGCCGCTTGCATGACACTTGCGGATGACTCATGCTATACATTGCTCCCACAAGGAGTAGCTTGGAGTGGAAGCTCCATCTACATATCTTCAACTACCCCACAACACGTGTGTCACCCTACTGAGACCCACTACAAGCTCACAGATTTCTTTTTTAGGTGTCTGTAGTTCTGTAATCATGAAGATAGTTGTGAGATATGGAATGACAAAGTACCACACAAGGTAACAGTCAGACACAAATCTACTTGCCAAACAAATCAAAAGTATGAATGTAACAATGTCATTATAGGTAGCTATATCTATATACAAAATCGAACACCATGAAGAGGTACCTACAAAAGGAATTTTAGCTACCACTATGTTGTAGCCATCTATCCACCATGTGGTGGACAATGTTGAGATATCGAGCTCCACTCATGATATGCCAGGGTGACCGTTGTGCATTTATGTCACCGACTTGTTAGCTGCAGATGCAGTTGGTACACCACCCATGAATAATAGCTAGATGATAGCTATCCTTATCTACTCTAGTTCATGGCTCAGCTAGTATGCCACCTTAGTTAGCTGAGTTTGGTTTGAGGCCCACATATAGGGTTCTTCTATTTCTTTGTACTTGAGTTCTTTTGGCTTTCACAACTAAGAAGAGAAAAACTATTTTCAGCCTCCACCTTTGTGTATATCCCCCCATTGTGTATGTGAGAAAGCCGTAAGTGAGACTCCTTCCCTCTCTCCCACTATCTTCACATGGTATCAGAGCCTGGTTCGTGGTAAGGAGCTCAAGAAAGCAAACCAAGTTCACGGTGTCTTGGTAAGAGGACCAATGTTGCTTTCCTTTTTCGAGTTTGGGAGCAAATCTCTGCAGGTAGCATAGCCGGGAGTGCAAGAGTGCACTGTCTCAGATTGAGATGCCCTTCATGGTGTGGCGAGAGGGTAGTATATGCTACAGACAGTAGCGAAGCCCTCGGTGACTTTATTTTTCTGATTCGAGGCCGTTTCGAGGCCCGTTTTGGAGGCAGAAGTTCTTCATAGGCACTCAGAAAAAGGCCCTATTTTTGCTGTGCGACCATTGCTCTGTAGGTTGGTGAAAAGTTGCCGCAAAAATTGCATCGTATGCCTATGCGTAGAGATATTGGGAGTTGCAAAATCATCCTTGTTGCCTGTTGATGCAAAATCGTCACTAGGAAGTGACTATGTGGTCAAATACCATGTTCGTCAGTTTTGCAGATCTGCCCGTGTAAGGCAAAAGCTGTGTTTTTTGCAGTGACAGAATATTTTGCAGTGTTCTATAATGGTGTCTGATTCTCTTTCTTAGATTGTCACTGAAAAGCTTGACAAGAACAACTTCCAGGCATGGAAGTTTAGAATGATGAATTTCCTTATGGGAAAAGGCTATTGGGAGTTCATTACAGGAAATGAAGAAGAACCAGTTCTTCCTAATGTTCCCAATCAACAGGAAATGCAAGCATTTAAAGGATGGCATGAGAGAGCCAGAAAAGTTATGTACTGGCTTTCTATCAGTATTTTGGATTCTATGATTGTGCATATTCAGGATGCAAGTACGCCAAAGGAGGCATGGGATACTTTGGCAAAAATGTACAGCACAAATATGCAAGCTAGGAAAATGCAGCTCTTTGCACAATGTGCAGAGAGAAAATACGATCATCAATGACTACCACATGAAGGTGAAGAAAATTGCAGATGCACTTGCTTCCATTGGGTCGCCAGTGGAAGATGATGATCTAGTTTCTGTGACCTTGAATGGTCTAGGAAAGGATTATGCACAGTTCCGGACATCCATTGCCATCCGTGAAAAATTTTCTGATTTTGAGGAGTTGTTTGCTCTTCTAATTTCTGAAGAGTAGAGAAATGGTGGTGCATCTTCTTCAGGAGGAACTTTAAAAGAAACTGTCTTCTACTCAAATGCTAGAAGAGGTAGAGGCAGAGGTAGAGGAGGCCGATCTGGAGGCCATGGTAGAAATCACAATATGCAGCAAACTCAAGAAAACCAGTCTTTTGGAGGAGGACATGGTAACTCTAGAGGCAAGGGGAGCCAAAGAGGCCGTGGTGGATGGCAAAGAGGCCAAAATGCAAACAACAATGTTGAATGCTACTACTGTGGTAAAATGGGTCATATGGCTAAAGACTACTACAAAAAGTAGAATGACATTATGAATGGAAAATTGCAGCAAGGCAATTATGCATCTTCTAGTACACAGGGTGATGACAGAAATGAGCATCTATTTATGGTGCAGCACATGACCAATTCTGTGACAAGTGCAGAAGAAAGAAATGATGTGTGGTATGTTGACTCAGGTGCATCAAACCACATGACAGGTCATGCAGAATGGATGCAGGATGCAAGGAAAATGGAAAGACCATGATTTGTGGAGACTAGTGATGATATTGCACATCCTATTATGCAGATTGGTAAAATTCCTTTGTCTATGCAGGATGGGAAAAAGAAATACCTGTCTGATGTATTTCATGTCCCGAACATCACCAAGAACCTAGTTTCTGTTGGTCAAATGGTTGAGCAGGGCTTGCAGGTCAGATTTAATCCTCATGGATGCTTTGTTGAGGATATGAAAAATAACGGTCGCTTGATAGCGAAAGGAAAGAAGAAGGGCAAAATGTTTACATTGGATGCTGACATGCCTGAATTGAGTGCAACAATGTTTGCACATGGGACCGATGTTGTTGCAAATATTGATATCTGGCATAAACGCATTGGTCATGTTAATGTACAGCGACTTAAATCAATGCAGGCCCAAAATATTGTTGCAAGATTGCCAAAATTCAAGGTTGCAAAAATGCATAAGGTATGTGAAGCCTGTCCATTTGGAAAACAGGCAAGGAAACCATTTCCTAGGCATGTTTAAGAGAGTAAGAAGCCATTGGAATTAATCCACTCTCATGTGTGGACTACTAAAGCTGCATCTATTGGAGGCTGTCATTATTTTGTCACTTTTATTGATGACTACAGCAGAAAAGTTTGGGTGCATTTTATGAAAAAGAAAAGTGAAGTGTTTAGGCATTTCAAAGCTTTTAAAGCTATGGTTGAAAAAGAAACAGGACTGCAAATAAAATGCCTAAGGTCAGATGGAGGGGGAGAGTACCTCTCAAATGAGTTTGCAAGGTTCCTGCAGGAGCATGGCATAAAGCAGCAATATTCATGCAGTCATATCCCACAGCAAAATGGACTTGCAGAAAGGAAAAATAGGCATATTGGAGAGGTATCTCGGGCCATGCTAAATGAAAAAGACCTTCCAGATTATTATTGGGCTGAAGCAGTTGCTACAGCAATTTACATAATGAACAGGACTCCCACTGCAGCAATACATGGCATGACACCAGAGGAGATGTATACTGGTAGGAAACCAGATATTTCTCATTTCAAATTTTTGGTTGCATTGCCTATGTTCATGTGCGAGATGAGTTAAGGTCCAAGTTGGATCCAAAAGTTGAGAAGTGCATCTTTATTGGTTATTCTCTACAGCAGAAAGGGTATAGATGCTATAACCCTTCTACTCATAAGTTTACAATGAACAGAGATGTTGTTTTTGATGAGATGAGCAGCTGGTATAAACCAGTAAATGTGATGATTGATGTAGATGCACAAAATGGTAATGCTGCATAGAATTCACAGCAGCAATCACAAAATATCAGTGGACATGCAGTGTCCTCTAGCAGTGGTTCACATACTTTGCCATGGACAGGTAGATTGAGATCAGGAGAATCTTCTCAAAGCAATGCAGATAGTGGTACACAGGTATCACAAAAAGGAAAAGAGAAGGTAGATCAGCCCATGTTTGATGTGAATGCATGTCACTCTTATGTGGATGGTGAATCCAATGGCTCAAACAGAGCATTGATGATGAGTTGGGTATTCCTTCTATTGTTACACCTGTAGTAAGGAAGACCAGGGATGTTTTAAGAGCATCTGGAAGTGAGCCTATTTTGCGTAGGTCTACTAGAGCTAGATATCCATTGGATAGGCTGAAATATGATGGATTTACAGCCATTCACTATGCCTATATGGTCAAAGTGATACAGGAACTAGAACCCACTTCCTTTGAGCAAGCCATGGGAAAAGAAAAATGGGAGAAAGCCATGGATGAAGAAATGGATGCCTTGGAAGCAAATGCTACATGGGAATTGGTGCCTTTGCCTAAAGACAAGAATGCAATTGGCTGTAAGTGGGTTTATAAGGTGAAGCACAATGCAGATGGTTCTGTGAATAGATACAAGGCAAGATTAGTTGTCAAGGGGTATGCACAGACATATGGCATTGATTATGAAGAAACATTCAGTCCGGTTGCAACGATGGCAACCGTAAGAGCAGTCATTGCTATGGTTGCATCAAAGGGATGGTCTTTACATCAGATGGATGTAAAGAATGCCTTCTTGCATGGTGATTTGCAAGAATAGGTCTTTATGGAGCAGCCACCAGGTTATGTTCATGATGTTCATCCTGAGTTTGTTTGCAGGTTGAAGAAAGCCTTGTATGGCTTGAAGCAAGCACCTAGAGCATGGTCTGACAAGATAGGACAGTATCTTGTCACTATTGGCTTTCAGATTTCCAAGGCAGATTTCTCACTTTATGTGAGAAAAACAGAGAAAGGTATTATGCTACTTGTCATTTATGTTGATGATTTGATCATCACAGGTGATAGTGATGAAGATATCCTTCATGTGAAAATGCTATTGAAGCAGAAGTTTGAGATGAAGGATTTGGGAGAGCTGTGTTATTTCTTGGGCATTGAGGTGATTAGATCACCAAGTGGGATACAAGTCTTGCAGAGGCAGTATGGATTGGACATGCTGTCCAAATATGGGATGACAAGTTGTAAGCCTATTTCAGTTCCTTTGGAGCAGAATGTGAAGCTGATCTTAGATGCAGGTGAGCTTTTGGAAGACCCTACTATGTACAGATGCATAGTAGGAAGTTTGATTTATATAACTATTACCAGGCCAGATTTGAGCTATGCTATTGGATTGGTAAGTCAGTTTATGTAGGCTCCAAGAAAACCACATTTGGACGCAGCTAGATGCATACTCAGGTATGTGAAGTCCACATTACAGTTTGGACTATTTTATGAGACTGGGGTTCAGATACAATTGCATGGATACATTGATGCTGATTAGGCTAGTAGTATTTTTGATAGACGATCTACCAGTGGGTATATGTTCTCTTTTGGGAGTGCTGCAATTAATTGGAGCAGCAAGAAACAACCTACAGGTTCCTTGTCGAGCACAGAGGCTGAGTAAAGGGGTGCAACAATGGCTACATGTGAGGTAGCTTGGTTGCATAAGCTACTATATGATATGCATCAGTCTATAGATGGGCCAGTTGTCATTTATTGTGACGACATGAGTAGTATACACTTAGCAAATAACCCAGTCTATCATGCTAGAACAAAGCACATTGAGGTGCATTATCACTATGTGCGGGAGAAGGTTTTACTAGGTCTTATTGATCTAGTTTATGTCAGCACAGAGGATCAAGTAGCTAACATATTCATGAAGGCATTGGGCACAGAGAAGCTGCGCAAGTTCAGAGACCTGCTTGGTGTGCAGGAATTGGGATTGAGCTCGAGGGGGAGTGTTGAGATATCGAGCTCCACTCGTGATATGCCAGGGTGACCATTGTGCATTTATGTCACCAACTGATAGCTGCAGATGCGGTTGGCACACGGCCCACGAATAATAGCTGGATGACAGCTATCCTTATCTACTCTAGTTCGTGGCTCAGTTAGTATGCCACCTTAGTTAGCTGAGTTTGGTTTGAGACCCACATATAGGGTTCTTCTATTTCTTTGTACTTGAGTTCTTTTGGCTTTCACAACTAAGAAGAGAAAAACTGTTTTCAGCCTCCACCTTTGTGTGTATCCCCCCATTGTGTATGTGAGAAAGCTGCAAGTGAGACTCCTTCCCTCTCTCCCACTATCTTCATAGACAATAGGTAGCTACCTATTCTATGGAGTAGCTACCACTATGTTGTAGCTATCTATCCACCATGTACTACCTACCATGGTGTTGTAGCCACCATGAGGTTGCTACCATGGTGACCACTACTTCGTAGTAGCTATCTATGCACCATGTGGAAGGTACTAGATGTCAATTCATATCTATATATCCACCATGAGGTAGCTACCACTGTGTTGTAGCCATCTATCCACCATGTGGTAGACAATAGGTAGCTACCTATTCCATGGAGTAGCTACCATTGTGTTGTAGCTATCTATCCACCACCATTTAGTACCTACCATGGTGTTGTAGCCACCATGATGTAGCTACCATGGTGACCACTACTCCTTAAGTCATAGCTAATGTGGAAGGTACCTGACGTCAAGTCATAGCTATGTATCCACCATGAGGTAGCTACCCCTGTGTTGTAGCCATCTATCCACCATGTGGTGGACAATAGGTAGCTACCTATTCCATGGAGTAGCTACCACTGTGTTGTAGCTATCTATCCACCATGTAGTACCTACCATGGTGACCACTACGCATCAAGTCATTAAGCTTTGCAACTACCATACACTGGGTTGTAGCTATCTATGCACCATGTACTAGCTACCGCTATGTTGTAGCTAGCAATTATTGTCTGGCAACTACTAGCAGCAGATTGCTAAGTACCTGCCACCTAGTACAATGTGGCCAAGCATTATCGCACACAATTGAGAGTGCATAACCGCCTAGCCCACATGGGAGACTCTTCCACACACACCATGCATGTGGGAGGATGCTTTTATTGGGAGAGACCCCCTCACTTGGCTATAAAAGGAGGGGGCTATTCCTTGATGAGACACGCTCATTCTTGTAAAGCCACCTAGCTAGTACTTTGATTTCCCCCTTCCCTTTCTTTCAAATAAAGCATGGTCCTCTTTCCTTGATGTCTCCATCTTTACATTCCTCCTGTTGGGGTAAGTATGATCAAGGGCTTGCTCTATGGTGCATGAGTGCATCTAGGGGAGTCACATGTGTGTTTGTGTGTGTTGTAAAGGCACATCAAGTGCTATGATGTGTCTAGTGTGTGACCTAAGTGATGATGTAAGACAAAGGCAATCCCACTGATGTAGGGATTGATTCCCACTAATGTAGGGGCTGATTGCCACTATGTAGGGAAGGTATTACCTTCTCCCCCTTTCTAAAAAGAGAGTCTTCTCTCTCATAATCATAATAGAGATCTACCATATTGCTTTCATTGTGCTCTCACACCTCTTGCAAGATGCATCTATTCTATCCTACGGGATCCTACAAGTGGTATCAGAGCTTTAGGTTCTAGATCTCTAGCCTAGCCTAGCATTAGATGCTATCTCTAGCATAAACTACAAGTTTCTTCATCTTCTCCATTTTCCTCCTTATTCCCAAAATCTTTGAGAGCTCTGTTCTCTGCCTACAAACGACCATTGCCCAAACGCTCTGAGCTGCAAACTCCTCTTGCATGGACAAACTTCCAGTTACAAGCTTTTGGTGAAATTTTGACTGTATGTGAAATGCCAACACTCATACTCCCTGATGCCTTTTCTCAATGCGACTTGCTAGAGCAGCCATTCCAAAATTCCTCTAAGCCAAGCTTGCACAATAGTATGAGCTAGCTCTTGTCCAGATTTGAAGGGAAATGGTCCACCAGGGAGGGAGAAACAACAAAAGAACCAGTCGACATTCAAGCTGCTGGCTATGGCGACATGACACAGCATTTCATCTCTCCTTGTTGGTAGCCCTTCTCTGGTATAAGGCCCTTCTTCCTGCATAAAAATCCCCTTGAATAGAGCTATGAGCTGTGAGAATTGCACCCTCCAAGTTCTGGTCTCTGTTTTGGACAGTTTTGACAATGTTGTGAGTTTGATGCTACATTAGATGCTACTTTAGCATTTCTGATGTTTTAAAGTGTTGAATAGCTTCAATAAAACTATGGCTACAGCTTTGTCTTAAGTTGCTACACCTAGATTTGCTTGGAATGCTTTCATTTAGCCACCTCTATGAAGCATGCAAGTGAAAGCATCATTTCCATTATGTTTTGTAGTATGGAATTTGGTTACAAGCCTTTGCTACTCTAAATGCTTGTATTTTGAAGCTCTTCAACTCTTTCTAGCCTTGTAAGAGAGTAGACACTGCCCATTTTGGGTTAGACCCTCTCATGGCTACCATCTTGAATATGGATAAGTTCAATGGTAAAGGCTTTCACACATGGCAGATGAAGATTAAGTTTGCATTGATGAGGGAAAACCTCTGGGGGCTTGTCAAACCTGCTTCAACTACTTCTTCAATAGCCTCTAATGCTAGAGAATCCTCAGCTCTGACACATCCAGCAAGAGATCCTGCTAGAGAGGAGAAAGCCTATGGCATCATTGCTCTTAGCTTAGGAGATGACTATATTCATCACATTTCTGATTTAGAGTCTCCTTCTGAAGCTTGACATTATTTTTTATGCTAGCTCTCACATCTCAAAATTGTCACTTAAGATTGCTTTCTTTGAATTGAAGATGGCTAGTGGCACTCCTTTGGCTGCCCATGTCAATTATATGCGAAGTCTCATGACTCAACTTGCTTCTATCAACTCTCCAATCACTACAGATGATGCAATGGTAGTATTGCTCAAAAGTATGCCTGAAGATTATGATCATGTTGTTACCACTCTGAAAAATCTTCCTAATCCTACTCTTGAAGGTCTTATTACTGCTCTTCAAGAAGAAGAAAGGCACATGGAACTCTAGAGAGGCAATGACATAGCCTACCAGAGAGGCAATGACACAGCCTATGCCATAAAAATTCAAAGGGGCAAGTTTTCACCTTGCAAACATTGTGGGAAGACTAATCACCTCTCAAAAGATTGCTTCAAGATCAATCCATGCAAACATTGTGGCAAAAACAATCACCATAAAAAGTATTGTAGAGCCAAAAAGGAAGAAGCTACAAAGTCAAAAACTGCTAATCTACTTTCATTTGATGAGTCTCCACATGATGAAGACTATGCTTCTTAGGCACTTTGTCTTTTTTGTTTATCATCACTTGGTCAAAATTTTGAGGTTCTCTGCTTGGAGTAGTACTCCTAAAAGAATATGTTATGTAAATCACCTCTGGTCACCATATGATGTAGACCATGTGATATGTGTTTTGACTATCCCATTTCTGTAAAATCACACCCTTGGGAGCCCTTGCTAGCATGAGATCCTAGCCATAGATTAATCCTTGACCACCATGAGATGGCATGAGAAACTATGAGACTAGATGAATCCTTGACACTGTAAGAGGCAATCCCTTGAGGGGGGTTTGTTGGGGTAAGTATGATCAAGGGCTTGCTCTATGGTGCATGTGTGCATCTAGGGGAGTCACATGTGTGTTTGTGTGTGTTGTAAAGGCACATCAAGTGCTATGATGTGTCTAGTGTGTGACCTAAGTGATGATGTAAGACAAAGGCAATCCCACTGATGTAGGGATTGATTCCCACTGATGTAGGGGCTGATTGCCACTATGTAGGGAAGGTATTACCTTCTCCCCCTTTCTATAAAAGAGAGTCTTCTCTCTCACAATCATAATAGAGATCTACCATATTGCTTTCATTGTGCTCTCACACCTCTTGCAAGATGCATCTATTCTATCCTACGGGATCCTACACCTCCTCCCATCATGTACATGCTTCTCTTCCCCCTCTCCCTTTCCCCTTGCGCCATAGTCTCCCTCTTCATTCCCTCCCCTTCTAATCCCTTTTCCCCTCCCATGATAATGTTTCGCCCTCACATTCTCCTTTCCTCTATGGCCCTTGAGCATCGCCATGCTTAGTGTCTAGCCTCTTGTCCTAATTTCTTTTCTAGGTAACTATGTGTGTGATAGTAGAAGTGAGAAAGAGGATTGCACATGATATAGCTACCTGTACACTAAGTTATATTGAACATGAACATGAAGATATACACGTGAACCCCTTAGGGTTTGCCCTTATTGCCCTGGAGGTATGGTGCAGTTTACACCATCCTCAACACCCCCTCTTAGTTTGCACTAGGTAAGTAGATGGTGCATGTACAAGATATTTTTGTGGATTTCATTTGGTGCATATGATAGAATCCAAAACTAAAAAGAAAACTAAAAACAATCAGATTAGTATGTGCATTTGTGAGCACAATGACTACGTAGCAGAAGCATGTACAATGAGTACAACTAATGATCATGTACATAACGTGCATTTCCTGCTCTTAAGTTATGGTCATCCTTCGCCTTTGGGAAGAAAACCCAGTAGATAGGCTGAAGGGAAGAGGAAGGAAATATGCAGAAAGTCAAGTCCACCTAGATCCCAAACTGGTCGATTAAAAGATGACTGCATGGAGAATTGTGCCTATGGCTACGTGCTGAACATGTCATGAGTTGCCATGGACTATGCAGCTTCTCTGAAGAAGAGGCATCTAGATGTGAAGCTAGTCAATGTAGCTATGAATAAATAATCCAATCGTTGAGACAAACGTGGGTGTCACCAACCCAAAAAAACTGACTACAATGTGTGAGGTATGTTGCTGTAGAACTACAATCTCTATCAAATGATGTGGTGTCGAAGAAGACCGTATAGTCAGAGTGGACAGAGTGATCCAAGGACTAGGAATCAGGGGTTGCTGATGAAGAGGCCCGCACAACTTACAAGGTACAACAACTTGTCAAACTTGTATGCTCAACTGTCATGAGCTAAAGGTCATGTGACATGTGCATGGCTAAACATCCATCAGCATGGGATGTAGCATCTGTCAAAGGCTCAAGGTGGAGCTAAAAGGATAAAGGCCTAGAAGCTTGAAATACAACTAAGAATGCGTAAGATATCCCTAAGGCATATGCGATGCCAAATGCTGATGTAGGGATTGATCTGAAGTTGTGGATCCAACCACTATTATGCATCATGTAAGGACTATATACTACAATCATAAGTGCATGCTAAAACACTAAGTCTACCTAGGTTTCGCTATGGCTAAGCTTGATGATGTCACCTACACTGGAGTAGGACCACACTGATGCTTACATATCCTCATGCTGAGGAATGATCAGCTAATTGAAGCTGGTGATAATGGGATCCAAGGATGGTGCAATGCGGCATGACTGAGTCGATGCTAGAATGTCATGAAGACTGATCTATTGATCTATACTACTCATGGAAAACATGTCCAAGGTATGCTCTGTGTCAAAGGTGAAATCATCCGTGATGGATGCTAGAATGGAATCACCTAAAGAGATGAATGCACTATGGCATATATCTCCACATGCGGTTGGAGATGTGAGTGCCTCATACTAAGGACTTACCTGCTAAAAAACTGCATGATCATAAATGTTGAGTTGTGTATCTAGTGTGTATCTGCATGTGAGTTGGATCCATGCATAAATGTGATGGCTGTGTGTCACTAGAGTCAGATTATGCTGATACAAATGGGACTGCCTTGTACTAAGGACTTACCATCAAATTTGCCTTGTGCTGAGCGCTTATCGACAAATGTGCATGATCAGACTGTGTGGGCTGATCTAGGCTAGCAAAGCATTTGCGTCTAATCTCTCAAGACCACTGAGGCTCGATTCAGTGTCATAAACTAGTACATACCTTGTGGCAATAAATGGTTAAAGAAGATTCTCTTTCCACTCATGGATCTCGTCTGGAGTCATGATTGGTGTATCATCAACTGTGTGATGTGGATAACCCCATTCTAGAGATGATGTGGTGCTCTATCCAAGAGGCTTACCCATGTACCAAGATGAGATTATCTACCCATGAGAACATTGTGTGTTGTGGATAACCCCATTCTAGAGATGATGTGGTGCTCTATCCAAGAGGCTTACCCATGTACCAAGATGAGATTATCTACCCATGAGAACATTGTGTGTCAGCTACCCACTGTGGGGCTTATGCTAAACTATCAGAACCAAGCCATGTGATGGAAGAACAACTATGTGCCAAGGATCAAGCCTATAGTGAAATGATGATGACAATTGAGTGTCAAGCGTAGCCAAGAGGCTGTACAAGGTTGATGTATGTGTGTAGGAACCAATGCCAAAAAATAGTCAACAATCTGTGACTTTACATGGGTGGCATGTGTGCATGTAAATATGTCACAATCTTGAATCTATGGAGAAATCTACCAAGTGTCACACTAAGGTGCTGAAGTGCCAAATGCCAAGAGAGTGAGCTGCTGTTAGATGTGTGAATGTGTACACCAATGATAGAACCGAATAGGAACACTATTGTAGATGAAGTGAGAACTATTTCATAGAAATGAGAACTAAATGGAATATTCCTTTTTATACTATTAAAAATTATCGTTTTTCAATCCTTTTTTAAAACATGGCTTCATATCATAAGTCCCCAAAAAAAAACACTAAAAAAATGGAATTCTTGACTTGACTCGATTTGTATGAAAACATAAAATTGAGCACATTCTCCATCAAACCAATGTACACACAAGGAAAAAAGTCAACATTATTGCAATTTTTACAACAGCATCATATGAAAATGAAAGAAGAAGGTACCCATCATACAAAAGATCTTACAAACCATCATGTATTGCATCCTCATTTGTATCCACACCCCTAAGTTCCTCACTATTAGCATCATCATCACTACGAGATGATGTTGATGATCCATCCTCCTCAGCACTATCCACAATCACATTATCCTCATCCCTATGCAATCCTAATGCTGCTTTTGATTGTCCTCGAGTAACTCTAGAAGAGGGTCCAGCTTTATCAATGCATTTCTTTGAGGGAAGCTTTGTTTAATGATGCCAATTGTCTCCTTGGGAAGATGTCCAGCATTGGTCAATTGAAAGTCATAAACAAGAAAGTCAACCTCATCAAGAAGAAGCACACTGACATGTGGTTGATTTTTTTATCCTCTTTGCCTTCCCCTACCACAAGCATTTAGAACCATTTCAGGGGTGTACTTTCCATTGTACGCATCATGACTCTTGGTTCTAAACCAATGCACTTGAAGGGAAATAATATGGAAAGTACACATCATGACTCTTGGTTCTAAACCAATGCACTTGAAGGGAAATAATATCTCCAGTTTCAGATCTAATCAAACCAATCACCTTTGCAACCCAAAATAAATGGCCAAGAGGATCATCATTGGTGATAAGTGTTGTAACCATGGAGTCCACCTTTATATCTTGCACACTTCCACTCCACATTTCTACAAGTCGATCTTGTCTTTTACGAGACCTCCGTGCACCCAAATACATTTCTCTTAGTTGTACATTAATCATACCTTGCAATTGTGTATGAAGAGAAGTTGTTGCATTTTCAATTAGAGTTGCATGAATTGATGGCCAATAGAAAGGAACATTTAGAGTGACATCATTATGCTCAAACCTGGAAAGAATTTGGGATTTATCTTCAAAGAACTCATTCCACCATCTTGTGTGCTCATCCCTTACATATGTGTGGGCCTTCTCAATAAGATCCTTTTGTTCTTGAAGGCATCTATGGTAATCAATGTCTCTCTTTTGGCTTTGAGCTCGTTGCACTTCTGATAAAACCTCCAATGGATCTTGCAAAGAAGCACAAATCATACAACCAGGAATGAAAGATAGAAATAGCAATCCATTCTCTAGTAGCCATGTTGGAGATGAATAGTATTGCTTGGCATCCATATATGTTTTTTCATCTCTCATCTTTATGCGAAATTGATGATGAAAGCTTAGATTGTTTATAGCTGTTGAATACATGTGTCGGATGAATTTGAACCATTCACAAACTTTCTAAAGTCAAATGTTTCTTTCAAGTGTAGGACATGAGGATGTGTTGTTGTATATGCTTTAGCTATAAGTGAAATCATTGTTGTCAAAGTGAAGGCATCGTGTCGCGCTAGCTTCTTTGAGAATGTGCTAAACATCTAATCAATTTGATCATGTGGGTGACCAACCAAGAGGAACCCAAGTTTGACCTTAGTGAAGATACCTTTCTGCACTAACACATTCAAAAATGCAAGCAAGGTTTGATTCTTGTTCTCTCTAGCCATGTTGTCCAATTGCAAATACAAGACAGAAGGAAGAGGCCCTTCCCATGTTGAAATTATATGATGAAGAATGGTGATTCTTAGATTGGCATCATTATGGACATTTGGATATGTAAAAAAATACTTTTGATAAAAGATGGTTGTTATATATGAGACATCCTACAAGATGCATCTGCACAAAAGAATCCTCCTTCAAATTCTTTGATACCCTAACAAAATATGGGAGGTTGGTCTTTTTCTAGTCCATGCCATCAATAACAATCCATAAGTATTTGTTTGGATTCTTCACGCCCTTCTTCCTATGCTTTGTAAGCTTGCACGTTCCAATGCTTGTTGTTCTCTATGCACCTTCAGAGCTTCATTTACTTAATCTGAAAGCACATTCTCTCAACACCAGAGCAGGGGCTCCTAGTTGCCGTGGATAAGCTACAACTCCCGACTCCACGTATGCGAGGGCTCTCCAGCAGAACAGAGGTGCTTCTTCACATTCTGGCAGCTCCCGGACAAGCGAGCATATAAGAAGAGAGGAACGGCGGGTCCCATACCAAATCTACCAAGTCGACCTAAGAGGAAGGCCAGTTGTCCAACAAGAACTCCTGCAAAGTTGACATCCCCGTTGCCAATGGAACAGAGTCAGGAAACCAATCATCTGATGCATCACAAGGTGTTTTTTAGCAGAAGAGCTAGCGAAATTTCAAAAGATTTTAGAGAAACAGAAGGCAACCATATCAAGCAAGTCATATGTTCATGCCAAGGATTTGATTACAGACAAAAAGCTCCGGATTCCCATCAATAGGAGGTTTGATAGCTTTCCAGATATATACAAAGTGGTTTGCAATATTCATACTGAACGTTGTAGGCTCTTGGAGGAAAGCCTTGCTTTTGCTATGCTTTTAAATCTTTGTCATGAAGTTATTGAAGACGTGCCAGAGGAGGCTAAGGAAGATCCTGAGGAAGATCCTGGGGAAGAAACCAATATTGAAGACAAAGACAAAAATATAGAAGAGGCTTAGGAACTAGAAGAGGAGGATATTAATCTTGAGGAAGGCCAGCCATCCAACAAGAACTCCTACAAAGTCGACCTAAGAGGAAGGCCAGCCGTCCAACAAGAACTCCTGCAAAGTTGACGTCCCCACTGCCAATGGAACAGAGTCAGGAAACCAATCATCTGATGCATCACAAGGTGTTTTTTAGCAGAAGAGCTAGCGAAATTTCAAAAGATTTTAGAGAAACAAAAGGCAACCATATCAAGCAAGTCATATGTTCATGCCAAGGATTTGATTACAGACAAAAAGCTCCAGATTCCCATCAATAGGAGGTTTGATAGCTTTCCAGATATATACAAAGTGGTTTGCAATATTCATACTGAACATTGTAGGCTCTTGGAGGAAAGCCTTGCTTTTGCTGTGCTTTTAAATCTTTGTCATGAAGTTATTAAAGACATGCTAGAGGAGGCTAAGGAAGATCCTGAGGAAGATCCTGGGGAAGAAACCAATATTGAAGACAAAGACAAAAATATAGAAGAGGCTTAGGAACTAGAAGAGGAGGATATTAATCTTGAGGAAGAGAGCAAGGAGGCTGCATCCTTGGATCTTGTAGCCTTGAAGTTAGAATAGTAAATGGAGCTATGTCTACTGAAGGACTAGATTTTGAGACATGTAGTCCAGCTATACTTATCCTTCCTTCCTTCACTATTCAAAGTCAATAGTATGATCTACTGTCAAGTATATGCGGCATCTTTGACCTCAGAGATGATTATGCCTTGGCCTTAATTACTCAACTCTATAGCATAGACAAGGAGGTTGGAATTGAAGATGATGAGTTAATGGTCCTAGAAGATACATTTGACCCCAAGGAGGCACTCTCAATGTGCTTTCAAAAAGTTGCAAATGAGGAGGACATGGATGATGAGATCTTCAATAAAGTCAAAAACCACAAAAGGTGGAGGAGCAAAAGAATATTCAACCAAAGGTGGAGGAGAAAAGGAAAACACAAAGTAGCCTGGAAAGAAGCAATTATCTTTGGACTGATAAAATTTTGGAGGATGTTGAGAATATGAAGGTACGCTATCACTATTTTCTCTACTAGAACTTTTTTATCATGACTTGTGTACATATTTCTCATTACTAGAAGATGATAGTTTTCTGAGAAGGTCCATTGGGAGCCGAGAAAGGGGACTTGGACAATTGTCTTCCCTTGCACACTATATGAACAAGATGTCCTCTGCCAAGATTTTGATTTACCATAGACAATTAAGTAATGATGGAGGGACAACTGTCTACTTTTTTAAATGTTTGTCAAAGTTTCTTGGTAGGTACCAGACAAATTGGTGGAATGACAAGGTTATATTAATTGAGAAGTTATTTTCTTTGGACATTTTTGGGTATTCCCAAGTTGAATAGTGCTCAAGGGCAGGGTACTATTTGACATACATTGCTTATGCTTTAGCACTTGGAATCAAAAAACCTAGACATTTAGATGGTTATGGAAAGTATCATTTGATTAGGTTTGGAGAGCCACTTCTACTAGATTCTGGGGCTAAACAAATCGAATGAGAGTAGCTCAATGTACAAGAAGTATAAGAGTAAACTCAAATATATTGTATAATCAAAAGTTACAAAGGACACAAAGTCCTACAAGAAAAGATAGTCAACTTAGACTTTGTACTAATTTTTTTGGAAACTATTACAGAATCTCTACTTCACTATTATAAGTCTCCATAAGCTTTCCAACTCTATCAATCCACATGTGATTCACAAAGTCCTTTGATCGCCTCCACTCTGCGCATTTCTTTTGTGCCATATTGTAGGCAAGTTTAACTTGTGATAATGCAAATTTTTTTTAGATTTGCAACCTTTGAAGTATACCTCTAAAGAACCACTAAAATACTTCTTTGAGGCTATTTGCCTTGTGTGCTCCTCCAAAATGCTGTGTATGTCAAAAAAAAGCATTTCTAGTAGAGTAATGAGACATTTCCATTCCTTGTGTGGACCATATTATAGGGCATCCATACTTTTTAACAAAATATGGAAGGTGGTTATATAGAATATGCTCCAATCACAAAAAAGATAAAGTCGCTACAAAACAAATTCGCTCAATTTACCATATAGTGTGTTATGTTGTAGCTTGTCCAAGCTTGTTTCATTGATTTTCCAAAAGTTTTAAGCTCCTCTTCTAATGCACGATGGTCACTCTTGGTCCATGTCTTATGGGGGAGAGGATGCCACAAATACTAGGATTAGAATAGGACGGTGTGGCAAGTGAGAGAGAGTGTGTGAGTGGATAGAGTTAGCCATGGGTAGTGGGAGAATTATGGAAAGGAGGGTTAATCTAAGGTCGTAGTGTGAGCATTATGGAAAGGAGGGTTAATCTAAGGTCGTAGTGTGACTGTAATGAATCATGCATTGGAATTTGGGATGGTTGATTGATCATAGTAATTATCAAATGTGGTAGGGCAGGTCTTTGTGATAGCTTAGAGCACTATCAGCTTGTGGCCCTTCGTATAATTAGTGATATAGGTTTTGATATACTAGTTTTCACCTTTTTAGGTATGAAGGCTTTGTTGGATTACTTTCTTTAATTTAGTTCTCTGAACATTTTAATTTTTAAAAATGAAAATTTAGAACTAAATTTCCCTCATAAGTTAAAGAAAAGAGATACTCTTGAGTTTTCTTTAGTGTATTGGTTATTTAGAGATTGTATCCAAACAACACAATAGAACAACAAAATAATTCTCTTGACCACATTGAGGAAATTTTTAATGAGGTTGAATAAAATCCAAATAAATTCAAATACTAGAAAAGATTCAAGATTCATGCAACTCAACAAGTATAATGATCATGAAATGAAGCCTCACTAGAGCACCAAACTATAAGATATGGATTAATAAATTGCAAGTCCTCTTTTCATACAATGTATGGCATGCTATAAAGGATGAGTCTTGTCTAAGGTGTCTAAGGTATTGTTATCATAGGAATTGAATGGTAGAATAGGTTATATTAATAGTGGCCACATGAAAATATATTTTAATTCCTAGATGCCATGAAAGTAATTTTCAAGAAAGGTTCAAAAGAAGAATTGTATAGATTCTTTGAGTTTACTTATCAAAAAGTATGCACAAAATTAAAGCCACTCTAGCTATCAATAAGAACATAGGCAATAGGGAGTTAATCTAACCATTTCGACCATATGAATAGGATTGTGTATTGTTGTCTTGGATGGAGTTAATAATTACAATATAATAGAATAGGACATTGACTAAGTTTGACCATGGGATTAAAAAAGTCTCTAGATTAAAAATTAAACCATCCAACTGATCTCCACTAATGTCTATCATGATTGGAAGCATTTGGTTCGTTCAAAATTGTAGAAATCCATAGTTCAAATGTTTGAAATCATTTTAATCAAAAGTCTCTCAAGATCTTTGTAAAATTTGTTAATTAGTAAATGTTTTATATGAAAATTTTCTTGCAGGGAGTAGCTTTGATTCTTGTAATAGAGTTGTGCCATTCAAGACCTAGGCAGATCCTATGAGAACCACCCAATAAGATTGAGTTTGTAGCATTGGAGGAAAGTAACTTATGACCCTCATTCACTATAAGAACTAGGTAGATCCCTATGAGAACCACCCAATAAGAACAAGTCTGTACCATTGGAGGAAAGTAAGTTATGATCCTCATTCACTGTGGATTTCAATTTTGTTGATACTAGTACAAAAATTTGGGATAGATTTGTCTATCAAGGTTCAAGATTATCAAACTAAATTTTATTTTGTGGAATGTAGTGATCTTGTGGGTAGATAAGTTTTATAAGAAATTGAGTATTCCTAGATTTTTTTAAAGAATGGATTTGCAATTTAAAATTTGGGAACCAATTTGTGGTTGAAATTTAAGATGCCAGTGTATTATTTGGAAGTATGGTAATTGATGCAAGATTCAGTTATTGATTTATATTGATATATTTTTAAAGCATGTTATACCCTTTGAGATCTTAGAAATAAAAAATAAAAAGGTTGGGATTTGGGTTTCCAACAACTATACAAAAGCATTATTTCATCAGACATCAATCATCCTTACATAATACCTATTAAAGGATGGCTTGTACAAGATGCAAAGAAATAAGGTTTTGTGTGAGAGAAGTGGCATTGTTACGAGGGTCTGCATGCTATAGAAAAGTTACATTAGTTGATCGCAATGTGGTGTGCCACAAGTGTCTCCCTTCCTTGTCGATTTCACCTGCCCCACATTAATATTGACACCCTGTGTAGGCAATGGCGGGTGGAGACTATTACATTGTCCACCTATAGGGATGGATTCTCAAATCTCATAGTTCTTCTTATCCACCTCAAATTGGGGGGTGGGGGTGGCATAAACCAAGAATTTGACACAATGGATTGATTTTCAAATTTTTTTTCCTAAAGGAATTTTGAAATATTGTACATACATATTCTTTCAAATAAATTTCTCTTTTAGTACATGTCATATGTTTTGATTCTCAAGTAGGTTGACTGAAAAGGAAATGAAAATTCTTGCTACATAGCCAACAAATTAATTTTAGAGATGCATATAAGACTTGGTACATCCCTCTTTGAGTATCAATATGCTAAATGAAATAAAAAATAGTGGAATGGAAGTTGACAGACTTAGTGACTTTTGGTAATTATCCTTTCAGAAGGATGGATATTTATTGACTAGTGAAATTTCCTTAAGTGGATAACAAAAAGTAATTATAATTTCTTACCTAATGATATGTTATGACAATACTTATGATTATTCTAGACACCTAATTAGTCATCTATAGTACAAATGATTTTTTTTAATAATAGGAATCTTACAAAAAATGTGAAATTTGCTTAAGGGGATAACAAAAAGTGGTTACGATTTCTTACCTAATGATATGTTATGACAATAGTGATGATTATTCTAAACACCTAATTATTCATCCATAGTCTCTCCCTAGTACATATGATTTTTTTAAATAATAGGAATCTTACAAAAAATATAAAAGAATGTTAGGAATCCTACAACATTGACTTTAATATTCTTATGATGCTCAAGTAAGCAATCATTTTTAAAAAAATTAAATCAAGAAGAGATGAAAGATCAAATGACCAAGTGGACTAAGTTAGAATATGGATTTGACTTTGAGATTTCTTCACATGTGAAGTCAAATTAGCATGGCTAACTAACATAGAAAGGTAAAATTTGAGATGAAGTAATATCAAAACAAAATGGAATAGACATGAAAGACACTTTTGCGTAGGAATTAATGATTTAATACGTGACCAAAGCTTGAAATTGATTGGATACTTTAAGGAAAATCAATTACTTTAAAAGATATCATTATTGGAATATGCTAAATTGGAATTGGAATTGGAATTGGGCATTTTAGATTGACTAGTTGGTGACCAAAGCTTGAAGTTGGTGACTAGGTTGACTAGTTGGTGACCAAAGCTCGAAGTTGATTGGACACTTCAAGAAAAGAAACTTCCTTGAAAGTTAATTGAGTTTGATGTAGGTAGATCATCACTTCTTATTGGGAAAATGCTAAGGCTAGTAGATCATACTATAAAGATTATGCTGACAGCACTGTCTCAAGATGACCACAACCAAATATATCATGTGCTAGCATAGATCAATCTCTACATTCTAATCAGGCACATTTACAATACCAAAACATA
Source organism: Dipteris shenzhenensis (assembly GCF_047967505.1). Taxonomy (NCBI): domain Eukaryota; kingdom Viridiplantae; phylum Streptophyta; class Polypodiopsida; order Gleicheniales; family Dipteridaceae; genus Dipteris; species Dipteris shenzhenensis. The sequence continues at coordinate 2,620,829 of NC_141616.1, forward strand.
AGCGTTAACTAATTCTAGTGATGTACAACCATCTACTACCACATATGACTATTTAGATATACAACAAGAGTTTAGCATATAGTGACCATGCCTGTGTGTCCAGACTCTACCTTTTGATCACACAGATTTGCAATAGGTGAGTCCTCAGTATTAGGCTCTCACTTCTCTAGTAGCATGAGGAGATACGTGCCATAGTGCATCTAGCTCCTCATGTGATTTCATTTTAGAATCCATGTTTCACTGCTGCTTTCACCTCTGACATGAAGGATTTCCAATCCTTGGACACAATATCCATCATTACAAATTGACAAATCATACTTCAAGACATTCTAGCATACTTAGATCCACTTATCATCACCACCATTTGAGAACAATAGATCATTCCTTAGCATGAAGACATTTTTCATTAGTGTAGTCCTATCCCAATGTAGTGGACATTACCAAGTTTGACCATAGGGAAACCTAGGGAGCCTTAGTGTTTCAACATTCATATATGGATGTATGTCGTATACAGCCCATACTTGATGCAAATTAGCAGTTAGATCTAGGACTTAAGATCCATCCTATATTAGTATTCAACACCTCAGGACATCCTATGCATTTTTTGATGTATTTGAAGCTTCTAGGCCTTTATATTATCAGCTCCACTGTGAGCCTATGAGATGCTACATCCTATGTTGAGACATGTTCAACCATGCACACATTAGACCACCTTCAGCTCATGATAGTTGAGCATGCAAGTTTGACAAGTTATGATACCTTGTCAATATTTTGGGCCTCTTCAACATAGCATAGTTGCATTTTGCACATCTGGCCCATACTTTAGTGCAGCCCCTTGATAGTCTTTATCCACATTGACTGTGCAGTCTTCTATTACCCTACATCATTGACAAAGACTACTCTATTGCAACATATGTCAAACATTATTGGGAGTTGTTTTGGGTTAGTGTATGTCACAACCTTCCAAATCCTGTCTTCACAATTTCACTGATTAGCTTCACATGCAGATTCTTCTATAAAACAACTTCATAGGATCCAAAGACTTATGGCATGCTCAACTTTGACATGTTGAGCTCAGTGTCATACATACAATTATTCGCACAATCATCTTTTGATTGATCAACTTGTGATCCATGTCTTTTGGGTTTCATGCCTCTTCCCTTTAGCCTATTATTTCCTAAAGGAGACAACTTAAGGGGGGGAAATCAACCTTATGTACAAGATTTGCTAAGTTGTGTACTCATTGTACAAACTTTTGCCACATAGTCACTATGTTCACACATGCACATACTCGACTTTTAAGGCTTTCTTTTTTTTTAGGCTATCATATATACCAAACAAAATCTAGAAAAGGCTTTTTACGTGCTACCTCTATTTACCTAGTGCAATTTAAGAGGGGGTGTTTATGATGGTGTAAATTGCTCCATAGATATAGTCCATAGGATCAAACCCTAACCCATGTATATATTCATGTTTATGTTCAATACAACATAGTGTATAGTTAACTATCTTGTGAATTCCACTCTCTCCCCCCAATCCTCCAACAAACTATAGGGCTAAGGAGAAGAAGATGAAGCAAAGAGGATGGGAAAGATATGATGTGATGAAGAGAAAAAGGTGTGACAAAGAGAAGAAGGTTGGAAAATCTGATGACCACCTCTCCTTTGTAGTTGCAAAGGTGCATGCTTTGAACTCTATAACCTTCCTAGTACCATCAAAGCTACCAACTGATCAAGCGAACAACTCCAAAGGGTAAGTAACCAATTATTCAAGCATTCACCAAGTCCTTTTACAAAACTGTACGAGATGGTTTCTTGTGGGATAGAAAAATTTAAACGATTAAGAATTATGGTTACCCATAATGAACTTAGCATGAATGTTCACAGTAAACCAAACGAATAAACAAATGAACATTTACTTAAGATTGAATTATCATTAAATTCAGCATGAATGATTACAAGATAAACCATACAAAATCTAACAATGGACATAACAACTCTACAAAATCCCCTCATCAGCCTCCTCTCTTCCACTAGTAATACTTCCCCGACTATAGGGATTTTATTTTTTTTAATGAGTGGGGGGCATAATCCTCTAAAGGACATAAAACAAAGAGCTTAAGAACACATATCTGAACCAAACTTGACAATATTAGTGCCTTCCAAGCCTTTGATATGAATGCAATACTAATGAATCCATAAGTAGGTCTTTGCATCTTTTTAAGGTGTCTTTGTATGAATGTCATATTAATGAATCCACATATAGAAGGTCTTTCCATATGTATTGAGGTGGCCTCACCCTCAATCCTCCCTACTACTTTCCCAATGCATCCCCTTTAAAGATATTCTCTAGAAATTTCCACGACCTAAAATGGATCGCTTCCCTATGCATCACTTTTGGGGTGTCTTCCCCAACGCCCTAAAATGGACCACTTGCCCCATGCATCACCTTTGAAGTATCTCTCCCCATGACCTAGAATGTTACCTACTATGCATCACCACTTTCCGTACGCATCACCTTTGGAGTACCTTTACCCATGGCCTACAATGTTGCCTCCTTGAGAGGCCACAGTAACAACGGATGTGCCACTTCTTGACAAGCTATTAATGTGGTACCTACATTAGATCCCCAATGTTTTGCACCTTGTGTTGGGAAAGTATGAGGAACCTACTTTGGACATTAAAAGGTAGACTATAACCTCCTCTAGGTCCCTATTCTTGGATCTCTTTTGCTATACTTTGATCATAACCTCCTAGAGTCCACATCCTAGATCTTCTATAATGATCAGATAGCTCCCACATGTTAAACCCTCTAGCTACATCACAACAAGTGATACCTCTTGCACCAATGGCAAGCCTACATGGTAAGCCACTTACAAAATTTAGTTCCCTTCACTAGTATCTTACTTAGAGTGCTGGGTGGATCAAACCTTTCCATCAAGTCTACCAACACTTGTAGTCAATTTGGGACTTTGTCATCATTCAAATTAGTTGAGAATGATCATCTAGCACCCGACTCTTTCCCACATGACTTATGGATTCACATTCCCAACTTTGTTGGTTTGTTGTGGTGATGTCATAATTATGGGGGATAGCCATCTCCATCAAAGGAGCATCAAGTATGTACTCTTACGACAAGAGTTGTGGTTGTATAGCTATTCTAGGGTATAATGAACCTTTGATCACGAGCCACTGATAATGACATGCATCACATACCATGGCAACAAATAGGTGATTCTCCTCATGGAGCATGGTCCTACACTACCCAGCCCAAGAGTGGTATGTGTGTCCAACCACTGATCTTCCACATGGAAGTTCTCTTGTGCCTTTCCTTACATTTGAAAACCACTCTCGCTTCCAACTTTCTCTCCAAAAGCTTATAGAGTCCTCATTTGTAGAGGCTCTATTTGTCAAATGAGAATGATCCCTTGGGTATATCCTCATTTGTAGAGACTCTACTTGTTAAAACAAAATGATCCCTTGGGTGTATCGTCGGGAGAGCTCATCAACTAGCTAGTCTAGCTGGAGGTAGTCACTAAACTCCTAGTTAGGGTCTATGAAGATGGAGAGATTGATCCAACCATGATAATAAACCTCCATTTGACAACCATTACATCATTATAGCATCCTTCCCTTTGTAACAACTGCCTCGATTTCCTCCCCTTCTACTCATTCCTCTCTTTTCTCACACTTTTTCCCATATACTTGGCATTACCTCCCTTCTTCTCATCAATTCTCAAAATATCCAATTTTCAAAACATTCAATTCTTTAAATATTCAATTGTTTTGTTATTTACTTTTTGTTTTTGAGAAATACACTCTTATGCATTTCATTAACCATTTCAAATTCCCTCCTTAGACTTCTATTTCCTATGTTGCTGCCTCATCTTCTATTTAATACTTCACTTTCCTTACCTTCCTCTTCACTCGCCATCCCCCCTCTCCTCCTCCCTTCTCCTCTCTTCCCTTTGTTCTCTCACCCATGTTTTTATTGGATGATGGCAGGTATCTAGAGACATCCCTCAAAGTTGATTATGTTGCTGCTTATGAAGCTCACTAGTCATCTTGTTGCTTGCAAACTCTTTTCTTGTTTGTGAACATTTATAACAAGCATTTTGCAAAGGAGTTTCATTTTGCCATTGCTTTTTGTATATACGTATAAAACCATTTTACTTGTCATTAGAGATCTATTTTTTGTTAAAGCATTTCCTTTATTGAATAACTATTAACTATGCACACATTTGTGCCAACATGATTAAGTAGTGCATGGTAGACAAAGCAATGTTCTGCATGCTTAAGGTGGGCCAAAAGTACAAGCAAGGGGGCACTAAGTGCAAACAATAGCAAAATTAGTGAGTATTATGGAAGGAATGGGTTATCATTAGTTGCCCCATTGCAAGAACATGACAATACACTCCATCCATCATATAAGTGGCATTTGGCCATGTTCTTCTTTATTCTAGGGGGGCGTGGATGGTCGACCACCCCCAAAAAGACTAGAGTACAAAAATGGGTCCAACTCAGAATAGAAAAACTTGAAACTGCTGCCCATGGCCTACACTGCTCTGTAGTAGAGCAATGAGTAAGCAACAAATATCACAAAGGGAGGAGCTACCCAAAGGGTCTTCAATCCTTAGAATGACACTCATTTCAACCAATATGGTCTTCAAGCCAGCCAACACACAAGAAGCTTGACTGCACACATCTACCTCTCCTCCAAAGACCATCTCACTGGGAGTGAGAGCAACCAACTGCCATAATTGTGGAGACTATGATATGCCATCCTTAAACATTAATAACCCTTAGAGAAGATCCCCATGCCTTTGTGGTTTCCAAGGTTGCACGTTGGAACCTTTCATTTTGGTGGGCAAAACCGAACATAGAGGGATGATGAAGGAAAGAAAGAAATCATGTTCTAAAGTGGGAGAAAAACCTTGTGCTTTCTTAACCTAGACAGATATTATGTGCATGTTAGACACAAAATAGTACTGTTCACAATCACAAAACAGTACCGTTCACAATCCCAAAATCTCGTTGCACGAAGTAGCTGCCTTCATGTACAAGCTCCCATTGCTTTTGCCATTTTTGTGCACTACCCTCTTGCAAGCATCAAGCCCAATCTTAAGCTCTCCTTGATGTAGTCCCCTCTTGCACACATCAAGCCCAATCTTGATTTCTCTTTGATGACTTCTTTTGATAGTAATCCAGTTAGTGTGCCTCACAAGAACTGCCATGGCCAATAAAAATCAGGATTAGCGCGCACAACCACATGCACGATTGTTTCAAGGTGAAATGGCCATATGAAGGTTTAGATGTAAGTCCGCATGCATTTGTGAGTCAAGGAAGACTGGGCAGGCAAATTGTTTGCTGACATCAAACTGTGGAAGGGAGGCATGTTGCTAAGAGGCCCCACACACCCCTAGTCCATTTGACCTCCATACCACCATCTTGGATCATTGGGTGGATTTCCAAAAAACTCTCACATTCTTTAAGTTCGAGTGTGCATCGTTTGGCATGTGTCATCTTCTCATGCTCTCTACCCATCTAAACTTTGTCCATTGGCTCTTTGCCCTCTCATTTCAGCAGTTAGAGTTGGATTTCATAGCCGATGCCATCATCTGAGTTGAATAGCAATTAGCCTTAGTTGTTCATAGTCATTCAGAGCCTGATGTCATTGTTTGATGTCACAGCCTGATGCATGACGGCGTCATTCCACTACTCCTCAAACGCTACATGATTGGTCCATTCCATTTACTCCAACTCTTAGACTAATCATACATTGATGACTTAAACTAGTACCATGATGACCGCTAGATTAAACGCTAAAAGCCACATGAGCATTGGGACATCCGGAGAAGTTCCTTCTTCTTCGTCTTTGCCCTTGTGTTTGATCCATTGCAATTCCAAAGCTTTTTCGATGCTTCAAGCTCTGTAGCTATGGCGCTTGAATTGGAGCTCGCATCTGCTGCTTTCTCGCTTTGAGTCCATCCATCTCTCAACCTCCTCCTCCTTAGCTATGGCTCCCTGCCTCGCCTCTCATCATCATTCAGCCTCCTCCTTCTTAGTTATGGCTCCCTGCCTCCCCTCTCATCTTCCTGTTACCTTCTTGTCGACCTCCTTTCCGATTGCTTCTTCACATTGTGGCTGCTCCTTTCATTGCTCTCGATTGCCCACCATTACTGCTTTGCAGGCTTTCACTCCTTTTAGATTGAACATCACGTGCCAACCTTTCAACTGGATTGCGATCGGTAGGAAGAAGTTGCTCAAGGCAGCTCGCAGGAAGAACCTTAGGCATCTTATTCTCAATGCATCCGCTTATTCAAACAAAGACATTCTTACAGGTAAGAGCCTCGTGGTGGTGCCATGATTGAGGTTTGGGTGCTTGTCTTGACCTGACGTCGCTTAACTATTTGTCAGGCCCTCATTATGTACACGAGCAACGCGCAATTCCTGATGGAGCATGGAAGATGGACAGGGTTCTTGTAGTCGGGGAAGGGGTGTGCATTGTCGCGTCCGCTGCCGCCTGCTTAGTTTACTTAATGAATCACAGCTCGCAGGAGGCCCGTCTTGTAGGTTGTCCCTACTTGTAGTTAAAATCTATTCAATTTGCTTCTATCTTTACAACTTTAGGATGTCCGCCACATTTACTAGTAGTCTAATCAGGAAATCTTTGAGATTGCAGGTTGCATCTTCGACTTCGGAACCGTTGGCGAATACGAGGTTTCAGAACTTTCCTGTATGGCAAAACTTTTTTGTGCTGGCAGCACTTCTAATAAATGCCATCCTGAGAGCGAGGCAATGGCAAAGTATGGGTCATTTTCGGAATAAAACCAACAAGTTTGCCGGTGCTGATTCTGGTTTTGAAGAACGCATAAGAAAGCTGGAAGAAGAGGTTGGAAGTGCTGTCACAATAATTCGGGTACTATCGAAACAGTTGGAGAAGTTGGGAGTACGCTTTAGAGTGACCAGACAGACTCTGCGGGATCCTATACAGGAGGTATGTTGGTTTTTTTAGTTGGGGCACCGAAGGTTTTCTTGCATATACGAACCTTATGTTTTTAGATCTAGAAAGGAGGCCCAACAGGTTCTATTTGGCAAAGGATATTCTTAATCTCCAAGGGAGACCCAACAGGATCTATTAAACCAAGGATGGTCTTATTTCAAAGATTATAATTTACAGCTCGATTCATAGCTGTGAGCTGCGTATTTATCATCTGCTGATGTTTCTAACCAATCTTCCCAGGGTCTGTGCCTGGTTCAAGACCTCCCATTGTGTTCCAAGACTTATCTTATGTAGAATTCTATCATTCTTGCTATCGGCTACGTCCTTTGAATATGTGAACTATATTGTTTTTTGGCCACTCCTTCCTTTTACTGTCTTTTCTAATTAGCCTATTGAGAGTTTATTTTGTTTTCTGCTCATGTGATTTTAGCGTCCTCGCAAGGACATTGTTGTTGATGGCGTGTGCATTTTTCCTTATTTTCCGTCTGGTTTTTCTCATAGAGGTCTCAACTCAAACCATGCCTATTGAAGGTGCACCACGTTTTTGAAATTATGGAGATTTCCGAAGTAGTTATTGCATTCCCTTGAATTGCTCATATCTCTGCGCCAGTTTTCATCGATCCCTCCTTTTTTATTAATGTGTGCATCGTTTCCTTGGCTCTGTTGATGATTCCCAAGCATCCGTAGTTTGTGTTGTGTGCTTGTAACAAACTCTGCACCAGACAAAAGCATGTCTCCTTGTTCAGGTAAATATTTATTGCTCAAATAGCTGGGTGTGGTCAAGAATGCTAACCTCTAACAAGGCTGTAACTAGATGTGCAGCTGAGAAGCTGGGGTTAACTTGGGACACAAATCCTGTTGCTATGCCTGGTGACTCGTTCAGGTTAGGTGGCTTGAGCTAGGTTCGGTGACCTCATATAATGACTAGGGATAATCATACCTCCACTCAGCACTTGAACAATAGAGTCACTAAATAGCTGGGATAGCACATCCCAATGTAAGCATGGCTTTGGGGGGGTGAGCCAATACTTCAGATTTGAGTGACAGTCAACACAACCATAAGCTGGCAAAAGAGAATAGTGCCATATACAAATAGACCCCTCAGTGTGATTAGGCACTGCTTGACTATGCTCGATTACTTGAATGTATACTTCATGCCTCTATTAAGTAGCTAGTGTTGGAATGGTCACCTCCCCATCTGTAAGCCCCCAAATGAGGAGAGCATGGGGGAGGTAGACCAAGGCATGATTAGGCTGCTACATGGGCAGACAAAGAAGACCTTGTGCAGGAAAGATGGCGGGGGCATGTAGCCCTTGATCTGGCATGGCAAGACAGAGCTTCATGGCAGGCGTATGGCCTGCAACAGGGCCCTGTGAAGGGCGCAATGACATCAGCAGGGTACGGCCCCACTGTACGGGGCTGTATGGAGGCCTACCGGAGAAAGGACAGGGCTGTTGGTGTCCTGGCTGATGGCGGGATCTGCAGAGGCCAAAGGCGCCTGCATGGCAGGGTCTTTGGGCCTTGTATAGAACCTGCAACAGGTTCGGAAACAGAGCCAGCAGGTGGGCAGAGTGCCTGGGCCCATGGCCAGGCGGGTATGAAGAACAGCCCCCAACCAGGTTGGTTTACAGACTGGGGGGGGGGGGGGGGCAGACTGGTCGGCCCATTTAGGGATGGCTGGTCGGTTGGTTCAAGGGGGCCGTGTGCCCTATAAAAGGAGAGGCCCTGGGCCTCATTTCATATCCAGCCTAGCAGCTTTGGGAGGAGCAGAAAGGAGCAGCATATCCACCATCCTTGGGCCTCTACATAGGAAGTGAAGGAGAGAGGTGTTGCTGCAGACTTAGCTCCAGGGAGAGGCTGAACCTAGACTGTCTTCTAGGGCAGAAGGTTGCCGAGATCACATCATCGGGAGCAGCTTTTGAGGAGCAGAAAGGAGCAGCACCAGCAGCAGCAGTTGGGCCTCATCCGGGAGGTGAACTTGGCTCGAGATGTGCAGACTTAGCTCACTCAGAGGGCTGCCCACCTAGGCTGGTTTCCAGACAGCAAGGTGGAGAGGATCACTCTAGACACAAATTCTACATTTGCTCGAGGTGGAGCATGCAGGCTCAGAGATATAGAAGTGCTTGGCATCTAGTAGGAGAACCTGTTGGTATTGTATCCTATCCTACATTGTGGACGGACGGAAATGTTCTACACCCCACACCACACTGTGAGCTCCTGGGCAATACTATCAGTCTTCCGCTGTGCGTACCCTTTGTTGGGTCATTTCTAACATGGTATCAGAGCCCAAGTAGGAGGCTCACAAGTGTGGGAGCCTGAAGGCAGGGACCTTGCTGAAGGATGACCCTGATTTAGAAGCTCTTGGGAATCGACTTCCACGACTGGAGGATAGTGCCCTTGCGAGAAGGAGGGTGACTCAGGTTCAGTCAGTTGCGTTTAGAGTTCGTGGTCCAGGTTATCTAGAGATGTTCTTTTATTGTGGACCTTGCCAAAGGAAGGACGGGTTGAAATAGACCCTCAGAGCATGGTGCCTGGAAGACTCCATGTTGTTCACTCATTATGAGGGCGACAACTGGAAGATCGTGACGGCTAGATTGCTCGAGTTCGAAGGCGGGAACGTGACTGAAGGAGGTGGTGCCAGGAGGTGCTACGAGAGATGGACGTGTGTACCAAGATGGTGTGCGGAAGCAAAACTAGACCTGGTGGAGCAGGAGCCACTGGATGAAAAGCCAGGAAAAGATTTCGACATCGGAAAGTTCCAAAGGACTACGACCGGGGAGTTATTGGAACATCATCATCGACGTGTTGGCATTGGGCTTGGATGTGTCTGTGAGAGGGGGTGTTGGAATGGTCACCTCCCCATCTGTAAGCCCCCAAATGAGGAGAGCATGGGGCAGGTAGACCAAGGCATGATTAGGCTGCTACGTGGGCAGCACAAAGCAGGGTACGGCCCCACTGTACGGGGCTGTACGGAGGCCTACCAGAGAAAGGACAGGGCTGTTGGTGTCCTGGCTGATGGCGGGATCTGGAGAGGCCAAAGGCGCCTGCATGGCAGGGTCTTTGGGCCTTGTATAGAGCCTGCAACAGGTCGGGAACAGGGCCAGCAGGTGGGCAGAGTGCCTGGGCCCATGGTGGGCTGCCACGTGGCCACCGGGTCTGAAGAACAGCCCCCAACCAGGTTGGTTTACAGACTGGGGGGGGGCAGACTGGTCGGCCCAAACAGACCAGCCAGTCGGCCCATTTAGGGCTGGCTGGTCGGTTGGTTCAAGGGGGCCTTGTTCCCTATAAAAGGAGAGGCCCTGGGCCTCAATTCATATCCAGCCTAGCAGCTTTGCGAGGAGCAGAAAGGAGCAGCATATCCACCATCCTTGGGCCTCTACACAGGAAGTGAAGGAGAGAGGTGTTGCTGCAGACTTAGCTCCAGGGAGAGGCTGAACCTAGACTGTCTTCTAGGGCAGAAGGGTGCTGAGATCACATCATCTGGAGCAGCGGAGCAGAAGCAATTGGGCCTCATCCTTGAGGTGAGCTTGGCTGGAGACGTGCAGACTTAGCTCACTCAGAGGGCTGCCCACCTAGGCTGGTTTCCAGACAGCAAGGTGGAGAGGATCACTCTAGACAGAGAGTCTGTTAGAAAAGATACCCAACAGAGGGTACACGCAACGGAAGACTTATAGTAATGCCTAGGAGCTCACACAGTGTGCGGTGTGGGTGTGGAATCACAAACTTCTTTACTTATGTGCGTACAATAGGTGTGCAGACTCATCAATAGACAATGAACCAACCAGATAGAGAAACCACCAAAATATATATTTCCGTCCACAACTATGGACACAATACAAAAGAGACAGATCCAAAGTCCCACCAATGATGTGGTCCTCTGATCTTACCACAAGGTCCTTCTCCTATCTGCTGGCTATCTCTAGACTCGAGTCCGCGTGCTCCACCTCGAGCGTCTGTAGACTTTCCGTCTAGTGTGTTCTTCTCCACCTTACTGCCTGTGAATCAGCCTAGGTGGGCAGCCCCTGCCAAGCTTTGTCTGCAGCACACAGGTCCCTGTTCCATTGCTCCAACCTGCTTGTGAATGGCTGCTCCAGAAGGTATGATGATCACAACTCCTTGCTGCCCTAGTAGACAGCCAAGGTCCAGCCTCTAGGAACTCAGTCTGCAGCTCACCTTCAACTCTCCTTCATCCCCAGTGTGAGGCCCAAGGGAGTGGCTCCTGGCTGCTCGTGTCTGCTCCTGCTTTTGCTGCTGGATGTTGGATATTAAAATGAGGCAAGAGCCTCTCCTTTTATAGGGGTCTGAGGCCTGGCAAAAATACCGACCAGTCTGCCCTGACTGGGCCGACTGGACAGACTAGGTCGGCTGGCCCAACCGACCTGGTTGGCTCAGCCCAACCAGCCCTATATAAGGGCCCTTTGCTGGCCCTTTGTTCCATGCAGGGTCCAGCTCCTTTGCTGCTGTCCTGCCACCTGCCAGCCCTGCTTGCAAGCCATAGACCTGCCCATAGACCCCCACTATACTGCGCCTTGCTGCAGCCCTTTGCCGGCGCCTTGTCCTGGCCATACCTCTTCCGTACACTGCCCTGCAGCAGCCTGTACAGATCCGTACAGCTTTGTACCCTGCTCCATACACATGCTGATGTCAGCGCGCCTTTCATAGGGTCCTGCTGCAGTCCACTGAGTGCCTCATGCCAGGCCTAATCCAAGACACTGTGTCCCCGCCATCTTCTTGCACATGAGCTGCTCCTGATGCAGCCTTTCATCCTTGGGATACCCCACCAACCATGAATGCTCCAGATCTGTCCCAGATCCACACATCCAGGTAATCTCTCTTTGGGCACATCCTGCCCTAGGTCTCCCTCCCCCACGCTCTCCTCATTTGGGGGCTTACAGATGGGGAGTGACCTTTCCAACAGAGTCTACATTTGCTCGAGGTGGAGCACGCGGGCTCAGAGATCTAGAAGTGCTTGGCATCGCTGCGTGCCCCCGGCCCTAAATGAACCGACTAGAGGGGCGGTAGGTGGCCGACCACCAAGGCCGACCTGGTCTGCAACAAACCGACCAGCAAGGTCGGCTGTTGTTAGTAGGAGAACTTGTTGGTATTGTATCTTGTCCTACTTTGTGGACGGACGGAAATATAAAGTGTTGCTTCTAAACTTGTCTTTGAGGATTCTCTATTTACTGGCTTGCACATCTATGCCCTTTAAGTTAAGTCGTTTGTGATTCTACACCCCACACCACACTGTGTGAGTTCCTGGGCAATACTATCAGTCTTCCGCTGTGCGTACCCTCTGTTGGGTCATTTCTAACAGCTAGGGTACGACCAATCCTGATTCCCTCTGTCACTAGGTCCCTATGTCAAATTCAGTTTTTATGGAGGTCAGGTTAGCCTATGGTCATGTGTCCTAACCATGGGACAGTTATGACACATGGTACCTTTGGTACACTAAGGGGGAGTCTTAGGCTTGAGATACTTAAGAACCCTATATCTATATAAGTGAGATCCATTGTGCACTTAGGTTGGAAGTGGGAGGATACCCAGCTAGGTTGAGGGCCGCGTCCAGGCCTGTGTCTCCCTTATGACGTCTATTCACAGATGGGGCTACATGGTATGGGACGCTAGTCTTACCTTGGATGGACTACGGTCAGAGGTTGCTTGACCTAGAGCTCGGGGTGATCCTAAGGGATCTACGGTTGGGTGGTGACGCATAAGACGACACCTGTGTCTGGATACTGATGTTGGGCTATGCTTGCAGGTTAGGACGGAGATAGGGGAGAACATAGAACCCCATCTTGGGGATTGTTTCATTTGGTATCAGAGCCGAGTCTATCTTCCTGATTCTAGAGCTTTGAATGATCTGTTTGGCTGTTGCAATTGCTTGTAGTTGATTGTGTGCTAGAGGAAGGAGAAGAGAATCCTTGGTGCTTGAATGTTGTGGTTTTGCTTGGAGATATGGCGAACTGTTTTGGAATTTCGTTTTTGATTCCTCAGGCTGTATTTTGTATAGTCTGCAAGGGTAGAAGTAGGTCGAGATAGGAGCTGGGAGTGTATTCGCAGCAGCAGCAAGTAGTTTTGGCTGTTGACACTTGCATGGGAAGGCAGACGAATCTGCTGGAGCAGTTCTCTGCAAGCTCAATGCCAGATTTGGTGCCTAACATGGAGGATGCCTGCTGTTTTCAGTTTGTACAGCAGCCTGGAACAGTCGCAATACTGTTCCAGGGCTAGCTGAGCAGAATAACATCTGATTTGCGCCTGTTTGTGCTGATTTGGGCAGCCATGCTCTTCTATTTTTTTTTGCCGAAAAAACAGTTCTAATTATATTACTTCGAGAACAAGATACAAGAGGTCAGCTTATAGCTGACGGGCTGCGTTCACAAACCGGACGCAGCCCAAAAGGTAGCATAATAAATCATACTCTCACGGAGGAATATGCTGAGTGTGAATGAACAGCCATCGGGGTGGTGAGTAGTGCCACCGAAGGCCCTGCGTAGTCTGCTCGAAGAAGAGGCTCTGTGAATCCCAAGCCTGGAGGAAGCGTCTCCGCTTCTCCTGACCAGCCCGGGAGTCTCCCTGAATCTGGTCCCACTGGCCTCTGAGGGTATGAATAATCTCACTCCAAATCTCCGCCATGATCTGGGCAGTCGATAAGGAGGTGCCACCGAGGATCTGCGCGCAGCGCGAGGTCCAGATGTGCCATCCTGTAATGCTGCTGATAATCTCCCAGACTGGCTGCCTCTCCCGAACTCCTGTATCAGCCTCTGCTAGGTGCTGTGGGACACCCTCGAGCGGCCCCCACGTCCCCTGTGTGATAAGGAAAGTGGGGTCCTGCTGGCATGCCTCGAACAAGTGATGAAGACCAGGTGCGGTGCTGCACCAACAGAACGCGCCCCAAGTGATCACTCCTAGCTCTGGTGCTGCACGAGTAAGAAGCCCGAAAGTCCACCTCCACACTTCCTGGGCGCGCATGCAGCTCCACAGGCAGTGTTTTGGTGACTCCTCATCCGCATGGCAAATCTGACAGCAACCGTCCTGGCCTATCTGCCTCAACCAGCTCCCCACTGGAAGACCTTTGTGGGTAAGAAGCCACAGGAAGTATGAGATCTTCCGCGGCCGCCAGCTCTCCCACAAGGCCTTCCAGAAAGCCTGCAAAAAGAACCTGGAAATACCCTGTGCGTACCAGCTAGGACGCTGGGTGGGGGGGCGGCTCTGCATCCTCCCGAGAACTCGCCTGCCCAGAGTCGTGCTGTAAGCGAAGAAGGAAGTCTGCCCCTGTCCTGTCACAATCTCTGGCCACCACCACTCTCCTGGGTCCCACTCAAGCTCTGACAAGGCCCGCCCCTCCCAGAGCCAAAGACGCCAAAGCTGCAACTGGTCCTGCTCGATACTAGGGTCGGTATGCCAGACCTTCCCCAGAAGGCCTACGACCCTAACCCTCTGCCATGGGAGTAGGGGGTCAATGAGCGCATCCTCTCTCCTGAGTCGTCCGTCCCCTGAAACCGCGAAGAAGGCGATAGAGGAGTCATCCAAACGTCCTGCGACCACCAGTGGGATGCCACGGGGGGTGAACTGTCCCAGCCAGTGGGTGTCTCCAGGCATGAGGACCTGAGGCTCAGGTGGAGCCAACCAAGCGGCTGGGATCGCACCGTCGATCTCCGTGCGTCTCGCCTGGACTCCGCGTGCACCTCCCGCTGCGTCTGCCAGATCGGCCATCTCCAGATGTCTGTACGTGTCCCACCAAACTCGAAGGGACCGGGCTGGCCCCCTCATCCAGCCGTCCCACCTGATATGTGATCTCTCCCCCAGCTGAAGGCCCTCGGCGTCTCTGACCTGCCCATTCCAGACGAGCGGCTGGCGATCGATCTCCTCCTGACAGCTGGGCTGGGACTGAATGAGACTGAGACGGAGCCGCCTCCAAACCATGAGGAGGCTACGAACGAGTGGGGAGCGGGGCTGAGTGAGCGGGGCGGAAGTGAAGATCCACCTGAAGGACGGTAGCCACTCTCCACCTCGGCGCGGGACACAAGAGCCGACTCCCTGCTGAAGTAACATCTTCCACGTCTGCCCCCCTGGGGTCAAACCGCGGATGATAAGCTTGCCTAACAAGGCCTGACTCTGAAGCTCTGGATCAATGACCCCCAGACCCCCCTCCGCCTGCGGAAGAATGACTGTCTGCCAAGCAACCCTGGCTCTGGTATCTCTCTGCCCATCCTCCCCAGACCAAAGAAAGTTCCGAACCAACCTCCTGAGCTGTGCCACGCTGGATCTCGAGAAGCACCAACAGGAAGCCACATACCAAGCCGTGGCTAGAAGGACCTGGTTAACTACTAAAGCACGACCTGCAAGGGACAGCTTAGCAGTGCTCCAGAAAGCCAGCTTCCGTCGGATGGAATCTAGCACCGGGAGAAACTGCTGAGCTGGCGTAATGTCTAGGCCAACCTGGAAGCCAAGGTATCTAGCTGTCTGTCCACGTGGAATCCATCTGAAGCCCAGGAATCGCCCCCACTGAGAACACGCCCCCGGGTCTGTGAGAAAACCAACTGATTTGTTCCAGTTGATTTTCGCACCAGCGGCCGAGCAGAAAACCTCCAGGGCCATCCGCACCCTCTCTAGCATCCTCTCATCGTCCTGGACATAAAGGGCTGTATCATCTGCATACTCTGAGTCCAGAAGCTCCGTGTCCTCCCGGAGTGGAAGGCGAACACCCCTGAGCCCTGTGGACCTCGCCCGAAGGTAGTAAGTCATGGCCTCGGCGAAGAAGAGAAACAGATAAGGAGCCAGGGGACAGCCCTGACGTACTGATCTCTCCAAGCTGAAACGCTCACCCATCCTGCCTCCAATGATGACTCTGCTAGACGCTGTCCTGTACAAAGCTGAGATACCCTGAATCCAGCCTGCCGGGAAACCTAGTCGCTCCAGAGTCCCCTCCAAAAAGGACCAATCCACGCGATCGTAGGCCTTCTCGAAGTCGAGAAGTAAAATGGCAAGGTGTGAACCGTTGTACTGAGCCCACTCCGCCGCCTCTGAAAAGGTGAAGACATTATCCAGGATACTGCGATCCTGGACAAAGCCTGTCTGAGTGTCATGGACGAGGTCTGGGAGTAGAGGTCGAACTCTGGCACTGATCATCTTGGCGAGGATTTTGTAGGCAGTGGTAAGGAGAGTGATCGGACGCCACTGGCGGATCTCCTGTCTATCTCCTCCCTTCGGGATGAGGCAAATCAGTCCCGAGGAAAGGCTCTCTGGCATCTGACCGCTGCTGAAAATCCCCTGCAGAGCTGCAAGGAGGGGCTGATGGATCTGGTCCCAGAAGGAGGTGAAGAAAGCTCGGGATAGCCCATCCTCACCTGGGCATTTCTGCCCATCAATAGCCATCAAGGCCTCCAACATCTCATCCGCGGTGAACGGCGCCAACAACGTCGCCTGCATGCTGGGCTGGACCAGGGATGGAATGTGCCTCCACACCTCCTCACGGTCACGACTAGCACGAGGGGCAAGTGGCTCCTGCTGGAAGAGGGTCCTGTAGAAGTCAGTGGCCAACCCCAGGACCTCCCCCGGGTCCGTAACAATGTGACCATCCGCTGTCCTGAGACTCCGTAGCTGATCACCTGCAGCTCTCTGGCCGTGTGTCCTGAAGAACTCCCTGCACATCCGGTCACCCTTCCGGGCCCAGAAGGAGAGAGAGGCGTGAAAGGAGAACTCGGAGCGACGCTGGAGGGTCTCCTCCAAGAGGGCTCTGGCTCGAAGGGCCTGGATCCGAAGCTCCTCCGAGCCCGGGGAAGACTGCTGAAGTCGCTGAATGGAGGCGAGGTCCCTCCGAAGAGCTCTCTCTCTGCCCCACCAATCCTGTCGAACCTGTAGGGCTGCGAGCTGGCAGATCTGGCTGGACTCCTGCAGAGCCTGCGCGACCGAGTCTACCAGATCCATGCCCTCCCCCCAGTCTCTGTCCCAAAGACTGCAAATGCTGCTACGGACGTCCGCCCTCGAGAAGATGGAATCGGGAATCCTGCATGATCGGGGGGGGAGAGTCTGGGCTGCCGAATCTAATGAGAGGAGCACAGGCGCATGGTCGGATAGTGTCGTCCCTGGAACAATGCCCGCCTGGCCACCTCTGCTGATGGCCAAATCGCTGACATAAAACCTATCAAGCCGCTCCAGGAGTCTGCCTCCTTCCCTGCGGAAGCCCCAAGAGAAGTCCAGGCTCCCGTGCCAACGCCGGAAGGACGGGTCTCTCCAACTGTCCCTCCCTCCTGTCGCGAAGATGAAAGAGTCCCAAGCTGACTGCTCTGCCTGAGCCATACCTGTGAACTCCGGATCTCTACCCTGCTGGTCCTCCAAGGTCTCCAGGTTGTTGAAGTCTCCTCCAACAATCCAGGAATCCATGTCTGGAAGAATCCCTGTAAGTGTCCTCCAGAAGGTGGCTCTGCATCTGAGGTCTGTGGGAGCATAAATGTTGAGGATTCCTATCTTGGATCCCTCCAAATTCAGGCCTACCCAAAGGGCTCGGCCTGGGATCAACGTGCCGTGACCGAAAACTGACTGAGCTAACTGCTCGCACACGGAGGTACAGACCCCCCCGCTCCTCCCCTGTGCGCCGATCGAAGGCTCCCAATAAGTGTAGGAGCGTCCAGGGAGAACCTTCCCGCAGCTACGGGCATGAGCCGCAGAAAGCTTGTGCTCCTGGAGCAGCAGTACATCCAATCGACCAATCACTGCAGGCTGAAGTTCCTGACGCAAAATGAGCTTCCTGGGACCACGGGTACTCGAAGAGTGAAACCCGTTCACATTCCAGGATACGAGGTGTAGGCTCATGGAGAGGGATGGGGGGCTGCGAACAGCTGTCTGCTCGCAGAAGAAGTCGAAGAAGAATCAGACAGATCGGAGTGGAGGCGCTGCCGCTTGTGAGAAGGTTTGGAGGGGGAGACGGGGTCGTCCTGCCCGTTCTTCAACACCTTCAGCAAAGGCGAGAGGCCTCTAGTGCCATGAACAAATGCTTTCTCGAGCCAGCTCGAGATCTCTGAAGCAGTCATCCCGTAGAAGGTTCGGAGTTTCTGTTGGGACCAAGCTCTGACATCCTGGGGAAGAGGCCATGCCAGGGGGGGTCTGAGGATCACGATCAATCGGAAACGTTTGGCAGCGCAACGCCACCGCAAGCGCACATCGCCCTCGGACCACTGAGTCTCGAGGAGCTGCCCACCGGACGAGCCTATCCAGGAGCAAATCTGGGCGTGTGTCTGCTCTCTGAGAGCCTCCCACACCGAGTCGTCTGTCCAGGTCTCGGTGCCATCGCTGAGGAACGTGAAGGCGAAGCTAGGGCCATCCCTGGGAGCCAAGGCACCAATCCTCCCATCCGCCCCTTTGCGGAGCATGAAGATACTAATGTCGAGACAAGCCGGGAAGGTCCCAAGGTCGGCCACATCCAGGTAGTCCCAGGGGCCAGATCTGTAAAAGTCTCGAGGGAGCTCTCTCTCCTGGAGCTGAGACCCAGCTGAGTCTGCCACTGAGGGGCTAGCGGGAAGGGAAACCTGCTCCACTGGTGGTACAGACACCGGGTGTCCTGCAAGCGGGGGAGGAGGGGGAGGAGGCTGCGGGATAGGCGACTCGGGCTCCACGGAGGCGACTGGCGGAGAAGGTGGAGGAGGTGGAGCGGAGGCTGCACTCGGCTGGGAAGGCGACGGTGCAGCTAACTCTGTAGGAGGGGCGAGGGGAGCAGGGGGGGGAGGGGGATGGGGATGCATCTGGAACTGGGGCTGAGAGGGAGGGGGAGGGGGAGGGGACTGAGGAAAAGGAGGCGGGGGCTGAAACTGCGGGGCGGGCGAAGGGGGGGGAAACTGGGGAAACCGGGGAGAAGGCGGGGGGGTGGGAGAGAGGAGGATCTGAGGCTGTGGAGGGCGGGCTGCCGTCGAAGAAGAGGCTCTCCCAGGTCCCTGGGGCATCTGCCTGTCAGGCCTGTGGAGTGCTGCTGCAGGAATGGTGACCTCTGCCTCCTTGCCTTTATCCGAAATCTTCTTATTCTTTCCTCTTTTCCTTCGAACCTCGGTCCAACCGCCCACTACCTCTGGCCCAGGCTCCGACTGCCTCGGCTCCTCCTGACGTGGCTGTCCGGGGGGGGGAGGTGGGGGCGGAGGGGGCGGGGGCGGGGAGGGTCGAGACGAGCTGGCAAAGCGTGGACAAGTAGCCGCCAAGTGCCCAAAGCCATGGCACCGCAGGCACTGACCTGGCTGTCCGGTGACTATCATGCTCTGGGTGATACTGCCGGCACCTGTAACGATCTCGATCACTGCAGGGAGAGTCGCAGGATCCGCCACAGCCACACGGACTCGGGGAGCTCCTGCCGTGGTCACCGCGTCGGCAAAGGTGTCGTGCATAACCCAGCCAAAATGGGAGCCCAAGTCCCTGACAATCGGCCGCAGCTCAGTAGCAAGCCCTGGAAAAACGAGTGTCACTGGGTGGCGAGGTATACGGAACCGAGTGTCGAAATCCGCTGCGCTGAAACCACGGTACCACGGGACTATCATGATGATCTTCCCATCCACCGATGTGGGGGAACCGGCAATCAGATTGCTCGCAGCTTTCTCACTGGAGAGTTTGAGCCAGAAGATGCCCCTTCCCATAAGGGCCACCTCCTCGATATGGCCATCCTCTAGCAAGAGAGTGGACTGGAGCCAGTCCCTGATGGTAGACCTGGAGGGGGAGTGTCCAATGACTCTACCGTAAACAGAGGTACGAGCAAAGTCACTGGCTACCTCCTGAACACGAGATGATTGTTGCTCTGTCAGGATAACGCGGTAGGCATCTGGAGAGGGAGGGTCCGACTGGGCCTCCGGATCCGGGCTGGGGGCCGCCATACCGCCAAGACTAACTGCAAGCTTCCGATGAAGAAAAACAGGCTGCCACCCAAGAAGAGATGAAGCGGCGGTGGAGCCTGGGGGTGAGGCGGCGAGGCGGGATGGAGCGGAGGGGGCGGCTGGAGCGGAGGGGGCGGCTGGAGCGGCGGCGAGGCGAGGATGGAGCGGAGGCGGGCGAGGCGAGGCGGGATGGAGCGGAGGCGGGCGAGGCGAGGCGAGGCGGGATGGAGCGGAGGGGGCGAGGCGAGGCGAGGCGGGATGGAGCGGAGGCGGGCGAGGATGGAGCGGAGGCGGGCGAGGCGAGGCGGGATGGAGCGGAGGCGGGCGAGGCGGGGCGAGGCGGGCTGGAGCGGAGGCGGGCGAGGCGAGGCGGGATGGAGCGGAGGGGGGGGCTGGAGCGGCGGCGAGGGGGGGGGTTGGAGCGAGGGCGAGGGGCGGGTTGGAGCGAGGGGGCGGGATGGAGCGGAGGTAAGGGGCGGGGATGGAGCGAGGGGGCGGGATGGAGCGAGGGGCGGAGGTGAGGCGAGGGGCGGAGGTGAGGCGAGGGGCGGGATGGAGCGAGGGGCGGAGGTGAGGCGAGGGGTAGCGGGGTGCCGGCGGGGGGGGAGGAGAGGGGACGGGGGTCGAGGGCGGACGGGAGGGGTGGAGGTGGACGCGGCGAGGGGGGGGGGGGAGCGAAGGGGAGGTAGGGGGTAACGGCGAGGGGGGGAGGGGAAGCTCGCAGGAGCTGAGTTCCTTGCTCTCTGTTGCAAGGTGCAGCCATGCTCTTCTAGGGCTGCAGTTTGCAGAAAATAGGCTGCAAGGCAGCTTGCCTTGGAGGTGTGGATGTGTCTAGGCTGTTTGTGGATCTCCGGAGTCCGGAGGGTGCATGCATGCTTGCTTGGTGAAGAACTAAAGTGGAACTGCTGACATACCCTTCCAGTCCTACTTTTTTGGTAAAGGGGAGGTGCATGTTGACATGCACCTACTTTCATGCCTTGGAAAGTGACTTTGGCTTCGGTGACTGTTGGAAATCTCTACTTTTCACTTTTGGTTGTGTGTCATGCAAGCGTTGTATGTGCATGTATGCGTAATTGACATGCAAACTAAGGGTGGACTGCCACGAGTTCTAAAGTTGCCAAGTGGCTATGTAGGAGTAGGAATCCAATCCTTTTAGGAAAGTTCTATAAGGAAGGGAAAGTTGTGGCTTGCATGCCATACCTTTTCAATGCAGCCTAGTCCTTCATGCAGCCCAAGCATGGCATAAATTTTCACACTTTGCACAGCCCAATCCAATACTGAAAATATTCATGCAAATCTTGTTGTTCAACAGCCACATGATTTGTTGCAGTTGGCAAGGGAATGCATAAAAAGTGCTCAAGATAGAGCACAGTTTGGTGCTAATTAGAAGTGGACACCTTGAGTTTTCTTAGAAGGCCAGTGGGTTTACTTGAGAATCCCAAAAGTTTCTCAGATAATGCGCACTGGTCCTGTATTATACAGGGTATCTCATTGCTATTGCGGTCTGTCTTTGATCCTTACAAAGATCAATGATGCGGTTTACAAGCTGCAGTTACCTAAAGGAGTTCAGGTAAATCCAGTCTTTCATGTCAATAGACTGAAAGAGGTTATGGGTGCTGAAGATAAATTGTTCTCTGAGGAAGAACTCGTAAGTTTGGAGGATTTGTCCACTTATGTACCCCATGAACCAGAATACCTAGAACTCGTAAGTTTGGAGGATTTGTCCACTTATGTACCCCATGAAAGAGGTTATGGGTGCTGAAGATAACTTGCTCTCTGAGGAAGAACTCGTAAGTTTGGAGGATTTGTCCACTTATGTACCCCATGATGTGGTTTACAAGCTGCAGTTACCTAAAGGATTTCAGGTAAATCCAGTCTTTCATGTCAATAGACTGAAAGAGGTTATGGGTGCTGAAGATAACTTGTTCTCTGAGGAAGAACTCGTAAGTTGGAGGATTTGTCCACTTATGTACCCCATGAACCAGAATACCTCTAGATTATAAGGAACAACCTCTTAGGAACATGATTTTTCCAGAATGAAAGTTAGTTGGAAAGATCGCTCGAATGAGGATAGCAAGTGTTGATTCTCTTCAATGCCAATTCCGAGAATTTATGTCTTGGAGGACCTCTGAATAAGGGGGGGTGAATGTTATGTCCATCCATGGACATAATGTGGCTAGTGTTATGGAGGGTAGGCTAGCCTATGGTCATGTGTCCTGACCATGGAATATTTAAGACATATGGACTAAGGGGGAGTCTTAGGCTTGAGACACCTAAGATACCCTACATCAATATAAGTGAGAGCCATTGCTGACTTGGGTTGTTCTCGTCAGTGGGGCCTCTCAAGAATATCCAGCTAGGAAGAGCCCGTTTAGGCTTGTGTCTCCTAATGACATCTATGCGTAGATGGGGCTGCGTGGTGTGCAACGTGTAGCCTTACGTGTGATGGACTATTGTCGGACGTTGCCTGACCTCTAGCTTGGGGGTGATCCGAGGGCTCTACAGTTGGGTGGTGATGCACTAGTGGACACCCAATGTTTCCGTGTGTTTGTGTACCAATGTTGGGCTATGCTTACAGGCTAGCACGGAGATAGAGGAGATATTAGAACCCCAGCTTGGGGGTTTTTCACTCTCTCTCCAAAAGACTGCCAGAGGTTATTAGAAGACAACTCGTTGTAGTGAAGTGATATAGATTAGTTGTAACATGCAACGGTTATCTGATCGTGTAATCACAGCAAAACCTTTCGCGAGGAATTAGAGTTATGCACCATAGAAAGAAAGAAAGAAAGAAACTTATATTAACGTCTTCGGGAGGCCTCACGGGCCTATGAGACAAAGTACAATCAACATAATAGCTCATACAAGCCGCCGTGGGCTGAAGCAAAGGGCTCGCTTGGGCCCTTGCTGAGTGCTAGGCTAAACAAGTAGTCTCAACAAGAGACTCCAGTAGGCAGTGCGAAACCTCTGAGGACATATCCAAGAGTTGTGGTATCTCTCCAATAAGAAGCAATGATGTCACGTAACTGTAGTTGTCGAGCTGTCTCCTGTCGTGGTGGGGGTCGTGGTCTCCGGGACCTCTGTCTCTGGGACCTCTGTATCCAATGGGGCAGCATCAAGGGTGACACCTCAGGTCGATCGGTCTCCTCTGAGTAAAGTAGCGATGGACTGAACCTCTATTGTGCGTGCTCTGGTCCTCCTCTGTGGCTCCCTATCCTTTGCTCTGTGCCATCTCTGCCCACTGATCGAGGCTGCCCTCGTGACGGCTATCTCTTCATCCTCTACTCCAATGTGTCCTAGAGCTGGCTCAAAGGCATAAAAATCAGTGACGTGTCTCTGTGTGCGATCAATGTCCCATGGTGCTATCTCCTCCTGCTGTCTAATCTGGTCTAGCAGAGTCTCCCTAAGCCGTCGCATCTCCATTAGAAAGAGGCCAACACACACCTGATCATGGAATTGGATCAATCAGGAGAGTGGTCCAAATCTGCACCCCTCCTGATAGAAGCAGTGGTAGCATCCTCGGATCTCATAATAAGCTGGGCAGATGCATAGAAAAGGCTCCTCTATCTCCACTATAGGTGTACATGGCTGTCGGTCTCACTAGTGTTGGAATGGTCACCTCCCCATCTGTAAGCCCCCATATGAGGAGAGCATGGGGGAGGTAGACCTGGAGATATTGGGGCTGTCACATGGGCAGCACATGAGCTGTGTCATGTGCACGGATTCGTATCTGACGTGTACTAGGTACACAGAACTAGCTCAGGTTAGCCTGGGGAGGCTTAGAGCTAGGCAGGCTTGATTCTCGGGTTGAGTGGCAAGGGTATGAACTATTTATAGGTCTTCGCTATTTTTGGCGCCGGGGCCCGAGTCTATAAAAGAGGCCCAGGGGGTTCAGTTCTCAGTGTGCAGTTGGGAGCAAGTCTCGTTCCCAGGTGCTAGGTCTGATCCTGGATTGTGTCGCGGACGCGCGCCTGCATCTTAGCGTAGCCCAAGGCCCAGTGGCAGATCCAGGGCTTCACAGCGCCACCTGGTGGTATGGGACACCAGGCTGGTTGGGATCTGATTGGGAGTTCGTGCCAGTAGCTCAGCTCGTGGCTCGGGGGGACATCTTCTGATTCGGGATCACATCCCGTAGATGTCACGGTTGGGTGGTGAGCAGCCTGCTCAGTTCTGATGTTGTGTGTGGTTATTTTGCAGATCAGGGGTTTCAGGAGTGCTGGGACGTGTCAGTTGGTTATAGTCCTTTTATGCTTATGTACGGGTTTCAACCTAAGTCACCAGTTATGGTTGGATTAACAGGGATTCAAAATGATGCTGCTAAGAACTTCTTGCAAGACATGCAAGAAATGTTGCAGTTTGCCAAGGAGTCTATTAGAAGTGCCCAAGATCGGGACAGATTTTATGCTAATAGACATCGTTCACCTAGAGAGTTCTCTGAAGGAACGATGGTATATTTGAGAATTCCTAAGGAATCCAAGAGCCTAAGTACTGGTTTGGTTCCGAAATTATCCCCCAGATACTGTGGCCCATTCAAGGTCATTAAAAGAATTGGACCAGTTGCATATCGACTAGAATTGCCTCCTGATGTTAAAATACATCCAGTCTTTCATGTCAGTAGACTGAAAGAAGTATTGGGTGCAGATGATCAAATTGTTTCTCCTCATGAGATTATAGAAGTTACAGATTTAACTTTTATTCCTCACGAACCTGAATCTATTCTTGCATTCCGTGAAAGACAGATTCGAAATCGTACTATCACGGAATACAAGATTAAGTGGAAGGATCGTGTTGAGGAGGATGCAACATGGGAGACATTACAAAACCTCCAAAGAACATTTCCGGGTTTTTTACCGAACTCAGGAGTGAGTTCTTAGAGGAGGGGGAGTATGTCATGTGCACGGATTCGTATCTGACGTGTACTAGGTACACAGAACTAGCTCAGGTTAGCCTGGGGAGGCTTAGAGCTAGGCAGGCTTGATTCTCGGGTTGAGTGGCAAGGGTATGAACTATTTATAGGTCTTCGCTATTTTTGGCGCCGGGGCCCGAGTCTATAAAAGAGGCCCAGGGGGTTCAGTTCTCAGTGTGCAGTTGGGAGCAAGTCTCGTTCCCAGGTGCTAGGTCTGATCCTGGATTGTGTCGCGGACGCGCGCCTGCATCTTAGCGTAGCCCAAGGCCCAGTGGCAGATCCAGGGCTTCACAGCGCCACCTGGTGGTATGGGACACCAGGCTGGTTGGGATCTGATTGGGAGTTCGTGCCAGTAGCTCAGCTCGTGGCTCGGGGGGACATCTTCTGATTCGGGATCACATCCCGTAGATGTCACGGTTGGGTGGTGAGCAGCCTGCTCAGTTCTGATGTTGTGTGTGGTTATTTTGCAGATCAGGGGTTTCAGGAGTGCTGGGATGTGTCAAGCTGCCATGTGGGCAGCTGTCAAAGCAAAGGACAGGCGTACGGCCTGCAACAGGGCCCTGTGAAGGGTGCGCTGACATCAGCAGGGTACGGCCCCACTGTACGGGGCTGTACGGAGGCTTCTTTGATGGAGAACGGGGCTGCTGGAAGCCTGACAGAGGGCGGGACCTGCAGTGGCCAAAGGCGCCTGCAGTGCCTTTGGGCCTTGTATGGAGCCTGCAACAAGGCTGGAACAGGGCCAGCAGAAGGGCAGAGGCCTGTGCCTATGGCGGGCTGCCACGTGGCCAGGCGGGTCTGTGGAACAGCCCCCAAACCAGGTCGGTTTACAGACTGGGAGGGGACAGACTGGTCGGCCCAAACAGACCTAGGGGTCGGCCCTACCAGGTTGGTCCATTTCAGGGCCCCTTGGGCCTACAAAAGGAGAGGCATTTGGCCTCATAATACATCACTTGGAGCAGCCCTCAGGACAGCAGACAGGAGCAGCAAAGGGGGAGCCTTAGGCCTACATTCAGGAGGACAAGGTGACCTAGGAGAAGCTGCAGACTGAGCTAGAGTGGCTGGCTTACGGACAGCAAGGTGGAAGGGATCTAGGCAGAGAGTCTACATATGCTCGAGGTGGAGCATGCGGGCTCAGAGATCTAGAAGTGTCAGGCTTGTAGTAGAAGGAAACTTGGTATTTTATCCTATCCTAGTTTTTGGACGGACGGACGGAAATATAAAGTGTTGCTTCTATATTTGTCTCTGAGCATTATCTATTTACTGGCTTGCACATCTATGCACAAAGTTAAGAAGTTTGTGATTCCCCACATCACACTGTGTGAGCTCCTGGGCAATACTATCAGTCTTCCGTTGTGCATACCCTCTGTTGGGTCAGTTCTAACATGGTATCAAAGCCCAAGTAGGAGGCTCACAGCTGTGGGAGCCTGAAGGCAGGGACCTTGCTGAAGGACGACCCTGATTTAGACGCTTTTGGGAATCGACTTCCACGACTGGAGGATTGTGCCCTTTCGAGAAAGAGGGTGACTCAGGTTCAGTCAAGCGTTCAGAGTTCTGGTCTACTAAAAATTAAGTTTGGTTGACTTTGCTGTGTGGTATTAACAGCAGAGATGTCAACCTCTATAGCCTCTTCAACCCTTGCTGTCCCTTTCTCCTCCCCCAGTTTTTTATCATTCACTATCTCTAACTTCGGAGAGTCTGGGAAACTAGACGGGACCAACTACCCGATCTGGAAGGTGAAAATCCGAAGCCATTTAGTGGCTCGAAGTTGTGGAAGCTAACAACGGGAGTGGAGGCGAAGCCGGAGGACATGGTAGACAGGCAAGGGAAGATAATCATGGTAGTAGACAGAGAGGAGCTGGAAGCTTGGGAAGATAGAGATGCCCATGCCCTATCATTAATCATAGGGACTACGGCGGACTCTGTTCTTCCACATATCTATATAGCCGAGACGTCAATAGAGGCGTGGGTCACTGTGAAGGATCTATACGAGACAGACAACACCTCCCGGACTTTAGTTCTTCAGCATCAACTCTACAATCTTGATATGGAAGGAGATACGGTACATAGCCACTTGACGAAGGTCAAGGTGGTGAGGGATCAGCTGGCAGAAGTTGGTCAAAAGACAGACCCATGCCATTTGGCCTTGATGGTACTGAGGAGACTACCTCGGAGTTTCAAGAGCTTTGTTACAACTGTGACAGCAGGACAGAGGACCAAACCTCTGACGTTTGAGGAGTTGGTATCCATTACTGCTACAGGAGGAAGCTCGGGAGAAGCTCTACAACGATGACAAAAATGACAAGGCGATGCTGGCAAAGGATTGCGTTGGCAAAGGAAAGGGCAAGCCTAACGGTGGCAAGTCCAAGAAAGACGACTCTGACGACGAGGAGACTTCGAAGAGCAAGCAGAAGAAGAAGTGCTTCTATTGTGATACGCTAGGACATTTTGCAAAGGACTGCAAAAAGAAAAGGTGGATCGGAAAAACAAAAAGGAATCCGACTCAGATTCAGAGAGAGAGGCCAAAGCAAATGTGGTAATCAAAGAGTTGTTCCTAGTGACATCATCGAGGGTTACCGAGGTTAGATATGTTGACCAAGAAATCACAGTGAGGATGTCTGACATAGAGATGTGGGTCGACGAGGAGTCA
This sequence comes from Dipteris shenzhenensis, assembly GCF_047967505.1. Classification (NCBI taxonomy): domain Eukaryota; kingdom Viridiplantae; phylum Streptophyta; class Polypodiopsida; order Gleicheniales; family Dipteridaceae; genus Dipteris; species Dipteris shenzhenensis. The sequence continues at coordinate 2,648,229 of NC_141616.1, forward strand.
GATACCTTTGTGAAGGTGAAAGACAACATAGAGCGCTTGGTACCTTCCAAGTGTGTGGCTGTCGACACTGACACGAGGGTGGATTCCATGGAGGGCCCTAGGGTCTCATGGTTAGATGGATGCTGTACTTCAGAAGTGGACAGTACAGGATTACACAGGCTCTTGGTGGGTGCCTCGATGAGGTACAGGGTTTGCTTTTAATGCAAACACACAGGCAGTACCACAGTCTAGTATGGACTTGATATTTTTCATTTGAGCCTTTATAGAATGCTGTGGAGAGACTCTGCTCTTCATTTTTCTCAGGAGATACGAGATTGGAAGAAATTGGCCTTCTTTGAAGGTAGAAGGGGAAGTATTGGCGCTTCTTCAAATCTCGGACGCAGATTGCTAGAAGGTGATGGACAAAGAGTACTGAAGCCAGAAGTGTACGTGCTCGAGAACTCAGCGAGAGTTCATGGTCCAGGTTATCTGGAAATATTCATTGGTTGCAGACCTTGCCAAAGGAAGGACGGGTTGAAACAGACCCTAAGAGCATGGTGCCTGGAAGACTCCAGGTTGTTCACTCATTATGAGGGGGACAACTAGAAGATTGTGACGACTGGATTGCTTGAGTTCGAAGGCGGGGACATGAGTGAAGGTGGTGGTGCCTGGAGGTGCTACCAAAAATGGACCTGTGTACCAGGATGGTGTGCGGAAGCGGAACCAGACCTGGTGGAGCAGGAGCCACTGGATGAAAAGCCAGGAAAATATTTCGACATCGAAATGTTCCAGAGGACTACGACATGGGAGTTACTAGAGCATCGTCATCGACGTGTTGGCATTGGGCCTGGATGTGTCGGTGAGAGGGGGTGTTGGAATGGTCACCTCCCCATCTGTAAGCCCCCATATGAGGAGAGCATGGGGGAGGTAGACCTAGAGATATTGGGGCTGTCACATGGGCAGCACATGAGCTGCCATGTGGGCAGCTGTCAAAGCAAAGGACAGGTGTACGGCCTGCAACAGGGCCCTGTGAAGGGCACACTGACATCAGCAGGGTACGGCCCCACTGTATGGGGCTGTATGGAGGCTTCTTTGATGGAGAACGGGGCTGCTGGAAGCCTGACAGAGGGCGGGACCTGCAGTGGCCAAAGGCGCCTGCATGGCAGGGCCTTTGGGCCTTGTATGGAGCCTGCAACAAGGCTGGCACAGGGCCAGCAGAAAGGCAGAGGCCTGTGCCTATGGCGGGCTGCCACGTGGCCAGGTGGGTCTGTGGAACAGCCCCCGGCACAATGATAGTGGTGTTCCAAGTAGAAGGGAATCCACGACATACCGCATGATTAAACATATCGGAGCTAGGATCTCATGCCCATGTGCCTCATGGTCCATGGCTTTCCGGTTGTGGAGCCGGCGTAACGCACCCGTATATTTTGTGCTGTGAACAAGGACATGTGTGCATGGGTAAGGAAGACAAGTTCGGTGGTGTTTGCATTGGGACATCATATATCGAAATCGCACGTGTGTGCCAAACCCTTAGATCAGTGATAGGAATGGGTGACTTACCCCTCAGAGAGGAGCTCCCATGTGAAGGTGGGATCTCCCCCTTGAAAAGACCTAATCACCTCATCCATCCGATGTGAGAGGAAAGCTCGTCTCTTCCGGCGAGTCACTCAACATAGTATCCGTTGTGCCTCAGTCCTCGTAAGATGCCCCAAGGTCTGCATGGGCTCTGAGCTCTCGGCACACATCATCGAACCATGGATTCTAGGGCATCTTCCTTGTTGGGAAGCATGATGTAGATCGGGATGTGGGGAAGGATCTGATTGTAGCATTCTGAACCACTGAAACTAGAGTGTCTAAGGCATGGGTGAGGTCTGCATAGTCCCCAAGAGATTCTGGCAGCTCACGAGATAGGTGACTCATGTATACTGTGTCAAGGGCATGGTCAAAATGTACCTGGACTTGATTGGAGGCTAGTGGACCCTGCCCAATGGTCATCATGGGGGCCGAGATGCTGAAAGTCAGATAGGAATGGTCAGCACCTCGGGGGGGGGGTTACACTGAGATCATGTAAATGCAACATAAAAGAAGGGGATCCCAAGAGGTAATCCAATGTACGCGATCCTCCTCCATGTTGGAAGCAGGTAAGCCCCCCTAACAACGGCCATCTGGAAAGACCGTTGTATATAATAAGATTGTGGACTGCTCCCATTATCCGACAACCAACGTTGAGAGAAAGGAGATGAGAGTAGAGAGAGAATAGAGACGACAACCGATTGGGTCCCTGTACCCACTGATGGCCCCCTCCCCCAATCAGGGGAGAATTTGCTTTAGTTCTTGGAGACTTGAAAGATACAAATAACACTCTTCGAGAGAGCACAGAAACACGCTTCTGAGGAGTACACTGTGCACATGTATTGTAGACCCAACAACCTGAGAGGCAACTCCAACCAATACTAAGACCTTGATGCTGTCCACACTGACGATGTAGGGCACTTCTGCAAGGCAAGGAAGAGGCTTGTGCTGTCCACCAGAATGCACGTGAGTGAGAGAGTGAAAGATGAGAGTAACAGAAGCTAAGAGAGAGAGCTGAGATATGACTGAGAGATAGAACTGAGAAGTGAGCTGTGCAAACTGCAAAAGAGAACTTCAAAGAGCTGATGAAACAGTAGCCAAACCTTACTCCGTTTGCTACTCCGAACCCTCCGATTGTAGTGCTGCGTGTACACCTTCCAGGCAGGCTGATCTGGACTGCTGAAGTTTGCTGCTGTTCAGGGCCTGTTCTAGAGTGCACAAGGGGCTGAACAAAGGGCTGGAGGGGAGCTGCACTGGAGGAGACTGAGGCTGGAACTGAATAAGGAATGAGGGCTGCAGCCCCCCCTTTATATAGGGGGCTGTGGGGTGAGCCAACTAGAGAGTCAGCGCCCGCTTGTAATCAGGCGGGTCGAAGTTTCAGACGGGAAAACGAATGTTATTGTCCAATCCCCTAATGAATTGCTTCAACTTATCGCTTTCAAACATGCCCAATTGCTGCGACTGTGTGATGACCTTGTTGCTGTAAGACAACACATGCAACCTATTTTGGCGGAGACGAGAAAACGCATCTTCGAGGCTAAGCATATACTGCGGCAATAGAAAACGAGCTTTGAGATTGGTACCAAACGTTGCCCAAACGAAATTTGTCTTATAAGTTGTTGGGTCAATGTGCTTACTAGCCCAATGTTGCCACAAGGTAACCGCCTCCCCATAAGTAAGTTGAGGGCTGCAAGGTGGACTTTGTCTTGCTCATCTTGAATTCGTGCTAACAGAAAGTGAGCGACGAGCTGATGAATAAATTGAAGGATAGCTAAGTGGTCACACTTAGCTGACCACTTAGCATCATACTTAACAAAATTTGGTGTGGGCCGGGTTACTTTTGTCGATGACGAAGCTGTGGCGGTGACTGTTGCCGCGCTCAAATTGGCCTGCATAGTGGCTAACATTTGTTTGTACTGGAGAAGTATTGCCTCTTGGTCTAGTTTTTATTGCCTCTCTGCCTGGGCGAGCTCTGCGCGTCACAGTGCCTCCTCATTTTTGCATTCATCATGCATCAACAAGAGCAGTTTTTTAAAATATGAGGTTCCTCTTTCTTCAAGATGTTTTTCTGCCTCTCTTTCTTCAAGACGTCGTCTTATTTGGTTTGGTTGTCTTCTGCTTTCTTCTAGCTGTTCTGCATGTTCTTCAACTTGTTGTAGGAGGATCCAATTCTGCTCCAGAAGATTCACCATCATCTCTTGAGCACTATGCGGGAACATTTCTTTTTGGTTGTCTTTCTCTCTTCATAGTCTTCAAATTTGACATCTTTCCCTGAACCTTCCATGGCGCTTGCTTGTGTGTCCTTTCCGGATCTCAAGATGACCATACACTCGCGGTAGTCAAGTTGGATACAGATTGAAGCTGTGATACCAATGTAACAGAAAACGGTTATCTGATTGTATAATCACATCAAGACCTTGTGTAAGCCTTTAGTGAGGAATTAGAGTTATGCACCATAGAGAGAGAAAGGAGATAAGGGTAGAGAGAGAATAGAGACGACGACCGATTGGGTCCTTGTACCCACTGAGGGCCCCTCCCCCAATCAGGGGAGAATTTGCTTTAATGCTTGGAGAACTGAAAGATACAAATAACACTCTTCGAGAGAGCACAGAAACGTGCTTCTGAAGAGTACATTGTGCACACGTATTGCAGACCCAACAACCTGAGAGGCAACTCCAACCAATACTGAGCTGTCCACACGGACGATGTAGGGGACTCCTGTAAGGCAAGGAAGAGGCTTGCGCTGTCCACCAGAATGCAGGGTTGCTACGTGAGTCAGAGAGTAATAGAAGCTGAGAGAGAGCTGAGAAGTGAGCTGTGCAAATTGCAAAAGAGAAATTCAAAGAGCTGATGAAACAGTACCCAAACCTTACTCCGTTTGGTGCACCGAATCCTCCGACTGTAGTGCTGCGTGTACACCTTCCAGGCAGGCTGATCTGGACTGCTGAAGTCCCATTGCTGGGCTGAAGAAAACCAACCAGCAGGGGGTCGGCCCCCTGCTTGCAGCACCGACTTCAAGGGCCCCTCCACCGACCAGGCTGGCTGGCTTGGGCCAGGCCATCCATATCTGTTCCATGAGGTGCCTAGAAGGCCGCACCACTCTTCCTTTGCTGCGCGGGTTCCAGCCAGGTAGGTTCTCTGCTCCCCTACCCCCCTATAGTCTCCTGCCCCCTTGTCCCCTCAAAACAGGGGCTCACAGGTGGGGCAATGACTTTTCTAACAGGTGAAGGGTGTTGGAAAGGCCTCCCCATCTGTAAGCCCCCATATGAGGAGAGCATGGGGGGGGTGGACCTAGGAACTGATGGAAGGCCACATGGGCAGCACTATGGCTGCCATGGGGGCAGAGATCAGACATCAGAGAGAAAAAGGGCAGATACCTGGAGCTCCAGAGGCTGCATCAGATGGCACCTTTGTGCAGAGAAGGTGGCAGGGGCATCATGCCCTGGCAGGAGGCTGTTGATGAGCAGCAAGATGGCGGGGCATCCCGGGGGAAAGGCGCCTACAAGGCAAGCTGTTTGGCAAGGCTTGTGGGCAGAAATGGCACAGGAATATGACAGGACAGACCAGCATATTGACACAATAAAACCAGATTCAGATCTTTCATGCAATCACGGGTAATGGCACTACCATATTCCTCCCAGCCTATCTCTATGTTCGCATGCTCACGTGAAGAATTCACATGCTTTTTTCAAACTTGCATGCTAATCCACAAAGCCCACAAATCCCTAGATGGATCTATTCTGCCACATGTCATCATTCTAAGGTTCCTCTTAAATGCATCATTTACCCCTCTCTTGGGATCACATTAATTTCATTTGCCCCTAGGCACATTTACACATTTAATGCATTTAAGACCCATAGCCTTAGACCCATCTAGTCCATGCCATGTGACCCTCATCAAGGACCTTGACATTGATTCCATTGACCATTTGCATGAAACGCTAATACGACAATTTGTCTTCTAAAGGAAAATGTCCACTGATCCCTCCAAGGTCATATTATCTTAGCTTGAGCATAACATTCCTTCCCTCTTCAGGCATCAACGTCCTCGATGATAAAATTTGGGAATGCTCTCCACATTTGATACACGGATTCTGTTGCATTCCAATCTCTCTTAGTAGAAGCCTCAACAATGTAGCTAGCTGCTCATTTTGTCTGTGGTATGCTAGTTGCATTATAATGCGCTTAATAGATCTCCTTTCTTCCACTAAGCTTACTCACTTTGCATCTGTAAACTCATGAACATCTATATCTTCACCTCTAGTATAAACCTGCCCAAAGTTCATGGTACCTTTGGACACCGGAGTATTTGCTTGGCTGCTCTCCAATAAGCTCCCTTGGCTGCTGGCCTGCTGCTAAATTGTTGCCTATATCTTAGGGTATCCACTAATGATGAGCTGTTGTGAGCTATCATTGCCATCCATGGGTGTTTTCCGAAGCTTACATTCTTCAATGTTAGGGTCTTCAAAATAATCATTAGCTATTTAAACTTATGAGAGGATCTTTCTTTATTGAAACTGCTACCGAGTGCTCTACCAATTGTCCCCATGGCATCTCCCATTTAGTGATTCTCAAAACTTTTTAGTTGTTTTCTTCACTGCAATGACGGTTTGGTCACCATGGCACAGTCCACATGTGGGCATTTCGGCTTCTTGGATTAGTTGAATTGTCTTCTTTCTGTACATTCTGCACATGCACAGGTTTTTATTGTCTATTGTTGTTGATTTAAAGGAAACAACATCCACATAGTTTCTGAATGAGTCATTTATTTAATAGGTGGTTGACTTTTTTTATACGCAGACCGCTATTCTGGCTGAAAAAACATCAGAAGCTGTCAACACTCTGGCTGTACGTGAAGATGCACTTGAGAAAGGCTTGGACGAGATACAGCATGTTCTTCTTGGAATGCAGGTATGCCTAAACTGTTGTTTGTTACCTTCTCTTCTCAGAGGCATGGATGTCTAAAGCGGGGTAGCCTTCATCATGACGCGAGCCTACTATTCATAAATGGAGCACTGATGGAAGCTTATATGAGGACCTTGGTGCATGAATATTGTGTGTGCCTGCATGTGGATATATGCTGATGTGTGGGCATAGACTTATACAATGGTCTTCACCCACTTTGTGCTGCTAATAATGTAAGGTCTGGCTGTCATAGTATCTAGTCTTTGTTATGCTTGAACTTATGTGCTGTCCTAGCATAAGATTAAAAATCTATTTTTTGTTTTGCTTTTACAAAGACGTTTGGAGGGGCAGTGTATGTGCACCCATGCACTCACTCACCTTATGGGTAGTCTTATATAGTATTAAGAATCTACTTTTTGTTTCTTTGCTTTTACAAAGACGAGTTTTGGGGGCAGGGTATGCACACCCATGCACCTATAATCTCTCCCCCATTGTCACAGTCTCACCCCAAGATATCCATGCCATACCAGACCATGAATGGTATTCTCCAGCCCATATGATGCCCAGCACCTCCATGCTGTATGCCTATTCCCCACAGCCGACCATGGCCCTCCCAGACATTCTGCAGCAGCTACAACAGTAGATACAGCAGCTCCTCACAGATCATCTCCGAAAGGAGGTAGATGACCTTGGTCGCCGTACAGAGGTAGCCCAAGGGACCAGTCCTGCGCTAAAGGAGAGGATCATCACGATGGAGATGGTCATTGACGAGGCCTCCAAGTGGGTGGATGTTGTAAACATGGAGCTGCAAAGGCAACCGTTTCAGTCACTCTACTTGAGCAGCATCAGAGAGCCAGTAAGGCTCTCAACATGTTACACGCACCAGCTCAGCCATTCAGACACTACCGGTGGAGTTTACGTAAGTCTAGTCACTCAAATGGGTAGCTGACCGATTGGTAGATGACCAAGGGCGGCTCCTCATTGTTCCCCCTTTTTGGGTTTTGCCTCTCACCAGTGACAGCGCGATGTATATATTTTTTCTCATCAGACATTAGCCTTGGGTAAGGGTGCCTGTTTAGTGGCCCCAGCTGTCATTGTATCTGGGTTTTTTTCTGTGTCGTAGACCCTTAGTTCTTTTGTAGGTGTTGTTAAACTTTCTTTGTGCACACACGTGTATGTATGTATGTAAATATGTAATAAATTAAACTAAAAGTATGAGGTTTAGCTTCATTGTGGAGGAGGGCCTGGAAATACAGTCAGTAATTAAATACAGGTTCTGAGACCTGAAGAGGTGAAGACAATATTCTTACTCATTCTAACTTCTTTTGAGAGTAGTTTCATGCATTCCAAATGTTGAAGTGTCGTCTGCTTGTTTCATAATGGTTAATTGGTGTGTCTGTCCTACCTTTGGCTTGCAAGTCGAGAGCTTAAAGACTATTTGGAGATTTACAGAATGATAGTCTTATGCTGCACAATATGTTAGTTTTTCCCATACGTACTATATGATGTATGTGCAGCTATATAGTGGTTCTCTAACAGAGACTCTGGGAAAGGGAAAAAATATTGAGAGGGAATGTGACTAAACTCTTTTGTTAATTTAAACAGAAGAATTCAGATCTAATTCAGGCTAAGTGAGCTACACATTGAATCAACAAAAAGAGAGATGCTGATTTGGGATTGGATTTCTTGAGTAATGAGATGTTTTAGTTTCTTTTTTTTCCAGGAAAATCAAGTGAAACAGCTGGAGCTCATTCTGGCTTTAGGAAATCTAGTGAAAGAGAGGACAGGCAAAAGAGTTGATAAGCCAACTAGAGGACCCAGAAAGGATAACAAGGGAACGGCATTGAAGCATGATGCAAATGGTAAAACCACAATTACTGATGGACCCTACAACAGGTTAGTTCACAAGCTAGGAGGCTTTATCCAAAGAAGCGGCAATAGCCAGTTGCCTGAGGGTAAGGATAACATTCTTGACACAAAAGCTCACTCTAGCAAGATTTCGTCACAAAGGTCTAGCAAGCTTCCGACCATGAATAATCTAGTTCAAAGTCGTCCTGAAAAGGTGGATTTTTGGCTCAACAGTCCTACTTCAGCATCTTCTACGTTACAATTGGAAGAACCTCAGAATGATATCAGTGATTTTGAAAGGCTAAATCAGTTCTTCAGTGGACATAAAGGTGACTTGATGAGTTTGGACTCGGAAGTCGATAAGGATACAGCTGTTTCACGTAATGATAACAAAGGATCGATGGGCAACAGTGCACATGAAAGCACCCCAAGACAAGGTAAACATATGGGTTCCAAAAGCAAGCTAAAAACCAGCAGTGCTGAGGAAAATCGTCCCAATAGTCCATATAACATAGGATCAAGTGAATGAAGGGATTTTTTCTTGTGAGCTGAGAGGCATTTTGCAGTCAAGTCTTGCCATCCTAGGGAAGACCAGGTTTTTCTTGTCTTTTTTGGGGTGGATAGCATCAATTTAGTCCTGAACATTGTTCATGAATGGTGATCCAAGGAAGGAGAGAGAGAGAGAGAGAGAAGGCGGGGGGGGGGGGGGGGGAGAAAGAGATGCTCAAAGTAGATAGTAAATACATGGCTTAAGATTCCAGAAAGGTGCATTTGTTTCACATTGACAGTCAATTGGGCAGGAGATCATTATTTTATACAATTCTGATCTCTTTCAAAAAGCATATTTATAGTTAATCCTTTGTTCAGTGAATGTTCTTGTGCTATGTTTTTGGACTACACGAGTAGATTTCTTGTTTTCAGAGACACAAATGGCCTTACAAATGAGAAATGAGCAATTAAAGGAGTGACCTTTAATGAACGGAAATTTACGGCTCAATTCTCCTTGTCAAACTTTTGGGCACTTTCAAATGATTTATAGCAATTCCTCTCTCCCTTGATTAGGAAATCAGTATTCCCCTTGATGTGGCATCGGGAATTGGCTAATCGAAGCTTTGGGGTATGAGCTTTCTATCTTTTGTTGTCAGCACATTGGCATATAAACTTATTCCATGGGGCTTGTCCCTACGAGAAAGAGCGGCGAAGAACACGTGGAGAGAGTTCATGAACTGAAGTCACAACAATAAAGAGTGGAAGAGTGTAGGGTTAGAACCTACATGCAAAACCCTTAGACAAGGGGAAAACCCTCCTAGCTAATTATTGGCCACAGCCTTAAATATTACAATGTTTTCAACACCCCTTGTAGTGAAAATGTCTTGGTGTACAATGAGTGATCTCAATCACCAAAGGGAAGTAAGCCCAAAGCTTCGCAGAAAGCTTCAAGCTTTTTTTTTAATAGAGCCTTGTTGAGAAGATTTGCATCATTTTGATGTTTAGGACAACAAATCAAATTGATCTTTCTATAGCTCAAGGGTAAATCTTACAGGAGGTAGACTTCTATGCATATGGAGGGAAAATACAAATAATCAATAATATTTGTATCATTAAAAAAACCAGTCGTCTATAGTATGGCTATCCAATTATATCAAATTTGTAGCATTTCGTACATGCCAATGATTAATCAACCAAATCACTTGTAGAAGGATCCAAGACCAACGATAGGGCTGAAACAAAACGTCAAAACAAGATGTTGATCACTCTTAATCAAGTTACTGATAAATTACGATGCTAAGCACAATAAGCGATGGTCGACAAGGTCGTCGGTAGTAAATCTGGGCAATTATAAGAGACTATATTGTAGGCAACAAGCAATAAATAAGTAGATATTGATCGGAGTGCTAAGCAACAAGTCTATAAGAAACTAGACGATTACATATATGTATTGAAATCCCCAAGCTCATGCAAATATAAAGAATCAAGCAAAGGCCAAGTTTAGCTATCCAAGCTAGGATTGGACTCAAGGCCCGTTCCTTTAGAAAATCTGATTGAAACTAGCAAGAGGTTATCTAAATTTAGCTTATGTTCCAACAATCAACTAGAATGAAATATTTAGAGCTGAATTTATGTACCTCTAGCGCTAACATTTGGTTTAACTTTTCTTGCATGCATACCTTACAATCGCCAATCATAGGTGCATGCCAATAAATCCCCGTGCACGATGAATGAATGCAACATGCAACCATCAATTCTACTTTGCATGCCAATAAATTCTCATGCACGGTGAATGAATGCAAGATGCAACCATCACTTCTACTCTGCATGTCCCTATTTTCAATAATTATGTGTAATTATAGTGCATGCACTCTGCTTGTTAATATTTAAAGCCATAAACAAAGGCGTATCTTTGGAGTTCATAACTTCATGCAAGCCCACAAAGTGCATACAACTCAAATTGGGGCATCTACCCAAGATAGGCAACATAACAAAGTAGGAGGGGGCAATCATTTGTTACAAATTCTCCACTTCCATGAAAGAGGAAAAATAAGTCTAGAAGATCTTGCTCATGTTCTTGTCAACCCCACCGTTTCCTACCATCAAAGTGTATTACTTGTTAATGCCAATAGATTGCTATAGCAATTTGCAACTTGTGCCAGCCTTGAGAAACAATATCTTCACTATTCTAAACTTCTCTAACCATCGAATTAGGTAGCAATCTTATTCACCTATTCCATTCTCTACCAATTGCACTAGTTGGGAAAGTAAATACTAGCCTGAATGGTCCATAATCCTTTTGTTGGAGCTATTAAAGTCAAATAAAATAGTGCCAGTAGCAAGGGGCACTACATGAATTTTTGCCACATGCCTCTACTACAAATCGTAGCTCAGTTCCATCTTGAAATAGCTTTTCTTGAAGCATGAATATACTTTTAAAACCATGCATGCCCATCTAGGATTTTCTCAATTCTCTACCAGCAGGTTTTGCCACCTTTATTTGATGAACACAAACAAGGGAATTCACGCTTTCCAATATAGCAACTGGATTGGACAAAGCTTGAAGCTAGCTCTGATACCAAATGAAACATCCCCAAACTAGGTCTTGTAACTTTAGACCTTGGTAGGGTGCAACTCCAAGCATGAGTCAAAAACAAACCATAGAATGCACCCGCAACAACCCATAAGATAAGTAGCTCGCCTCCTGACCTACCACTCTGATACCAAATGAGGACTAGTAAACTTTAAGCCCTGGTAGGTGCAACTCAAATCCAGAGTCCAAAACAAACCATGTGACACACCCACAATAACCCATAAGGGTTGGAGATAGCACCTCACCTCCCAGCTGTAGGCTCAATACATGAATCCATCCTCGAGCTTGAGGTATAGACCACCACAGAGCGCTAGCTAGCCTTGACATGTGTCCCATTCCACATGCCCTTTCTTGTAGTTGTTTCTCTCAGGCCAATAGGTCTATGTTCAAAGCAACGCACTCCTTGGACCCCCAATAGTGAGCCCCAGGGGCCTGTACTTATAAGCTAGGACCCACCAGCTATCTTTAGCTGTAAGCCTTTACTTTAGCATGCATGCCTAAAGTAACTTTACTTTACTTTGTGGCCATGTTTAGCCAAATTTAGTGCAACCATGCCATGCCTTTAGTTCACCAGCTCAATCCATAGGATTCAAACCTCACCTATGCTAGTTTTGGTCATAACTCTAGGTTATTCCTAACCTTTGCGTTAGACCACACTCTAACCTTAGATTTAATCTTAGATTCCAAGTGAGTAAAACCTTAGGCTTTAGTAATCCTAAACCTTAGTTAGTCCAATCATAGACATAACAAAGTCTAAGGGTAGGCATTTAGCATACAGACGGAGAAGAAGAAGACCTCTAGAAATGATGGGATGAAATGTCCAAGATAGTATATTTGTGGTTAAGGGTAGCTTGGATGCAAAGCGTAATTAAATGGAGGAGAAAGAAGTGGCATGACCACCACATCAAAAAGAGAGCATTCAAATAAGGCATGCATGTGTTGTTGCACAGCACCCCACTAAGAGCGATGAAGCAAAATCTCCATTGGGTATGGTTTGGACCATATCGAATCAAGAAGTGCTTTGACAATGGAACCGTCAACCTAGAAAATGTGCAAGGAAATGAATTGCCGAAATGAAATCAAAGGATGAAGATCAAATTGTTTTGTCTTATAGCACAATTCATCGGGATAGAATTCACTGAGGTAGCCATGAAGAGACACCCAATTGGCACCAATTCCAAGGAACCGTTACACATCAAATCAAGGTTAACGGTGCAATTAGGAAAAATCATGATTGAGGGAATTGCCAAAAACATGCAAGATCAAATGGTCGTGATTCCACAATGAGGACAAATCCAATGATGAAAAAAATGGAAATAAGGGCAGCCATGAGCTAGGAATTCCTATATGCCCCATGGGCTACATAAGCATCCCAAAAAATTTGGGCTCACTTTTCTCATTCAATCTCTCTAGACAACTTAACACTCATGCCTCCACAACTTCCATTCTTACTACCTCCATCTTCTAACGTCCTCTACTATCCGACTGAATGGCCACCAAGACAACAAAACAAAAGGGCACCAAGAAGGGTGAAGCACCACAAAAGAAGTCAAAGGTTGAGAAGACAAATGGCATTGATATACATCCGCCACCCACATGGCAATGGCCACTAGCAACCATCAAGTCGTTAAACCTCACAAGTCTATAAGATTTCTCTGAGCTATCATGGAATGTGGCATTTGACCAAGAAGCGGCCATCAAGACCATCAACACTTGCGATGGCACCACGAAGACCTTTGATGCTGCAAAGGGAAAATATGTTGTATTGAGAAAAGCCGAAGTCACCTCAATGCTCAAACTATCAACAAAGGACCGTGAATTCTCCAAACCATCGGTAGTAGAGTGCGATGAGCTATTCAATTGGATGTGTGGTTGCCAAGGCAGGGGCATCTCACTATCAAGCGAAGGACACAAAGGCAAATTTCTTCCAATTCCTCTCCAAATGCATCTAGCTAAAGACCCTAAAAATGCATGCCCATGGTATTGGTCTAGAAGGCACTCGTGGCCATGGGAGGGGTGAAGTTGAAGGGGGTGAAGCTAATGACAATCTAGATGTAGGACCACTTCACAAAGTTGAATATGAACAAACAACGAGTAGGCTACGTTGGGGCCCATCTATGCCTACTCGCATGAAGGGGTGAAGAGCTCCCCAAACTAGCCACCACCATAGAAAAATGTGCTAGAGGCGTCTTCGATGATTCCCCAAGGCCCAACCCTAAGCAACCCATGGAGCTAACCCACAGCAAACCAAAGTCATAGGGCTAACACCGCCCCAACCCCAAGAACAACAAGCATCGAAGTAGCAACTACCTCATCCCCAAAGAAGGACTTGTCGAAGATGAAGGGGATCCAAAGAAGGGCAAGGCATTTGCCAACAAAGAAGTCAAATAAGGTTCCTTAAGACTTTTTTCAAATCAATGAGTGGAGCCCCTATGAAGCGTCGATACTAGCCTTGCCATGAATCAATTTCCTTGACCAATGAGGACCTTTGAAAATATTGCTATAGATCTGCCCAAGTAATCCAACAGGGCTTCAACATTATCTACCAAGTCTAGGAGAAAATTTCCCCTCTTGGAGTGGTAGAGTTCTAGGACCAAATGAGAATGAAAATCTTAGGGCACCCTATGCCTCATTTCAAAATCAAAAGCAATGGCGATTGGAGACTACAAGGGTGGTGGAGGAACGAGGTGTAGCAGTTTGGGAGGTAGACGAAGCCCAAAGAGAAGTTAAGGCATTAAAGGAATACAAGGGTGATGGAGCAACGAGCTACATCAGTTTGGGAGGCAGACAAAGGCCAAAGAGAAGTTAAGGCATTGAAGGAGTAGTTAACAAAGCTACACTAGCAAGTGCCACAAGCATCAAGCCAAAGCAGCCATAGCAAATAGCAACTAGGTTGAAAGGAAATATTGAATTGAAGACAGGCATCGAGATACTTTAAGCTCAATTCGAGCCCACCTTGGACAAGGTCCCAGTCTCTAGATCCAAGTTGACAGAAGTCCAAGTGTGACTAACAAGTGAAGGGACCACCATCTTTGAGAGGATACGGTGGCAAGGAGATGAAGTACATGCAAAGATTGAAGAGCTCTTGAAACTATTGACAAGGCCAACAAAGCCTGCTGAACAAGAAGCCCTATAGTAAAAATGACGCTAAAGGAGGAGGAGGAGGAGCAGGGGTCTTAGCAACGATGACCCTTGGAACATCATCAGTCAAGGCCACTCCCATGGAAAAGACTACTAGCACCAGAGCAATCTGAGGCGGGGCACAACAACAAAGGCAAGAAATAGAAACAAATCTAATGATAGAATGGAAACCAATCAAGGACCTTTGGAAGCAAGAGAAAAATGAAGTCTCCCTAAAGGAAGAGCCACAAGGGTTCCTGCCGCCACCACTGCCGATCGCCAAGGACTGGATAATAGACATTGCTCTTTGCACATCAGCCAAGCGAGTGCAGAGTACGAATGAGGGAGTTGGTCTCACCCATCTCCCGCAGAATTCCCTTGGACACCAAGAAAATGTAGCGAATAGCCATAAGGGTCTGAATCGAAAAGCCGTAGAAGATCTAGGAGGTGGCAGCGAATCACATGACCTCTTTGCTGCACAACATCGAACAAATACCAAATACCAAGTCCTTGTAGCCATCACGAAGTCATTTTTGTCCTCAAGATGGCAAAGAACCAATATTACAAAATGCAACACATCTTTGAATTGGAGGCATCCCAGCTATACGAGCTCCTTCCCAATTGCAAAAACCCCCCAATATCCCAAGGGATGGACAAAGCCCACCAATGGTACATGATGTAATAGCGGGAGATCCAAGCCATCAAGACACGGATTGGTTGTTAGTTGAAGTCCACGCCGAAGTGATGGGGATTCAACAATGGCTTAGGATGAATGGAAAATGTTGGGTAGTGAAAAACAAGTGGAGGAAGGAAGGACCATCTTGGGTAAAGTGTGAGACAAAGGACCATCTTGGGTAAAGTGTGAGACAAAGGACAAGGACAAGTGGGAGACGTCACTTTTGCACACAAGTCAGCATCGTCTTCACTAAGCCGAACCCCAAATGATCATTGCTGATGGGGGTTCAACAATGGCCTAGGATGAATGGAAAATGCTGGGCAGTGAGAAACAAGTGGAGGAAGGAAGGACCATCTTAGGCAAAGTGTGAGATAAAGGACAAGGCCAAGCAAGAGACATCACTTTTGCACAAGTGAATATCGTGTTCACCAAGCCGAACCCCAGATGATCATTGCTGCAAAACAATAAGGCAAGGCAATGGGGGCCATGAATCTCAGAAGATTTAGCTATCATGCTAGAGAGTGTAAGGATAGTTTTGGTGCTATTCCAAGTTATTGTGTACCTTGCCCTCTTTCCTTACTTTCCATTTCATTTCTAAGCAACATGTTCCCCATTGCCTCAACGTTTTGTTCTTCACTGCATACTACTAGCACTCAGTTATTTGTGAAGCACATCATCACGTGCCCATCTGGAAATGCACACCCAGAGCCATTCTTTTAGATGACAAAGCACCTACACAAAACCACGATTCAGGCACACAAGGTACTGCTTCAACAAATTATGTGGCTGAAAATTGCTCCTTTTTTTCAATAGTTATGATGTTAGGTATGAGGCCAACCATGAGATCTCGCTCAATGGAGTGATGCATTAGGTGCAATGTGGTATATTCATAGTGGGGCTCCCAAGCACATCACTTCAAGGAAGAATTTGTTGGTTAATTTATAGCCTACTCGAGTTGGCAAGCCAATATCTCTTTATACACTATGAAGGGAATTGGAAGGATTTTGATGTCGTCAATTAATGTGACCAATTTATGCCTTCTAGATGTCCTTTATGTGCCAAGGATTAAAAAAATTTATTGCAGTCTGGTCTTTAGAAGGTGAGGTTTTGATGTCATTTTTAAGATGCTAGTGCATTATCAAGGATAGAGAAAAATACTATTAGATAAACGCACTTAAAATCAAAGTTTGCCCTAACTAGATAAACAAGAAGCGACGTGTCAAATGCATGTGTACCAACACTTACTTTAGCAATGAAAAATGCAAAATTATGGCATGCAAGATATGGCCATGTGAACTATGGCAATTTGTAGGTATTGCAAAGACATGGGATGGTACAGAATATGTCTTCTCTAGAAATTTCTGCTAAACATGCCTGTGGAGGGTGCATTTTGGGACAGATGCACAAAGAATTCCTTTCCAAGAGAAGCTAAAAGAAAATTGTAGCTCGTACACAGTGATGCGTATGGTCCTATGAGGGCACCATCTTTGGGACAGAAACAACTCTATTTTGTGAGGTTATAGATTATTTATTAAGATTCTCTTGGCTTAAAAGAAAAATCGGATGTCTTTTAGTGCTTCAAGAACTTTGGGGCTATGGTTGAGAATGAGTGAGGGTGCAAAGTGCACACTTTGAGAATAGACAAAGGGAGGGAGTTCTTCAAAGATTTCTTAGAGATAAAGGAATTAAGCATAAATGGATAACCCCATATACACCTTAACAAAATCGGAGAAAAATAGGTCTCTGATGGAAACAGATAGGTGCATGATCAAACAGAAAAGAAGATCCACAGATTTTGAAATGAGACCATAATGCGCAGCACACATTTTGAATAGATGCCCAACCAAGGCCTTAAAAAGGAATTACGGCCAAGGTTGACTATCTTATGGTGTTTGGTTGTATAGCCAATGTGCATATGCCTAGACAATTGAGAACCAAACTGGATGATGAGGTAATTAAGTGCATTTTTGCTGGCTACAATAGTGAGAGGTCATTCTACAATCCTTAGTCTAGAAGGATTTCTTCAATTGAGATATGTTTTTTGTAGAAAACTCAAATTAGTCCATGATTGTTCAATAGATAGCTACATACAGGTTCTCAGAATGTGTTCAAAAGGTTACTCCCACTAGCAACGAAAGGCAATTCGAAGTTGCTAGAATATTGAGCCTACACATGTGATGCACAACCACCTTTGGATGCTCTTAATCCAAGTGCCTATTACAAACTCCGCATAGCAAATTTTTTACCCTTCTCTAGTAGGACAAGGGTTGGTTTAAGAGAAATAGGAGGAGAAAACTCTGCTAATACAACTTGGATGATTTCACTAGAAGATACAGATGAACTTGACAATTTTAAGGATGCTGGAGACCGTGAGCATTGGATGAGAGCCATGGAGGAACAATAGCTATTGGGATAGAGTATGTATAGAAAACCAAAAGAAAATCCAATGATACCATTGATACGTAAAAAGGCTTTTCTCAACAAAAGCATCTTAGATTATGATGAGACCCTTGCCCAAACTTTTGAGATAATCACCATCATATGTGTTTTTTGTTGCTCATGTAAGGTAGAAAGTACAATAGTTTGTTATCAAAACAACCTTCCTCAATGGGGACATGCATGAAGAAGCCTTTGTGAGTCGACGTATTGGTTTTCAGATGCTGGGTCAAGAAGACGAAGTACGCAAGGTGCATAAGGCACTTTATGGGCTAAAACAAGTCCCATGGGCTTGGTATGAGAAGATTCATATATATTTGACCAATGAATCCTACAAAATAGTCGAACTAAGAGTGTACTCCATGTCAAGAAGGACAATAAGGATTTGTTGATTGTCATCCTTTATTTGGATGATATGCTACTCACAAGCGCGAGTGAAGAGAAATACAAGTTTCAAGAATGCTCTTGAAGCTTCATTTGAGACACCGTTTTAAATTTCAATTTATGCAATCACATGAAGGCATAGTGTTCAAACTGTCAAAATATATGCAAGAGTTGTTACAAATGTTCAATTCTTAAGACTACAAGCCTATTTCTACTCCCCATGGAGCCTAGGCTAAGACTGACTATGCATGATGCAAGTGAATCTTTTGGCGTTATATACAATCAAGCTAAAAATGCTAAAACTCAACTTCACACAAAAGTTATTGGATGCCTCATTTATCTTTACAATATCGATTCCATATTCAATTCACTTTATCCCAGTTGCACAAGTGTGCACAACATTGAAGTCCCATAAAGTGTGTTTTCAAAGACTTGTAGGATACTCATGTCTCGGTCTATTCTATGATATGAGATTATGATACCAGACACTCCACCAATAAAAAGTATTTCTTTGTTGGCAATTCATGCATTTGTCAATTAAGAAAATATACAATCCATTGTGACCTCATCATCATGTGAAAACTTCATAACTATAGTAGAATGTGTATGGCTCAAGCGATTGGTTTATAGAGCCATCAGTGCTATTGCAATGGCACAAAAGCTTGTGTTTCATGCACGCACGAAACCCATTGAGATACATTATCAATATGTCAAAGAGAGATTGCATGCACTCCAATAATGATTGATTCATCCCCTAATTGTATCCATCATGGCTAGACAAGGGCAAGGGACTAATCAAATGCCAACGTTAGATTACTTGCTTATAAAGATTGAGGATGAAATTACCTCCCAATTCAAGCCTTGATCTTCTAAAGTAACAATTTGGAAAATTAAGTGCTTACAAGAATAATCAAAATCCTTCTTAAAGATCCAATCATGTAATACATGCAATATGCAAACACAAGGCAGGCTTTCCAAAAAGTAGGGTCTTACATAGGACATGGAGATCACCTTTCTAAGATTTTCATATGAAATTCTATGAAATTACAACTACAACTTTATTGGATGCTTAGAGCTCTTGCTTGCATAGGATTTTTGGCTAGGAGGTCTAATTGTGGGAGGATTATCGCCTCTTCCTAGAAATTCAAGGGTAGAGGAAATTTAAGAGCTCTACCTATGTGTCCCTAGTCATGGCATTGAAGTCCCCATGAGTAAGACCTCTCCCTGCTCTACCTTGGTATGGGAATAGAGTGCTTGGAGTGATATGAGTGATATGTTATCATATTCAAAAAATAGAACTCATTCATGTATTTAGAGTTGTCCAAACGACTAAGTGGACTCCCAAATGTCCTAAAATGATATAAAGACAGCATGCCAAGCACATGGAGGGCATGTGGAGGAGTGTGGGATATTGAGGGATTAAGATGAATCCCTTTGTAATTCCTATGTGAAATTGGCATGTGGAAAAAATAGGGTCCTATGGGATCCATAGTTGGTTTTCTACACATTTGAACCCCTTTTGGTGTGTGTCACCAAATTAGTCCTCAATATGGCATATAATTTTATGGAATTCTCATGCTTTAATGGAATAACCATCTTCTAAAATTTTTTTATCTTTATTTTCTTGAAAATGATGTGGTCCAATCATCCAATCCCTCTAAATGAGCGTTATCAACATCCCTTTCAAAACAATTCATGCCGTGTTGAGGCAAAATCTTTCCTTCTAGTAGAGCCATGCCCTCACTTTTGGAGCTGGTTGATTAGCTCAAATTGATTCTTTCCTTGAGCCTTTCAAATTTCTTGTTGTGGATACAACCTCAACTTTGATGTCTACATATTTATTATGATCTAGGAAAATGGAGAGTAAGAGTGTCCATTTTTCTTCAGCTAACACCAAATCCTCGTTCATCTTCTTCAACATGTGGGTTTGAGATGTGACAAAAAATATAACCCCAAGGTTGTGTCACATTAGTAACTTCAAATTCTATGACTTTCAATTCTGCATTACTCTCAGGTTTTGTAATTTTGTCACCACGACATTGAAAGGCAATTGACCAAGTT
Organism: Dipteris shenzhenensis; assembly: GCF_047967505.1. Taxonomy (NCBI): domain Eukaryota; kingdom Viridiplantae; phylum Streptophyta; class Polypodiopsida; order Gleicheniales; family Dipteridaceae; genus Dipteris; species Dipteris shenzhenensis. Next base: position 2,668,292 of record NC_141616.1, read on the forward strand.
GCTTTATGGCATTCTCCAATGAAATTTTCATGAAGTGATGGTGGTGACTTTACAAGGTAGCATGTGAGTGCCACTATGTGTCTGTTTTGATGTCATTGAGCCCAACTACCAAGTGACTCACCAATTGTGAAGCTACCCTCTACCTAAGGTATCAATTTGGGTGAGTGAATACCGATGATATGATTTGAAGAGATTGACATAATTAGGAACTAATCAAGAATCTTTTGTGCAAGGGCTCAATTTGTTTTGTAGATTTCAATCTTCTCTAAGATATAATAGTCCTATACCTAGATATGCATTTATCGAGGGGAAAATGCAGCAAAGTATTTTTTATCTTAATTCATTTGAGTAGTTGGGTTTGGAGCAGCTGCAATGTGACTAGGAGGGACTCCAATGAAGACTTTTAGATGTAAAATCTACACTGAGAGTGGGTGGAACCTAAATTTTGAGAAGTTCGTTGAAAAGAGTATAAAAAATCAAGCAGCTCTCCTTTTTGCTACTTGTCTAGATACCTTTTTGATGAGAAGTAATGGCAATATTACCTTACCCTTAATCCAAAGGTGAGGTTTGCGTAGCTAAGGTAGCACTAGTAGATACCACATGTCATGTGGTGACAAGGTGTGCAGTTGGATGTGAAAATGATATGGTAGAGCTATTGTGGCAAGCAAAAATGACTGTGCAAGGTCTGAGGGTGCATTATTCAAGTTCTTTACTAAAGTATTGACTATTGTTGTGGACAATTAGGACATGACAATGGCAAAAGCAGGAGTGGTTGTCTCTAGTAGATAGTATGTCTAAAGGGGGTTGAAAGGCAATCTAAATGGCACACGCTAGTTATATGTCAAATAGTCGTGGCATGCAAAGCCATAGGAGGAAAATGTGGGGGACATCATCGAGCGTGTGGGCTAACACAACTGGCAATAGACACAATAGCAATTAGTAGGGCACGAGTACACGATGATGACAACGGGCGCTTTGATACCATTTTGAGGAAGTATGGGAGAGTGGCCATACACTAAATATGTTATGGACGTAATGGAGTATATACACATCACCCATTAGGGCTAGGGCGTCCCTATGCCCTTATAGTCCTCTGTGGTAATTCAATTTACATCATAATTCCTAACAAATGTAAGGCTTACGATTCCATTAAATTTTGCATACAATATGAACTTATATGATACTTCATGTTGAGGGTGACCTCTCCACCCACGTGGACTTCACCAAAGGAGGGTTAGTACACCCCTAGTAAAGGGAAGTTACATTACTAAGTAGTGTGATAATTTTGTAACTGTAGGGACAGTTATAACTGTCCCTAACAACCAATAATAGTGGCCTTATCCACCACATCATGTTTTGAACTATTTCTGTTTCTGACTGTTACCCGACTGAAGTCGGATGATGTTATAAGATGATCTTCATCTCCTGTTTCAGGGTTGTTGTGTCTGCTGGAATACAAACTATTAGCAACATTTATACTGTATACATAGTTATCTCAGTTCTTTGTATGCTTTGAGTTATGTTTTCATCTTTCCGACGTTAGTCTGACCTTGGCACTTCCATTGCCTGGTGTGGATATGTGTAGGTGTTTTCTAGTCTTTTGGAGACACCACTAACACTATTGGCGATCCTCTACTACGTTCAAACTCTGACTGCCGGTTGTTGCTACTACATAGCAATTCTGCAAAAGAGCGAAAACTGTAAGCTCTACAACACCACAAGAAAAATAGACTAGTAGATGCAACAATGTCCAAGAAAATCAAATACACAACGAAGCATTGTCCGCAAAGACTTCTTCTCGCAAAGCAAAAAAGACGCACAACCACGTTCAACGAGCGAAATCATTCAGAAATCACTTGAAGCCAGACTACAGTCGGAATTCCTTCAAGACTTCTGCAATCGACTTCATCCAACGAAAATCAGGTGGATAGCCGCCACAACACTCTGGACAAGTAAATACACTACAATGAGTGAGGAACCTACGAAGCTGTAGCTCGAAGTCCGCAATCAGCAAGAAGTGGACTCTAGTCTGCTGACTCCTATCCGACAATACAAGTGTGGAACAAGCAGATAGGCATCCTACAGCACAACAAGCACAATCAACTACTAAAGGTAGCAAGATCGCGAAAGTGCAAGCAGACTCCTTATGAAAATGCACTTGAGGCAACTCAACAGTAGCCAGTGACTACAATACTCTATTTTTCTCTTACATGGCGAGTACCTTCGTCCATGTCAGATAACTCTCAGGAGCAACTTCACCTCATCGAATTGGCTATGCCTATCTCACAAGAAATCGTGCTAGACTGAAAGCGAGCACACAAACATATGATCAAGATGACATTTTTAACGATCCAAATTACACAATGAGTGGAACAAGTTCTTCTGAAAATTCTGTGCATGGCATAGAAATAAGAAGTACAGCTCGAACTTACCCAATTGATGGTGCAATCATGTGCTGAAGAATTATCAAGAGGAGTATTGCGACAAATTTTCCAGCACACTTATTTGTACAAGCTCAAAGGAAACTCGACTTCATCCACTTCCTCCACCTCCAAAAAGGAGACAACAAGCTCCACCTTAAAGACAACAACAACAGCCAAGAATGCAGAATCCTTTTGTGAAATCAGCTAAATTCACTGGCAAGAAAGGACAAGATCCAGACAGTCATGTCAGACAATTTGAAACCAAATGGGCTGCAAGTGGATTTGGACAACTCTTGGACGTCACCAAAAAAGAGCAGTTTGTAGCAACTTTTAATGGTAAGGCAATGATGTGGCTTATGCAATATAATGTAGCTCATTTTCAATCTTATGATGTATTGAAAACTGCGTTTTAAAGCCATTTTCGTAAAGAAAAATCTCCAGAAGACATAGTCAAGAAGCTTCGAAATATGAAGCAAAAGCATCTGTTAGTTGAAGACTATGCACAAATATTGAGAAATCTAAACAGGAGGTTGACAAACAATCAACAACCCACTGATGAGCAGTTGGGAGATTATTTTTGTAAAGGTCTAAACAAGGAATTATGCACAGCAGTAGTTGGCAGAGATCATCTTGGAGGAGTAAATGATTTTAAAAACATGGTTGATGTTGCACAAAGAGTAGAATGAAGACTGGCACAAAGTCAAGGTCCAAAAAACAAAAGAAGAAAAGACATTCTGACTCTGACACAAAAATAGATACTGATGCAAAAGACGAGGAAAGTGATGCTACAGAAGATGACACATCAGATGAAGAGAGTGAAGAGGAAGAGACCTCAAAGAAAAAGAAAAGACAGAGCAAGAACAAAGAAAAATCCAAAGGCAAGAAGAAAATAAACAAGCTCTCTAAGTTAGAGCAAATGATCAAGGAGCAATTGGAAACTTTAAAAACACCCCCACCTCCACCCAAAGTTACTTGTGCATTTTGTGGGAAGGACAATCATGAGAAAGAAAGATGCTAGTATAATCCCAATTACAGGGGGAGAGTTCCTCCTCATGTACAAAACTCAAACAACTAAGCCCTACCTATGGCAGCTAATCAAATTGCAATAGGCAGGCAAGGACAATAAAGATTCAATAATCCACAACCAAGAAGACCCATTCAGCAAAATTGGGGAAATCAACAAGGACAAAACCAGGATCAAGCATGCACATATTGTGGCATGGAAGGCCACAGACAAGGACCTCAATGTGAGCTTTGGTGCAAGCACATAGGAGAAAGAGGAATTCCCATCATCAACTATAATGTAAGAGGTAACCAGAATAAGCAACAGCAGTAGCCACCACCAGGTGTTCACATGGTGTACTTGGATCCTATAAATGAGGATTACAATCAACAAACTCAAAGAAGTCAGGGTAATATACATGCATTGGCAGTGACCAGATCTAAAGGTACAAAGCCCATGCCCGGCCTTGGAGACGCACCAAGAATGACAACACAACCAATGAACTAGTTCAATCAGGCACACCTCAGAAATCAAGCTCCACAGCAAATACTTGACAATAATGCAGCAACAAAAGCAAGAACATCCCCAGCTCCAAAACAAGGGTAAGGCTTAGCTCGACCTCAAACAACTTCAAACACAGCCCAACAGTCTTCCGACAGAGAACGTCCGACGTCAAGCTATAGCTAGTCAACTTCAGCATGGCAAGATACAACAACTTAACAAGGTTCCAAACACACAAAACAACAGTACAAACTTCTTCCAACCGGAGATATATTCCAAAAGATAAAAATAATTTGCTGGTGGGAACCAGCTTGGACTCAGCAGAGCAAAAAAAAAGTGGTGACACAATCAAGTTGACAGAAATCAAAGAGGAACAAATAGTTCCAATTCCAGACACCACGCTTCAGAATAGAAGTCAGATACAGGAAAAGGCCAAGCATGAACATGATGAACCAACACTCTTCTTTAAAGAGCTTTTGGATTCCAAAGTTCAAATAACGTTGGATCAACTTCTAAATATTGCTCCAGCTTTTAAGCATCAATTATGTCAGAATTTGCATTTTAATGACGCTCCTCAACCCACAAATTACCCATAGAGTGATGATGGAGAGAAAACCCCTGACATTTACACATCCAGTATTGAAGATGTGGATTATCAACTCCCACTCATAGCTGTGGATTATAAAAGGCAAAGGATCCTCGAAGTACTGGTAGATGGAGGATTAGGAGTGAACATCCTCTCTGAGGATCTATTAAAATTTTTTTGTTGCAATGAACTTGCACCAGCACCATTTCAGGTTAGAATGGCTGACCAAAGGAGGATACAATCTCTTGGAATACTAAGAGGACAAGAAATTACTATTATGGGACTATCCTTCATAGTTGCATTCGTAGTACTCAGGATGGAGGAAAGAGATTCTGCATATTCCATGTTATTGGGGAGGCCATGGTTGAGAGCTGCCAAAGTAAAACAAGACTAGGGATCAGAAAGAATTACGATAAGGAAAGGCAAAAAGAAGTTTAAAATCAATCTCTCTTCAAAGAGAGGCTTCCCAAAACAAGCTCAACCACTACTACAAGTAGAGCGCATTAATATAATAGCTGAATTTGAAGAAGATGAGGAGGAAATTTTCCTTAGGAGAAATCCTACTGTTTTCCCCATATTTGAAATTGATGTAATCAAAATTATTCATCAATATACATGCTCAAATCAACAAACAAAGCTATCCGACCACGGTGGAATGGAACACGATCGGAAGCAGATTCTATCAAGCTCAGTATCACAAGTGACAATCAAGCCCACCTGTATGATGCATTACATAAAGACAATCAAAAATCAGCTGCACCGTCCATCCTAGAAGTTGAAGCTCAATTTGAAGAGCATATGCAAAAGGGTGCTAGAGTCTAACAGGATGACTTGGAGGAGATGAACCTTGGAGACCCCCACAACCCCAAGACAATTTTGGTAAGTACAGGTCTCCCTCCACCTTTCAAAATGGCTTTAAAAGACTTATTGACAGAGTATAAGGACGTCTTTTCTTGGCATTATACTGATATGAAGGGAGTAGACCCTAAGTTTTGTCAACACAGGATCAACTTAAAGCAAGAGATGCTGTCCCAGTGATACAAGGAAGATACAGAATGAATCCCAACTATGCAAAGCAAGTCAAAGAAGAAATCGATAAGCTATTGAGAGTTGGTTTTATATATCCTCTCACCCATGTTACATGGCTTTCACCTATTGTGATTGTGCCCAAAAAGAATGGAAAACTCAGAATATGTGTGGACTACAGAAAGCTCAATGCTGCCACCATTACTGACCCTTTTCCTCTACCATTTTGTGATTCCTTACTAGATGCTGTAGTAGGTCATGAAATCTATAGTTTTCTTGATGGTTTTAGTGGTTACAACTAGGTAAGAATGGCACCTGAAGATAAAGACAAGACAACATTTGTCACTGAATGGGGAGTCTTTGCTTCTAATTTCATGACATTTGGTCTTAAGAATGCTCCTCCAACCTTTCAAAAGTACATCCAGGAGGTATTTGCTGAATATCTTACATCTTTCATGAAAGTCTTCCTTGATGATTTTTCAATATTTGGGAAAAAAGTGGAGCATCTACAACACTTGAGTTTATGCTTTGCCAAGTGTAGAATGGCTGGTCTAAGCTCAAACCCAACCAAATGTGCATTTGCTGTAAGTAGAGGAATTCTACTAGGGCACATTATCTCACAAGATGGAATGGAAATAGATCCAAACAAAGTTTCAGCCATTCAACTAGCTAAACCACCCAAAAACATCAAGATTTATAGGACAGATTAAATGGCACTGCAGATTTCTTAAATACCTTGCTGACATTTGCTATCCTCTCACAAAACTCACACAGGAAATAGAGCCATACATTTGGGGTGATGCACAACAATATGCTTTTAATATCCTAAAGAAAATGTTGACGATAACACCTATCCTACAACTCCTTGACTGGACACTTCCATTTGAGGTTTTTGTTGATGTTTTTGATGCAGCAGTAGGTGTAGTACTTATGTAGCAAAAAACACCAAAGTGGTTCAGACCAGTTTATTATGCCAGTCGAATCTTAACTAAGCATGAGAGGAACTATGCAATCACAGAAAGGGAAGAACTTGGAATGATCCATGCATTACACAAATTCAGACATATTTATTGGGCAACAAGGTGCATTTTCATGTGGATCATCAAGCTCTCATTTACTTAGTGAATAAACTGCAATTAACAGGAAGATTGGCCAAATGGATGCTCTTGCTGTAGGAATTTGACAATAGCATTGTGCATAGGCCTAGAAAGCAACATGCAATTGTTGATTACTGGAGCCGGATTACTTGAGCCGATTGCTATCAGGAGAAGCTCCAACAGGCATACCAAATGAACTTCTTGATGCAAGCATTTTATGGTAAGAATTGAAGAACCACCAAATTGGTATGATAAAATGTGATTCTTTCTGACTGATGGTTTGATCCCTGAAACATTATCTGGGGATTAGAGAAAGAAACTTGGTTTACAGAGCAGACCTTTCCTCGTCATTGTTGGTATTTTGTATAGAAGAGGAATTGACCAGGTAATCAGAAGATGTATCCAAGATCATGAGCAAAAAGCTATCCTACTAGCTGAAGCCCATGGAGGACCAACAGTTCTGGAGACATTACAGGTAAGAAGATTTTGCAAGCTGGTTTATGGTTTTTAAAAGATGCTCATAATTGGGCCAAAGCATGTTTGCCATGTCAAAGAGATGATAGACCACTTGACAGTGATAGGATGCCCCATCAACCAATTCTCTCCTTGGGACCTTTTCAAAAATGGGGACTGGATTTTATTGGACCCATCAAACCTCCAGCAAAGTTTTCAGGTAATCAATATATTTTGGGTGCCACACTGACTATTGTACAAAATGGGTTCAAGCTATAGCACTCAAAACATGCAAGGCTAGGACTATGGCACATTTCCTTTATCACAATATAGTCACCAGGTTTGGTGTTCCTATTGAAATAGTGTCAGACAGAGGAACCCATTTCCTCAACAAAACAATCAGGAAGATGACTAAAATGCATATGATTGTGCATAAAAAGTTTACAATCTATTGCCCACAAGCCAATGGGCATGCTGAGAGCTACAACAAATTGATGAAAAAGTTCTACAGAAGAATAGTTGTTGCTGATCACCCTGAGGATTGGGATCAGCACTTGGATTCACTACTATGGGCACTTAGAACTGCACATAAGGTTGCAACTGGGTTAACACCTTCAGGTTGGTATATGGCTGTGAAGCAGTAGTACCTATGGAAATTTTGGCAATATCAAGATCTTCAAAGAAACATCAAATGACATGAAATTGACCCAAAATGCCAAGCAGTTTGCACTAGGGTAATGGAAACAGCTAACATCAATTCAGTTACTTGGTCCATGGGACATTGTCCAGTTTCGAGATGGTACAATCTCCAATTGGAAACATGGATTGGAAGGACTAAGGAATTGAAGGGAAAGGCTCCCTCATCAAGCTCCCAACTGAGCTAACCCCACTAGCTAGGGTGAAGTTTCAACAAGCACATCAGACCCCACGCTAAGACGTGATGGGCCAAGCTCCAAGGTAAACCAAGAATGGGATTTATTTTATCATATGAAGATAAGCTTGAATATGGATGAGCCTTATTCACATTTTGGCAATCAACACTCTTATAGTTGACGAGGTAATCTTAGTCTCATCACAACAAAGATTAAGAAGTATAAGATTTTAGAAATCATTGTGAATGGTGGCTTGGGCATGAAAGTTATCTCAAAGACCTTGGTAAACTCTATTGAGTATGTATGTTGGATGGATCCCAAAGGAATGCATTCTAATGTGATGATTACAACTGCATGATAAGCATGATCATCATTGCTATGCAAGAGAATGCATAAACATTTCTACTAGCTTGGCTAAAGAGCACAAAGGTCTTGCATGATTGGGGTTTAGAAGATATGACCATTAAGACTGGGGCAATGAGGTGAAGATCCTGACAACAAACCCAAGCATGTACCAATCAAACCCAAGCATGTACCAATCAAATTTGTTGCAAGCCATGTGTCCTAGAGTTTGAAGACCAATTTCCATAGGATGTTGAATCTTGACTTATGGAGATGCACTTCTTACTTATGGTAAGATTGAAAACTTTTATGTAGCTGCAAAGATCAAGTAAAAGATACAAAAAGATAACCTTGAGGAGAAGAGACATCTGCACCACAAGAATTTTTTTGAAGATGTCATAGGAGAATGTAAGCTAGCTAAGCCCAAAGAAGCAACCACTCACCTTGGTGCTTAGAACTTGAATCCTAAACTAAATCAAGAAGCAAGCTTGGTACAAATGAGGGACACACATAATGCGATTTATTTGCTTAGTGATACACTAACTTGCATGGTGTGCTACTCAAGATTTGCCAACACCAAATTCCTTTGATACCCAAATGTATTTTCTTGGAAATATACCAACTTGCATTGTGTGCCATTTAAGGTTTGTCGACACCAAATTCCTTTGATACCCAATTCCAAGCCAATCCATCACTCAGTAGTGATAGCAAATGAACCAAAATTATGGCAAGTAGGCTAAAGCCGAGCTTGATTAGTGGATCATAGATGATTTCATCTATGAAGCGATTGGTGTGATTGGATATTCTTAATCATGGTGGTGCCCAAAAAGAACAGGAAGCTTCGGGTGTGCATTGACTATAGAAATCTCAATGCTAAGATGATACCGAATCCATTTTCATTCCCCTTCCCCAAAAATATTCTAGACTTTGTAGCAAGTCATGAGATGTACTCAATTATGGATAGGTATAGTGGGTGTAATCAATCTCATTGGCACCGAGGACCAACAAAAGATTGTGTTCATCTGTGAATGCAATGCATATGCTTTCAAATTCATGCCATTTGGTCTACCCAATGTGCCATCAATGTTCTAGAGATACATGATCAAGACTTTCATGGAGTATCTAACCGATTTCATTGCAGTGTATTTGTATGTTTTTGTGTCTACTCAGTAGTGAACGATCACCTTGCTTGCATCAAGAAAGTCTTTGCTAAATGTAGTCAAGTGGGGATCTCCTTGAGTCTCCTTGAGTCCGTCCAATTTGTCTTTTGTATTCATGTTGGTATACTTGGCCATGTTATATTAAGGAAGGGATTAGGATATATCCGAGAAAGATCTAAGAAATTGAGCTTATGCAAAAAGCCAAGAACTCGACATAGCTATGATCATTTGAACTGGGTCATTAGTGTCTACATGAGGTTTGTGAAGGCCTTTCCTAGAATTGCAGCAACTCTTTATGAGCTCACTAAGAAAGACACCAAGTCTCATTAGAACAAGGAACTCCCAGACGTCAAGGTGTTGAAAGAACGAGCAATCATGACAACCATTTTGAGAAAACCTAGGTGGGATGTAGTATTCCATGTTCATGTTGATGCATTGAAATATGCCATTGATATCCTCTTGGCACAATTGAATGGTAGGCTAGATTATCTAATTTACTATCCTAGCCCACACCCAAGTGTAACTATAGTACTACTGAGTGGGAAGCCTTTTATTTTCTATGAGCCCTTGGCACTTCCTGCGCCATGCACTATAGAGTTGGGCTAGGGGGTCTACTTCAGCTACTATAGGCAGAGGGAGACCCACCATTGAATGGGGCTTTTGATTTTCTCAAGTGCCAGTCGATCAAAGATGTGGACCATCTTGGTAGAGGATGAACCATCAATCCACTACCCATCACCTTGGGGCAAGACTCGTCTCAATGGTAGCTTTGGTTGTGGAAGGGTCACCCCCTACGAGAGGTAGGACCTAGGTGAGTGGTTTTGGCCATTAGAGCATGGCACTCTAAGAGGATTTCAGAGGTGCCCTTCTTCTCATACACTTAGCATCTACTGCTTCCCAAAGAGTATGAAAGTGCTTACAATCTCCCCATTCCAAAAGCTCTAGGACAAGAAAATGCCCAAAAAGACCCAACTAGAAAATACATTGAATTAAGGATAATTATGTGCACACTGTGTTAGCAATTCAGGTTAGCTAACCCAACGTGCACTGTGTTAACCCAGCACCACGCTGGGTTGTCAATTCAACACCACGTGGGGATAGTATTTAGCGCCACATTGCATTATTAATTCAGTGCCAACCAGGCTAACTCAGCGTGTGCGCTAAATTTATTTTATACAAGAAGGGGCCCCCAGGAAAATCTGTTGGATTACCCGTTATAACCAAACTCTGCCAAAATTTTTCCAAAAAGTTACACAGCCTCCAGACATTGATTCCTAACCTCCCCATCTTCCTAACACTGCATGTATTCCATTTTCGAGATCTCAAATGATTCCCTGAGCGACTTGTCCTAGATTTATCAAGCATTCGACCAAATGGAGTCCAGGACCTCACACGAGGAAATAGCCAACCTCACTACCCCATCTACCAGCTTCACCACCTCCTCCAATACTGTATCTACTACTGTATCCCCTCCCTCTTCCGCCACTCCCACTCCCTCTGTTATTCCCTCTATTTCTGTTCCCCTACCTAATCTGATCTCACAGAAGAAGAGCTCAATGTGCAGCTCGAGCCCTAGTCTTAGCCTCGGATAGTAATCGACAACAACAAGGCTAGCCAAGAAACAAAAAGCTATTCTAGCAGCACCTCTCTGCACCAAACACTCTGTGACTACAACGAATACATCCCCTCTTGGACAACAATGGCTCATCTTGCTACAAGCCTAATTTGGACTTCAGGATGTTCTACCACAGCTATACGAATGCTACCAGGCCTGCCATGACCCTGAAGTCCATCCGTATCTCAAATCGGTCGTGACTACACACATGGTGGGCCACCTGCCCTGCTATCTCGATCTCACACTGGTAACTCAGTTCGTGAACAACTACAATCACATGACCAGAGTAACGTTCTTCAGAGGTGACGAGGGCAGGACCCCTCATTTTCAACTCAGTATTGATGCCACTAGGGCAATTTTTGGTTTCCCTGTGATGGTTGAGCCAATCATAAAGGTGCGCAACCTGGAGCAAAAGATTGCATCATTGGTCGACTAGGATGGTTGTAAGATAGAAGGGAGGAATTCCCTTTGACGATATTAAGGTTCCAGCATTCGTAACGCTAGCTCGAGTCCTACGATTTGTGAAAAAGGTGAATATGGCAAACCACCATAATGGTGTTCCGCCCAACTTGCTGCTCCAACTGTTAGATCCGGCGCAATACCACACAAACTGGGCATATTATTTTTACAAGGAGCTACACCTACAGTGCCACAAGCCCATGTAAAAGATAATCAATCCAATGATCTTCATGCCAATCATAAAGCACATCTTGGATGCAAAGTGGCCTGCCAACCAGTATGAGCCGCAGACCACAATCCATGCCGCCTCCAACCAGCTCTAGTCATAATCCCACCCCTCCACAATAGAGGAACAAGCAGAGTGACCAATGGCAATAGGAAATATCCAAAGCTGCTACCAAATGGACCGAAGTAATGGTGGAAAGGGCTAAGGTAAAAGCAGTGGGCAGCAGCAACGGGAACCAAGAAAGGATTGACCATCTCTCTCGCCGTAACTCAAGTGCTCACCCCACCTATCATAACCACTGAAGTCTCAGCCCAGCAGCAACATAACCACCCCACCTATCATAGCCACTGCAGTCTCGGCCCAGCAGCAACAATAGCAACCACCATGGTAGTAGGAGGGCCATGAGATCAGCTCTATAACAACATTTTCTTCTCCTTCGACAACTCTGCTGGCCCCAATATATCCAAGCTTCACTTCTCAACATCTCGAAGTAGCTAGAGTTGCTACTGTCCTCATTCAAGGGCAAGGCCCCCATTCCTAAACCAATAGGTCCCTCCAACACAACTTGGATAGATGTCCATGAAGCTCTCGGACACTGCGCATCCCTCGCCTACAGCTCGCCAATAGGGTATAAACGGCTTAGGAAGCATTGGACAAAGTGGATCTTATGGAGGGCCGGTTCATGGAATTAAGACACACAGATGGCCCACAATATTTTTAAGCAGTGCCATGACACCCTCGCAGAGGTGGCCACCAAATACTCTCAAGCTTCAACAAAGAATCAAACAACTCACTTAGGAGCTCAAGCTCGAGAAGGCCAAGGTCACCAGCCTCCAAGTAGTAGGAGAGGTCCTTGAAGCGACTGCTCGAACTGACCATGCAATGGCCACATCCTGGAGGGACTAGCTCACAACACTCGAGAATGAGCTCTCAGCAGAGACAACATGCACTGGCATGCTCAAAATCAAAAGTGATGAGGCCCTAGAATAGTACCGAGCCACTACTGAGAAGGCCCACACAATTCAGTAAAAGCAGATTGAGGCTCTCCACATAGATCTCCGTGCCAAGATGGAAAAGTACAACCAGTTATATCTTAAGATGGGAGTGGCTACGTACCAGCTAGAAGAGATCAAAATTGAGAGCTAGCGAGAAGAGGCGTACAATCAAGTCCTGGAGGCCTCCGTTGACCTGAGCACACACGATCTTGAACCGAACACAGTGGAAGACACCTTCCACTTCCACTTCAATATTTTAAAATTTTCCAATATCACTTAGACCTCACTAACTCCTTCCCACCCAATGACATATTAGATGTTATGTGCTGTCATTCTCTCCACGCACACCCTATTTTGTCCATGTCCTTTTTCAGCAAAGACTTTCAATTTTTAGAGGACCTAGACATCTTCCACCTCCCTCTTCACCCCATAATTCTCAATGATGTTGGAACAAAACTCTCCACCTTTATCAAACCTTAGGGTTTCAACATACAAGCCAGACCCATTTCTGACAAGAGCCAGACCCCGGGAATAAGCCAAAGCTTTCAGAGCCAGAAAATAAATCCACATAAACCAACTGAAAGCATCAACCAACGACATAAAATAGAGCATACCTCCAAGACGGGAATTGTCATAGGTCCACAAAGATCTACGTGAACCAACTCTAGAGAGGTAAAAGCCTGCCATGAGGCGTGCTTCGAAAACGCATCCCGGTGTTGCTTCCCTCGAATACATGAGCGGCACTAACCATGCCTACTGCCCACATCAGGTAGACCAAGGACCATGTGTTCCTGGTAGCTCTACGTAGTGCTTCACCATTCAGGTGACCAAAACAAAAAATGCCATAGATCACCTTGAGGGGATGACATGATTGAGGAAAGAGCGGACAAGGTATAAAGCCCATGATTCCCCATACCCTTGTGAACTACCTAGCCAGTCACTTTATCCCTGACCTCCATAACGTGTTCATTGAAGAGAACAGTGGTGCCAAGCCTGCAGGTCTCATATACAAAGAACAGATTGAAACAAAGAGAGGGAACAAGTGGTACCTTGGAGGTGTGCATCCCTCCTCTATCGTCGGGAATAATGTCGAGACTGCTTTCTCCACGAGCTTTGATGATTGAATTGCCACTTATACATATATCTCTCCCAAAATTCACAAAGTCCTTGAGTCCTGTTGGAAATGGCTCATATTACGAGATGCCCCACTATCGACGATCCAGGTCTTGGAAACTTTAGTTTGAAGTGCAACCCTCTCCAACAAAGGATGCCAGAGAATCGAGAATCTCAATAGTGCAGAGGAAGAACCGGTACCCTTACTGGCTGTCCGTAGAGGACAATTCCTCCAATAGTGACCTTTCTCGCCAAAGGGGTTGCACGAACACTTCACCTTTAGTGGTTCCTTCTTTGCATCTATCCTTGGGTCAGAGATCCGTTGTCCTTGATTCTTTCCCTATTGCGGAGCTGCCAAGGCTTTTGAGCCACCGCTGTGGGAAGAACTTTGAAATCTTTCCTCCTAATCGAGCATCATCGGCATCAATTCTTCCCAAGTCAACGTGTTTATCTTGCTACTAGTAATCAATGACGAATAGAAGGTAGAGTACTAGGAAGACAAGTGGGAGAGCAGTGTAATGGCCATATCCTCAAAGGAAATCTCCTTTCCCGCCTGAAGAATCTCCTATTAAAGCTCTTGGAGCTTGTTGATATGCCCCCGCATCGATGAAGACTTTGCAGGATTCAACACCCTCATCTAAACTTCGAGAGAAACCCTCTTCATGGGAGAGGTCTTGTTGTAAAAGGATGCCAAGTGCTCCCAAATGCTTTTGGCTACCGTCATATGCTTTACATGATTTACAATTTGAGGAGTACAATTCAAAAAAAAGAAAGAATGTACTCTTGCATTGACTCTATCCCAAAGCTGAGCCAAATTCTCGGCCTTCTTCTAATCGAAGATCCCTAAGTTTTTTGCAAGGGGATTTGGCCTTTTGACACCCACGAAAATGAAGTCTGCTAAGTCATATGACTGCAAAACAGACTCCATCATAACACACCAAACACCATTGTTATTCCCATCTAGTTGAAGATCACCGAGAGGGTGGGCAATACCAGAATCTTCACCTTATTCTCCACCATCTCTGACTGGGTAGCCATTTTAAATGGAAGAGGAAGTAGAATGAAAGGAGAAGATCGAAGGGGAGGATAAGAGAAAGGGGCATGAAGAAGGAAGAAAGGACATGGCTTTTGGCAAGAGACAAGCAAGAAAACTTGCAACAAACACTACCTACAATCTCTTGTCCTCACAAACACCACCTCTCAGAACTAAGAACACCCTTGAAAGTAATCATCCTTTTGCTATACTCCCAAACAGTTCATATAGTTCCAAACAAGACCCAAAATCCTTCACAGCTTGCTAGTCCCCATCCCTCTCCACAGCACAGGTCTCTAGCCAACCTTTACGGCCCAGTTCGGCAGTGTTCAAGGTCCGTTTTGGACCTGCTTGCTGCCGCAACTTCGGCGCCTAGGCTGCACCTAGTTTGGGCCAGTGTGGGGGGCCAACATGAACACCCTGACATTCAACGTGGGATATTTGTGTTTCCCATGAAAATTCTTTTCCCACCATGTCATTACTCCTTTTGGGCTCGATTCTCGGGATCATCTTGTTTTGCCACAATTTGGTTTTTAGATCACCATCACATAGTTGCTTGTGTATTTTGTCCTTACAAACAATCTTGACACTGGTTGGGAACTCTTCTTGGTAGGTAGGTTTGACGGCATTGAAGCAAGGGCAAGCCAAGAAATCCATGCCACTAAAAGTGCTTGCATGCACAAAGCAATGTTCATGGGAAGATTGTTGGGATAGAAGGGTGGATGTCCCACCTGTGAGCCCCACTTACAAGGATGACCGAGGGGCTTGACACATGTAGGAACTATGGGTGTAGGAGGCTTCCACATGGGCACACCATGTAGGTACCACATGGGCAGGTTTAGGTGGAAAGAGTGTTCTATGTGGGCTCCTATGAAAGTAGCAACATATGTCATGTGCACGGATTGGTATCTGATGTGTATTGGGTACACAAGACTTGCTCAAGTAGCCTAGGGAGGCTTAGGGCTAGGCAGGCTTGATTCTTGGGTTGAGTGGCAAGGGTACGAACGAGTTAGAGGTCTTCATTATTTTTGGCGCTTGGGACTCGAGTCTATATAAGGGGCCCAAAGGTTCAGTTCTCAAGGAGCCGATGGGAGCAAGTCTCGTTCTTAGGTGCTAGGTCTGATCTTGGATTGAGTCGCAGACGCGCGCCTGCATCATAGCGTAGCCCAAGGCCCAACAACAGATCCTAGGCTTCACAATGCCACCTGGTGGTATGGGACACCAGGCTGGTTAGGATCTGGTTGGGAGTTCGTGCCAGTAGCTCAACTCGTGACTCGGAGGGGACATCTCCTGATTCGGGATTGCATCCCGTAGATGTCATGGTTGGGTGGTGAGCAACTTGCTCAATTTCCTCACGTTTGGTGTGTTATTGTGTTTGCTTGCAGATCAGAGGCTTCAGGAGTGCTGGGGTCATGTCAGTTGGTATCAGAGCCAACTCCTGAGGTAGGAACTTCTGTTGTGAGAAATTTGGACGAATTTTCCTCTAGGTATGCCTCAATTTCGAAATTCATGTTCATGCCTTGCAATTGATTGCTGGTTCATCGTTTAAGGAAAGTGGTACTGGATTGGGATAGAAGGAAGGAGAGAGAGAGAAAGTAAGAACGGTGATTTCGTTGCAAGATGTGATGGGCTGAGAAAGAGGGAGAGAGGTGTAGTTAGGAGAAGGTAGTGAGGTCCGGGTAGAGGAGTGAGAAGGGAGTCGTGAGAGAGCATAGAGCTGCGACGAACCAAGGGGGATCCTACGTGTGGCTGGAGGCTTAGGGGCCGTGATGGCAGGTAGAAGAGGAGCATAGGAAGGTGCGCAGCAAGATAGGGCTAGATCGCGATCTAGGCCAAGTGCTTTTCGGGGGGGCCTAGAGGCTTTAAAAAGCACCATGCTTTTGAAAAGTAGGGCTTTACTAAAAGCCTGCTCTCCCGTTTATTAAATTCCGCCACCTTGCCTTCTACCCTAGCCTGTGGACTGCACAAACTTCCAGCCCCTCTACGTCCTCACGTTTGGGAGCCAGATACATTGTACCGCCTGCTGCAGAAATCCATACGGACAGCCAGGAGCGGGAGTCCCAGGTCCAGGAATCCGAGCTGATCGTCAGCTCGGACCAGCCTACCTTCTTCATCGGCCAGCCTTTCCTTCTTCCATCATCTCCTCACTGGCCAGCTTTCACTTCATCTCTACCTCCTAGCTCCAAGGCCACCTGATTGTTTCTCTTCTCTAGCCTATCTTCTTTTTCAGATTAGATTTCAGTCATGGCTGATTCCGTAGACCCCGGGCTTGCGATGGGAGACCAGGATATGAACTACCATGCGGATGATGACCAAAGTCTCTACGATGATTTGATTACGAAAACAGTCTTCAGTGAATTCACCAACTGCTCTCGATGAAAAGTTCGAGCGAGTTAACACGAATCAAACGGGATTGACACATCAACTCCAAGGGATTCAGACTTCACTCTCACTTTTGACTAGCACTGTTCAAGCGCTCACTCATGTGGATGCCTTGGCTTCAGTGTTAGGTCCGAATATCACTCCATCTCCTTTTCCCGGAGATCAAAAGTCTCGTACCAAGGAGGTGGTTGACACTTGGGTTGCACAAGTGGCAAGTACACTTCCAGTTTCACCCTTACCCAAATGACAAGAAAATGCAGCTTGCAGCAAGGTATATGTCAGGGAAGGCTTTATTGTGGTGGAAGGAACTCCGACCCAAGCCTGCAACATGGATAGAAGTCGAAGAGGTCTTCAGGAAAGAGTTTCTGAAGGAGGAGGAAGATTACGATATCATAGGTAAGCTCAAAGCCCTCGATATGTCCAATCTGAATTTGACTTTTAAGGTTTATCTTCAAAGGTTTCGGGATTTGCAAACCAAAGCTACAAAGGTGGATGGTTTGCCTGACTCATACAAGCTACAGATCAAGAACAACAAGTGTACCACTTTGCAAGAGGCCATGAATTATGTGCGCATGTATGATGATACCATGGCCAGTGCCAAGGGAACCACCATTGCCGACACGAGTGGAAAGAACAAGAGGAAGTTCTTCCACTCTACCACTGGTACCGGGGAGTCGAAGTCTTTAGACAACGCCTCCAAGAAGAACTCGACTCAAACAAAGAATAGTCGTGTCCGTTTCCTCCGTACATTCAAGTTAAAGAAAGAAGGATATTGCTTCATCTGCAAGGAGCGGGACCACACTCGGAATGATTGTCCTAAGCACAAGAATCAGATGCAAGCGCCGAAACCGAAGCTCTATGTGGATCCAAGTACCAAAGCTAAGGGCGCTAACCAAGTTTCGATGACATGTATATCTGTAAATGTCATTATCTGCCCACTTTCTTGTAATTGCACTTTTAATAATTCATTATTTGGTTCCCATGATCTTTTCCGAGTTTATGGAGAAGTAAGGGACTAAAGAGTTCACATTCTCTTTAACCCAAGCAGCTCTCACAATTTTGTTAATTACAAACTTGTGCAAAGGATGGGGCTGTCCACAATACCTAGCGATCACACCTACGAGGTGCAACTTCTAGCTGGGAAGCAGTTTTGGGATCGCAAGATTGAAGCACTTTCTATCTGGATTGAAGACTACACAGATGCTCTTACGTGCTATGTCATGCACTTGGAACATGTGGACTTGTTAATCGGAATAGAGTGGTTTAAAACCCACGATATTCAAATTTGATAAAAAGAGCATATACTATCTTTTTTGGATAAGGACACCCAATTTTGTATTCAATGTGATAATATTCCCTCTTCTCAGGGACCTATTGTATCTGTGATGCAGCTTCGGAATATATTAAACACTTCTCATTATGATGTGTATCAGTGTGTTTTGATTCCGCTTTCTTCATTTGTTGTCTCTGTTAATAACAAAAATGATTTAAGCATGTTTGAACACCATGAATTGAGAACATTATTGGATGATTTCATGGATGTATTCCCTACTTGACTGTCAGAAGGTTTACCTCCAGAACGGGCAGTAGATCATCGCATAGATTTAGTACCTAGGGCTCAACCTATTAGTATTCCACCTTATAGGATGAGCCAGCTTGAGGAGGATGAGCTACCTTCACAGCTACAAGATTATCTGAATATGGGCTATATTTGCCCAAGTAAATCACCTTGGGGAGCACCTATCCTCTTAAGAATGAAGAAAGATAATTCATGGAGAATGTGTATAGATTATAAACGATTGAATAAAGTGACAATTAAGTATCAATACCCTCTTCCTCGTTCCGATGATTTGATAGACCGTTTGGCCGGAGCGAAGTATTTCACTAAGATTGAT
This sequence comes from Dipteris shenzhenensis, assembly GCF_047967505.1. Lineage (NCBI taxonomy): Eukaryota > Viridiplantae > Streptophyta > Polypodiopsida > Gleicheniales > Dipteridaceae > Dipteris > Dipteris shenzhenensis. The sequence continues at coordinate 2,687,473 of NC_141616.1, forward strand.
TTGCGTACGGGTTATCACCAAATCCGTATCTATGCTAAACACATAGATAGAATTGCATTCCGCACTAGGTATGGCCACTACGAGTTTCTCGTATTACCTTTTGGTTTGACCAATGCTCCTGCTACCTTCCAGCAAATGATGAACGATTTGTTCCAATATTTTCTAGGCAAATTTGTTGTCATTCTTAGATGACAGCTTGATATATAGCCGAACGCTAGAGGATCAACATTGGACACCTCCGGATTGTCTTAGTTATGTTAAGACAGTATAAGCTCTATGCCAAGATGAGTAAATGTGACTTCTTTATGAAGGATATCATTTACTTGGGACACAAGATTTCTTTTGAAGGTATTAGCATTGATCTGGATCATATCCAAAAGGTCTTGGAATGGCCTACCTAATTAGAGGTTTCAAGAGTGCTCGGGTCGTGTCAGCATGGGTGCCACATGGGCAGCATTATGGTCAGTCATGTGTGCTGGTCATGGAGCTGAATGCTTGGAACAGCAAAGAGGGCTGGGTAGGCATCCCTTATGTAAGGGCAGATCCAGGGCACAATTTGGCCGGCAAAGGGGCCTTAAAGTGTTTGTACAAAGCCCGGACCGGGTCAGCCATTCGTAGAGTTGGCCAAGGTGTGGCCGGGTCGACTTGCTGCATTCTTGCTATTTCCTTACTTCCTAGACCTTGTATTCATCTAATTGCTGGTTGGCCATGTTTTGAACCTGACCAGACCTGCATGAGGTCCCTACCTCAATCACGATTCATTTAAGAGCATGTTTTGAACCTGGCCAGACCTGCAACAGAGGTTCTATAGCAAGGGGGAAGTGCTGGAAAACAGTTTGCAGCAGCAAGACTCCTTCCCAGATCAATTGCGATGGATTTTCCTGCTGCTATGGCACAATTCTGGCGATGTGTGATCACTTCTAGGAACATCCCTAAATCTGCTCTTTCAACTCCTGGCTTAACAATTGCTCAAAATTGTTTTTCTCATCCCAAATTTCGTTTTTCACCTTCGACCACTTCTGAAATTAATTTACTTACTTCTAACGTACTCTCTTTGAATTCTACGGAATCTCGCCATGTTCAGATTGAAAACATTGACTCCTAAGGATTTCCTAGCCAGAATTTCTAACTCTAATTGTTTCTACTTTGAATTCATAGTTTGAGAGATAGGTTGGTGCTAAGATAGTGATAATACAGCTCTTGGCCCCAATATTTTTACCAAGATTGGGCTCACCTCAGTAGATTTTGGGTTTTTCTTGACCGATTATCTCCGGGAGCTGCCAGTAGTTTCTACAGTTTTCTTCCACTTTGGGATCTCATCTCCCATTTTCTTTCATTAGGAGATCATTGTATACATTGGCTACATATACATGTATATACCTAGATGAGCCCACGAACATGCCCAAACTCATCCTCTGAAAACACAACATAATGCAGTTTCAATCTCATGATAGTCATTCATAAGGTTGAAAACCATAAACTCCATCAAGCATAGCAGGGACTAGCTACTATGACATCCCCACTGACGTCATCAGTGCCCAACAGTGGGTGTAGACCATAGTATAAGCATATGCTCTCACACATACAAATCCACACAACCACACATACTTGAGCATCCATTTATGCAAAGTCTTCATACTGAGTTTCTGTCGGCACTCCGGAGGGGAAGGGCAGACTCAGCCACCATGACGAAGGCTCGCACTAAAGGAGAAGGCTAATCAAAAGGTAGTCCAAAAACTCTTCATTCAAGCTGTATACAACTGCTTGTGAAGACTAAAAGATTTCATTTTAGTCTCTCCCTTACTAGCTATATATACATGTTCTAGTATATCTAGAATTTCTATGTTTCCTTGAGTTCTGTCAGATCTGCAATGCTATTGTCATCAATGTGATGAATCCAGGAACATTCCCAAACTCATCCCTTAAAAACACAACATAGTGCAGTTTCAATCTCACGATAGTCACTCATAAGATTGAAAACCATAAACTCCATCACGCATAGCACTATGAGATCTCCACTGACATCATCAACACCCAACAGTAGGTGTAGACTATAGTATACAAATATACTCTACACATACAAATCCACACACCCACACATACTTGAGCATCCATTGTCATCAATGTAATAAAGAAAGATAAATGGGATCAACCCAGGCAGGGGTTGTACCTCATTCCAACCCCTCGGGTGCCCTTCGTGTGGAATTTGAATCATATGTGTGTGATCATTAATTTCTAAGCAATGGCTATTTGAATTTCTATGTTTAATTAGAGATTGCACTTTCACATAAGCACGACTCTGATAGTGGCCCTCTGCGGTGACCTGATGCGCATAGAACGGTGTATCTAGAGGGAAGTAACACACTCCAATGAAGATTGAGAGTGTGGTCATGTTAGATGTCTGAACTCATATCCACACATATATGAGTCGTCTCACATGTGCTGCTACACTCACAAAACCTCATACCCTTCTCTCCTCATCTCCTTCTTGTGGGTAGACTCCCAGGTGTATCCGGTCACTATCGGTAGCCCTCTCTCAGTGCTCTCGTGTGTCTCAGTATAAAATCTCGACCAGCTAAATCTCTGGGAATCCCCCTGAATCGGACCATTGAGTACCATTGCAATTCAATACAGCCACGTGCAACCTGTCCTATATGTTAGAATTATTATCATATTCTAGGCAGTGGCCAATGTAATGTAATAAATGGGTTAGGGGCACTTTTCCCTCTTTGAGGTTTTTCCCCCTAACCACAGTCTAATCCCCAACAACGGTTAGTGGATAAGATAGGGTTTTGTCACTTAGACAAAACCCCCTCACTTCTCTTTTGTACTCACTTCATTTCAGTCCACTATTCAGCAGACTTACGTTTAGCTCACTCTCTTGCTCACTCTTGCTCTCATTTTGTTCACACTATACGTATCCCTGTCACATAGGCCCAACACCATCATGTGTTGCTTTTATCCCTTTCTCCTCTTTCTCCTTTTATCCAGATGGTCACCTTACCATACCTGGATGCAGCCCATTTCCCTTCATGTTGTTGTCATTACTTAAATCATTCCCTCCTCCTGTGCTCTTGCTGCAAGAATGTTGAGATCATCATGTGTCCCTTATTCCCATGAAAGCTGATCTGTCCACTGCAGTTTTGAGTTTGATCACCATTGGCCTTGCTGGTGCATCAACCTCGCCTACTCTCCAGGCTGCCCCAAAAGTCAGATTTATGCCTTTTTTTAACCAAGGCTTCGGCATATCCATTGGGTTGTCGCCTACTGCTAGTCCTCTGACCAATACATTCATGGCTATGTTGCTATTCCTCTTATCTTCCTCTAAAGCATCTGATATGAACTCTGTAGGGGGGTGAATTGCCTTTTTTGAACACCTCTTTCCACCTCTAGCATCTCTACTTTTCCCTCAATGATCTGCTGTGCTGTCATTGCCTTCACGATTTTCTCGGGTTTACCCTGCATAATCCTCATCGCTGTCATTTCTTTGTGGAGTTGCTCATTTTTTTATTTTAACTCCTCCATTGTTTTGTATGTGGCCTTTGGTGATTTGGTCTTCTGTCTCTTCAACTCAGCTTCCATAGAGTGCATCTTCCCCTTTGTGCTGATCCTTTCTGCTCTTTTGTTTCTCCCAATCTTCTCTTTTATTCTTCTCCTTCCTTCATCCCTCCTTAATTCACCCCCATGCCCAGAAATGCCATGTTTGTGGCTTCCAGGCAATCAATCTTCCCAATAAAAACAAGATAGATTTTTAAATATGAGTGAGTACACCAGGTGTGGCCTTATGCGGTGTTCTGGCCAAGATAGTGGTCATGGCCTGACCGAGGGCCTATTTCCCCCCAATGTCCTTTGTGCAGCCCCGTGTTGTAATGGTGTGGGCGTCCGCACTCTCTCCTGAGTACACCTCTTGCTCTTTCCTACTCTTTCAGATTTCCTACATGGCTGCAGATGGGCATGGGAAGGGGCGGAGCTGTAACTAGAGGCGCAGAGGCAGGAGGCAGGGAGATGGGACCACAGAGAGAACAGGTAGCACCAGAGCTGCGATGGAGGGGGAGGGGGAGGGGGAGGGGGATGGGCTGGGGAAGGGATCCAATGGGAGCAGCGGCTGGGGAAGGGGAAAGAGGGGAGGGGAGGGGGGGGGGAGAGAGAGAGAGAGAGAGAGAGAGAGAGAGAGAGAGAGAGAGAGAAGTCACCAAGTAGAGGAGCAAGCATAAGAACTCCTCATCAAAGTGACCTGACAGAACTATCCAGGGGATCAGCTTACATCGTTGTGCCGACTCAATATCCAAACCATTTTCATCCTCCAGAACTGGCCTACCCCCTACCCTTCAGGTAAACTATCAATGTGCATTCCCTCTTCACTCTTCTGCTGAAGTCTTCACCCAGTGAAGGAGAAAAGCCAGAATTGACATTCACAATTCCTTCAGCCTTCAAGATGTCTTCATTACTTTTTCCCTTTTGTGAAAGACATCCCATTATTTGAATTACGCTCCAATCCAATGATCATATTGACACCTCACTTCACACCATCAAAATCGGAGAAAAAAATATGAACGGACTGCAGGAAAGCCTGATTCTTGTCTCCAGTTTGCTTTCCAGCAATCCGCTCCACCTCTTTCCCTCCTCCTGATGCTGCCGACCCCTCCCCCCTTCAAGCTAAATAGAATCTTCATTATTTCCTTCGATGCGATTTCCAAATTTTTCATCATTATATTGAATTTTTGTCATGCTGCCTCCAATTGGATATATTTCTTATGCACAATAAATCTGTTCACTTACCAAACCCTAATTCAGCCCTCTCTTTTTTTTGTTGAAATCTGCTCTGTCTGTACTTCACTCAAGGCAAGTGCTTAAATAGTTTTGCATAAAAATATATCCCATTCATTCCAGACAAAATTGTCATCGGCAACAGAGAAAGACATATTTTGTTTGTGTTGACCGCATACAAGCAAGCCTACGCAAATAGCAGCCACAGCTTCTTCAATAGAACCTGCATGGGTCTACAAACAGTCGGGAAACCTTCAAGTGCATCCCTTTTCCTCCTCCTGCTTTGAATGCTGCTCTGCTGCTTCTCCTTCTCTCTCCTTCTTCTGTTAATTCTTTATCTTTTGCTTTCCCCTTCTCCTTTCTTATGCTCCTGCTTCTCCCTCTACTTCGGGTTCTCCTTCTACTACTCCTCCTTCTCCCTCTCCTTCCAGTAATGCCTCTCTGCTCCTGCATCTGCCCCTCCCCTGTTCCTGCCCCTACCCCCTGCCCCTGTTCCTGCTCCTGCTCCTGCTCCTCCCTCCCCCCCACCCCGCCCCACCCCCAATCTTCCTTCTCCTGCTGCTGCTTCTTTTCTTCCTCTTCAGGCAAGGAAAGTTATTCTTGTTTCCTTCCATGCAATCTTCCACTTCTTCGACCTATATCTTCCATGCCTCTCCAGTGTCTGCATTTTTGAATCTCTTGGCTGCCAGAGTCCATAATTGGCCCTCTTGGCCACCACGGCAGACGCTTTGCAGACTCAAATTACCAAAATGAGAAAACAAGGAACCATACTTGGTCGGATTGGCAGGTCAATCCTACCCTTTCACTTTTGAGATGTCACAGTGCTAGATTTATCTTTGTGAAAGTATGCAAAAATGATCAATACTCTATATGATGATTGATCCAACATGCAAACCCAAACTCATCAATTTTGTATTGTAAGATTTAATTTTGCCAGGGAGGGGCTCGGTTTAAATCTCACAACATTCACTAAAAGATTATAAAGAACAACTTGACCATGCATGTAGGGACTAGCTATTATGACTTCCATCCTGACTCCATAAAGCAAAGGCAAATCTAAGAAGATGAGATTACATCTGCGCTATATTGGAATCCATCTAGACCATAAGAAGCCTTCAACACGAACGTGCATAAGAAAGGGGTCTGTATAAAATCATTCCCTGGCTCCACAATGAGAAGAAAAAAGTACCAAATCTGCGATGAAAGAAGTACCAGATTCATCTTAAACATGAGTAAACAAAAATGAGCAATCAAAGCAACCACACCATCTGGATTGAACACCGTCCCTTCCATATACCTTTGAATTTTGGGATCTTCCACACAAAGGAGACAGCTGTGGACAGCACTATGCAAAGCCAATTCAGACTTCTAGCCCATCAAATGATTCTTCTAAGAGCTCTCTCTTACCCCCACTGACCGTGTAAGGTAAAACACCAGACGACAGTCCTATAACGAATGTTGTATACACCACTCTTCTGAAGCTGCAACCCAGCAGTTACCAGATTACCCGAATGTGCAATACAGACAAAAACAGATACAGAACCATGTGGCATAGCCAGCCCAAGAGTTTCCTCTGGATAGATTCCAGCATATTCCAAACAACAGAGAGACTGTGGTGCCTCTCACTAGTCAATCATCAGCAGAAACAGAAGCTTCCCGAAGGCTGCCACCTGTTTGATGATACCTATTGCCCAGAGCCATATGACACATTCCTTGCATCGTCACACACGTTTAAGCCTTTCTATAGGAAATGCATGAAACGTTGAAAACTCCCCAGTTCAACTGCATTGCAAGTTAAGGACGCAGCCGTTTGACCAAGTTAAAGGAAACTTTAAAATTGGTCCCGTTGCATCCTTGATAAGCACGAACAGTTTCAAATCATCGATTGCCTGTGGGGTACAGTCTGAACATCTGATGAGAGGAAGAGACAGGCTGACCCTGGTTATTCCCAAGCAGCTCCTTCTGATCTCCAGGAGCATACCTTTGAGGTGTTGCCCTTGCAAGAGCATTGTAGGTATTAGGATCCATGGCTGTATAAGGGCCAGCTGTATTCACACTCCCAGCTACATGAGGCCTGCCCAAAGGCACCGGGACACTTGGAGCTGTGAAGGGAACGGGTATCACCTCGTCCATATGACCAGGTATGCCGGCATAAAAGCGTGCAGAGGCAGCAAGGCTTGGAGGTACAGGAGTAGAAGCAAAAAGTTGATCCGAGGCAGAAGGCCCTTCGTTGGAAAGGCCCTGCATTCTCTTGAGGTAGAGTCGGTACTTCTGAAGATGGCTGGCCACATTTTCTCGGGTCAATCCATCCACATTCATAAGCTGCATTATAGTTTTTGGCACGGCATTCTTGATTCCAAGATGCGCGACGGCTTCTACAAACCTCTTGTGCAATTCTGGTGTCCACACCAATCGAGGCCGCTTAAGAGTTCGGGCAGCCTGATCCTCGTTGGAATTCTCCTGCGCTGCCCCTGACTCTGCTTCCTCTGGCTCCATGTCGGCTTCGACCCTGAGATTCCTCGCTATGCCATCACTGCTATCCGTTCCCCCTAGACACGCAGTCCCTGGATCAGGGTTGCCCTCGGATTTCCTCTCGTAAGGATAAGGAGTCATATTGACCCCAGAAAAGGCTGCCTTGCCATCATGCCCGTAGTTTCCGAGAAGACCTGGAGAAGGCGGAAATCCCACGGCCTGAGCCTGGGGATTCTCGGAAACGGTTGGCTTATCAACGTTCGAAACACGCTCGAATGCTCCAATTACTCCTGTGGCATCTGTGCGCTGTGCTAGACCCGTTCCGTGGTCAATGTCGGAGTCGACTAAGGAGCGATGAAGGCTTTCGAACGTGGATTGAGAATCACGATTGACCTCCGCTACAGTGCGGTACTGTGGCATTTCGGAGGTGATGCTGAACGCGGAGGCAAGCTCGGGGGATATGAGACACTGCGACAGAGGCGTGAGCTCTCCTAGGGATGGCAGCCCCTCCTCCCATTCTCTGACCCTGTCGTTGGTGTTCATCTGTGTCATCTGCGGACTTCCGATGGAGCTTTTCTGCACCTAAAAGTCAAATTCTGATGCAACCAAGTAAACTTGCGAACGCAAATTTTCTTTCAGACTGCAATAGACTTAGAACAGCAAGCACACGCCGATGAAATCGAAGAACGGAGCGAAAGGAAGCAGATTTTCCGCGCGGTGCCGGAGAACCGATCATTCTAACATCAATCGACGCTGAAATCAGAAAAGAAGGGCGACGATGCGATGTTTGGAGGAAGAGAGGCAAGCCAGGTGAGGCGAAAGCGTTCCGGAAACGAAGATGTTTCGGAGAATTGCATCTTTGCGGGAGGGAATTGGACGTATCTTTGTGCGACAAGAACAAGGAGGACGGATCTGTAAAGGAGGCTGATCGTCACCAACGAAAGGAATGCCAGAAAATGAGCTCCAGATGCGCTTTGTAGATGATAAACTGCTTCTTCCACACACACACAATGATCATCATCATCATCATCATCATCATGTTAACATGCATGCACGGTTTTTCCATTCATACATACGCATTATCCCTTCCTCCTTAGGGCCTCACCCCCTTGGGTTGGCGGTTTGGACACTCGTTCGGTTGCCCCTGCCCTGCTTTGCACAAGCATGAGTGATTTTCGTGCAGGTGCTAGCATGGCTCGATTGCGGGAACATCGTTGCCAGCCCTACGCTTAGTAGATCAGCCCGCCACTAGTTCGTGAATCCAATGTCGCACCCAAATGCTTGAAAGCCCATCGCCCCTACCCGAATCAGTGTTAGCACCTGGACCCAGATAGGTTGCGGGCAAATAGACCCTTAATTAGCCACTTAGCAAGTTTCATAAGTCACAATGCCAAGTGGAATCTCAAGTTCTTTCCCCAAACATGCCACTAACCTACACAGAATGCCCAAGGAAAACATTCCTCCACCATCATCCCTAGGAATATTTTCTTATCCACATATCTGGAAAGAAATTCAGGAGACAAACACTGGTTCTGTTGCAAAGCATGTCAAAACAATAGGTCTTGACAAAAATGACAAAATATGAAGAAGGGAGAGGAGAAGAGTGGAGATGAGGAGAGAGGGCACAGCTAGAGAGCACACCACAAATGACTAACTGTACACTAGATTTAGTTGAAAAAATAGAATATATACAAACCCTTTTAGGGTTAGGGTTAGAGATTTAGTTGAAAAAATAGAATATATACAAACCCTTTTAGGGTTAGGGTTAGGGGATCTAACCCTTTCCTTTATAGCACTCTATAAGGTTAGTGCTATGCACATATGATCACGTGATGGTGCTATGCACACATGATCACATGATGTTGAGCGTGAACTCTCAACACCTTCCCTCAAGATCAACATCATGAAGTAGGCCTTCCCTCAAGATGATGATTCTGGGGAATCGAAGAAGGACTGAGCATTACATTCCATCACACCCCTTTAATGGGAATGTCCTTCCTCTGCGTCAAACCAAGAGCTAGTCGGTGTTTCTCGAATAGCTCTTTACCGAGTGGTTTGGTAAAGATGTCTGCAACATTTTCTTTGCTATCACAATGCTGCAGTGTGATGTCACCAAGTAACACTCTTTCTCTGATGAAGTGCTCTCTGACATCAATGTGCTTTGTTCTGGAGTGATATACTGGATTTTTGGCCAATGCTTGAGCCGATTGATTATCACAGTATATTGTTGTTGGCTTTGACTCATCAAAGTAATCTGTTTCTGACAATAGTCTTCTGAGCCATATAGCCTCACATGCACCTGTAGTGAGTGCTCTATATTCTGCTTCAGTTGAAGACAAAGAAACAGTTGGCTGTTTGTTTGACAACCATGATATAGCACCTTGACCAAGGAAAAATGCATATCCCTGTGTCGATCTCCTGGTCTCATGATCTCTAGCATAGTCACTGTCACAGTATCCATGCAACCGTGGATGACTTCCTCTGTATTCTATCCCAAACTGTCTTGTACCTCTGATGTATCTCAAGACTCTTTTGGCTGCATTCCAGTGTGACTGTTTTGGATTTGCCATAAACTGTGCTAGTGAGCTTACTGCATAACAAATATCTGGCCGTGTGATTGTCAGATAAATAAGAGATCCAATGAGTTGCCTGTAGTATCTGTCATTGACTGTAGGCTTTTCTGAATCTTTAGTAAGTTTCAAACTCTGTTCCATGGGAGTGGCTGCAATCTTGCAATCTGCCATATGAAACTTCTTCAGGAGACTGTCAACATACTTGAGCTGACTCATGAATGTGCTATCTGAATCTCTCCAGAACTCAATTCCAAGACAATAGTGCATAAGTCCAAGATCTTTCATGTCGAACTCTGCAGATAAGTCTTGTTTTAGTTTTCTGATGGATAATACATCATCAATTTTGAGCGAGAGTACATAAGACAGCTCTTACAAGCAAACCCTTTTCACACGCAACTATTAAGCATCATTGATGTTTCTATTAATGTGAAGAAACGACACGTGCCATGGCAAACTGTCTCTTCCGAATGGACCACGTTGCATCAACAAAGATAAGCTATCTCAATTAGTACAAAGCTTACTCACATTCAACATCAAGCATAATCCAAAAATCCAACGATACCTTACAATGTTTGAAAGCTGGGCATATGCATAGTGTCAGTTGAAGCTACAGCAGACATCATCTCAAGGCACTCGACCGATAGCCCATTCGATCTCATGGCGAATGCTAAAACATAGAATTACTCAGTCTTAGAGAACATGGTCCCCGCATCTACACATACACAATATCAAAAAAGAGATACACACGAAATGGCTTTGTCGAAAGGCCCCCAACATTCTACACAGATGGATGACCAAGCCTTGGTACATCGTGCCTTGATATCTATTTCCATTCATGTTCCCTTTTGGACATAGCACTTACGATAAGGATATCTATTTTGCGAATTACCTAAAAATGAGGACTGGGATGCTCTTCTCATTCTACACTTTGTACAAGCCATATTAATTGCTCATGTACTAGCTTGTTTTAGTCATCCAAATCACAAATAGTACCTGACAACTTGTTTGCAAAGAGAGATAGATAACTTCAAGAAGGCCAATAGAAATGCAACAAAACAAGAAGTCTACAAAAATATTCTCAAATACAGGCTACCCACAACCATACCAGGATCACCATCATGGCACCGTCACAACTTGAAAGACATGATTGCAATGGTTGACATGTGGGCATTACCAAACTTTGGCACTAACGGCAGATGAGGTCACATCAACACATTGGTCTACACGTATCATGCTTTGGATTCACAATGATGACATTGATAGAATATCCAATGAGATAGTGGCTCATATATAGAGAAATGGCTCTGTAAATGCGCATGGCACAGATCAGTTATTGCAATCCTGCTTGCATGACTTGGTCAAAACAAAAGAGATCCATGTATGTAGAAAATCATGCACAGGGGCAACTAGGCAGGGTCAAATGCAAGTACGGGTTTCCCTTCGGCACACAACCAAATCCCTTTGCCTCAATCAATAAAAAGACTCAACGGTGGCTCTACTATCGGCCCGGGTATGAACATAGGAACGTTGTCCCGTACCATTGAACCATGCTACTACTATGAGGTGCACACATGAACATCCAAGGCATCACACTGAAGTACGCCATGAAAACTAAACCAATGGGGCAATTGAGCCTTAGTGTTCATGATGCCAAAAGACTGGGCCTAAGTAACTTAGATCCAGTCAAACTAAAGATCATTTTTGCCTCTATTTCAACCAAGCCAACATCACCAACAGAGGCAGCCCTAAATTGAGCGAGTACACTATCTAGACTCATCACCACCCACACTCCAACAAAAGATTACACCACACGGATACATAGTGATGCATCCAATAGATCTATATTGTGCACGTCCCTCTGATCTTGAAGCCATCACATTTTGTGCCTACCATACAAATTACACCATAGAGAAGTGTGAGAGGGCAAGGGACAGACACATAGGCACAGATGCTCTCCATAATTTTATTTACCAATCAACTAATGTGGTTCACTTCACAGAATACCATTTAGGACATCATACGGAGGGTTTCTTCTTCAACCTCCTCCTATGTCAGGTGCCCTTCAGCACTAAGGCCTCACTCATATCAAAGGAAAACACAGCACAATCATACTTTGATGAAGGCCACATCTAAGCATCCTCAAGATAGAGGATTACCTGGAAATGTATATCATCAAATACACCCAGCGTCAATTACTAGCAGAAGAGAGGATACAACAAATAATGAACATGGTATTGCAAAAACGCCCTTGCTATGAGTAGATATTATGGCATCACTAGAAGTCAATGATCAAAACGAAACAGAAATCTTGCATGATCTCACATGGCTACTGGGATTGCTTCATGAATTTAGGCACATGGGGCATGCCAAACTTACCTTAGAGCAAAGGGACATATACAATGTATCATTTCTAAAGGGAAAGGACTCCATATCATTTGTGGTACACCGGGAGCAGGGAAATCCTTCTTGATCAGATATATCACATACCAGCTGTAAAAGGCAAAAATCTGTAATATTGGTTGTGAGCACGGGTGTCATAGCAATGCGACTTAGCTGCATAGCTACAACTATGCATTACCAATTCAAGCTCACAAGCTACTCACAACTATACCCCTCCTTCATTCCAAAAACAGATGAATGACATCAAGCAATCAACCAAGATGATGTGATAATCATCGATGAAATATCCTAATGACAATGTTTGATCTTGTAATCAGATAGCTATGTGCAATCATGTCATGATCAATCCTCAACCCATTTGATAATAAACTCGTGCTGCTATTTAGAGACCTTGCACAACTGCCAGCAATATGCAAACACCAAGCAGACTTTGGCGAGACATGCCACATCAAAAGATCTTCACATTCGCAGCATGGCACAATCTACAACATGAAACACTCTGTACAGCATGCCCTCGATGGGGACTTCCTCCAGTTTTTGAACATCATATGAGATAGAAAACCGACAGTATAAGAGATACAGCAATACCTTGGAGGCATCATGATCGATGAACAAGTAGAACAGTTTATGGACAACACTACAATAATATGCTCCCATCACCTTGATGCCAAAGAATAAAATCTAAAAATACTACACAAGCTATTTCCTCCTATTGGGATATGACTTGTCATGCTAACCACCAATGCAACTTATGAGCCCTTGCTAGAAGAATGGCTAGATGTTGAAAAATTTAACGAGATCACTGAAATCACAAATGGAGCTAGACTCATGGTCACCAAGAGCATTGACCTGACAATTGGAGCAGCCACCAACGGTGCAATTATGATTGTCAATAACATCAAGTGCTCCTCAACTAATGGAACTATTACATCTATCCATGCTGTTATCAACATGACATCGCAACCAATTGTGTTGCGTAAGCTAGGACATCAAAGAAAACCAATGAATGACAAGTGGTACCACAAGACAAATTTCCCAATCACACTTGCATATGCAATCACAGGACACAAGGCACAAGGATGCACGATCTCAACCAAAGCAATGGTGGTCATTTAGGAAGCATTCACGCCTGGACCGGCATATGTCATGCTATCTAGATTCACATCAAGGCAAAATATTCGCATTTTGGGGCTCCTAACATCAACATGTCTAATTCTAAATGGTACTACAAGTTACATTAGGACAATTCTAACTTATTTACATTAGTTACAAGAAATTTAGTACACGTCTAACTTTCATTCTCTACGTGCATATCTACCATCCATTTGAGAGTTACCAATCGCATCATTTTACACGAACCCAAGCCAAGTACAACATAAGCAATAGTGTCCTATTCACTTACCATCATTTATTGATAATTTGATTAACCTAACAGCTACTAAAAAAAATCTCCATACATAACACTGTATTATAGTTATTCGACTTGTACATAGCACAAGTCAACATTAGGCCAGCATCCAAAAACCAACCAAAAACATTCTACTTATCAACTCCCCCAATGAAAATGGCTAACAATGCCGGAGAAGAGCCAACCTCATAAATATTGGGGTTTCCAACATACTCAATACTGCATGACTTCATTAGTGATTGCAAGCAATGACTCATGAACAAGGAGAAGCTTGACCGGTTAGCAAATGGTAATAAAACTATAAACATCAACGACTATAGTAATAATGATTTTCTCCTGATCAGTTCCTAATCAATTGATATCCAGGACTTATGAAAACTATACCAAGGGAGCTAGATATAGAATTCGGTGATCACCACACGAATTCATGATACAAAACGAAGCTCAAGAGTTGCTAGACAATAAAGAAATGGAATTTCTTGCTACTGTATCGAGCTTCTACATTATGGTTTCAACATCTCAATAGATCAACTTACAAGTTTGGATCGTAAGATGGGATCAAATATATCGAGCGAATTTATGGATGACTACGGGTATCAACACACTATACAAAACACTCCACTAACATAGAAAAGGTAACATTAAAATTAGCTCTGGATGTTGCGATTGAGCAATTCGCACAAGGCTTTAACCCGTTCACAAAACCAAATGAAGGTAAAAATCATGATACCATGTTGATGCATTCTAAACCTATTTTATAATTATCCAAATTTATATATTTAAAAGTTAAATTACAGAGCCATAAACATAATGATATATTAATTGTATTATTGCCAGTCCAAAAAGTAGATCCATTAAGAATCAAAGACACCGATGGGCATCCAACAAAACACCAAGCAAAATGAAAGACAGTCATTTGATCTATTCCATAACGTGTATCAAAAATGGAAATAAATACATCGGGCATACCAACAATCTGACAAGGCATATAGAAAGCCACAAAAAATACCCTCCACCTAAGTTGAAATCTGACATTGAAAATTTTAGTCCTTTTGAGAAAATTTTATTGTAGATATATTGGCATAATTACGTAATATATACAAGGCAATTACACTAGAAGAAAAATACATATCACAGTTTAATACAACATGAGAACAAGGATACAACAACTCAAAGGCCACCCTTCATATAAAAAGAAATACTACTATTTGAAACGCCGCAATCTCATATAAATTATTTCATGTAAATAAAAACCACAATAGTCTCATGTTAGCACTATTTCTCAATGATTCTCTCGTTTAAATTTTGTTTTATAAGAAATTTCTCTTTGATAATTAGAAGCTCTTTAATATCTTAGGAAGCATCAGTATATAAATTTCATTATCTTAGATCTAGTCATGGATCATTCAATTTGAGCAACCATCAATATTCAATTCCTCTCTTTAGCTTGAGCATATCACAAGCATTAATATGCTTGGGGGTTCTACCATCTGTAGTTGTCATTGCCAATTTCATCAATGGAAATCCAACCAAAGTAGAGGCCAAGCATATTATGAGAAGTACTGATGGGTTGAACATGTTCTTGTGGTTTATGGAATGATACACAGAGACCAACAATCTCAAGTTTATCAATGTTCATGCCATGTTCAACAAACACAATGCAAATGTACATAAGACTAATATTTTATGTATGCTCTAAGTATTATGAATTTTTTAAACAAAAGCAATAAAATCATATATGAATCTAATTCCCTATTTTATTTTTCTTTCATGTGTTCTCATTCCCTTGCAGCATCTGAGATAATGAAAGTATAACACAAACATCAGCATAAAATAGAGCTAAAACCATAAATGAAAGTAAAGGAATCTAACGAGAGATGGGCAAGCTCTCTCTCTCTCTCATATATATATATATATACATATATATATTGATTACATGAGTATTGATGATTTTGAATTTATATTTAGCAATATAAAACATGTTAGGGGCAAATCTGGTCATGCACTACTAGTTGGTGATCAAGCAGAGCACCTGCATCACTTAGAGCTATAGCTCAAATGCCACACGTCTTGACTATTGGCTCAATCTAGCTAAGTGTGCTTTTGCAGCAGTAAGTAGCATAATGCTACTTTAGCACATTATCTCCAAAGATGGGATCCAGCCAAAATTGAGTAGATTTGCAAGGATTAATGCCTTGTTTTACTGGCAAGCAGTTGGCCATGGTTTTGGGCCAAGTTCGGTGGCACAGCCGGATGCTCTGATACCGCGCAAACATTACTGCACCCCTTAATGCTTAGCTATCAGCCATTACTTGGTAGGGGGTTTCATCCTTGATCAACTTTCGTGCTTGATCCTTATTAAGGGGTCTATCTTGGGGAAATCCATTTGCCAAGAAGTGATCGATCTCTTCTGTCAATTCTAGCATTAAGTCTATGAGAAGTAAGGGGCATCTAGAAGATTATCATCAACACCGGTCAAAGGCTTGCTATTGAGAATACTCGACATATGGCCAATAGGTGGTCAGCTAATAATTATGGAAGAAAGTCCCATACTTTTCTCACACAATACATAGCATATCTAGCTGCACAACCACACTCTACACTCCTCTAGTGTCCACACAAGACTAATCCTATCAGCATCCACACAAGACTAATCCTATCAGCATACTTTGACTAGCTGGGCCTGATCAGTTATTCACACACATGGCTATCTGCTATGCCAGCACATGTCATGCGTGCTGGCTCCAATTGTCATCGATTTTTTCATCTCAACAAAGATGACTAATGTATCTCAATCTATCAGATGGCTCCCATTTCTCAAAAAGCAAGGGACATGAATAAACTAACAAGGAGACCACCGATTTAGCACTATACATGTCATGGCCCTCACAGACCCAATGAGTGTCCATATAATGGGATGATCGGTTAACCACCAGTAGTAGCAGATCACTTGCTATAAATGCCAACGTCTTCATGTGAAGGATTTCCCTTACTAGGACAACTGACCTACACCAACCAACTTCATCAAATGTAGTTGTGCCATTGTGCACAGCTTGTGGAGTGGATCATCTCCATAAAGATTGTCCAATGCGTAGGCCATCAATCCCCACCACTAACTCTAAGGCCACAAGATTTAACTTGAAAGAGGACACGTATTATTGATATCCTTGAACGCAATCATGAGATTATCGGCCACAGATTTCAATATCATTGATATCCTTGAATGCAATCATGAGCTTATAGGCCAAAGCTTTGAATAAGGAGCTCCATAAGCAAGCTAGAAGGGAGAAGGTTAGTGTATCATAGCCTACAGGAATAACTCAAGCTGCATGAGTAATTAGCAAAAGGAAGTGATGATCATTAGTTAACTTCTAAATGGGCGAGCACCAACAACAAGTCATGGCAATCACAAGAGGCAAGGAAACAAGAGCAAACACTATTGGGAAACAAAAGATCTTGAAGTTTCATTCAAAAAATGAGCATGCAACAACTAAAGACCACAATCAATGATCTTCCCTTTTATATAGTTTCATTCAAAAAACGAGCATGCAACAACTAAAGACCACAATCAACGGTCCACCTTTTGAAGGGAGGGCCAACCCTTTACCCTCTCAACTCTCCTGATCACTTTATTGCTTCCAAATAGCCATTCTCTTGGGATCAATTGACTCCAGGACACAATATGTCTCACAAAGGACTGAATCTGAGACAGAGAAAGAGCTAAAAATAGTTCTTATTAGTACCCATGTAATTAATGACTAGCTTCAAGTAGTTAAAGATATATCCATATAGTACAGAGATATTTTTGCTTGGAGTTATACTGATTTGAGAGGGTTTCCCCAAAGATTTGTCAATACAAGTCCCACTGGTTCTAGATGCAAAACCCATCAGGTAGCAAAGGTACGGATCAATCCCAATTATGCCAAACAGGTCAAGGTTGAGCTAGATAAGATCATTCAAGTTGGATTCATTCGTCCATTCACAGACGGTATATACTTGACCAAATTGTAGGACATGAAACATACTCATTCATGGATGGTTGCAATGGTTATAATTAGATATTTGTTGGACCCAAGGATCAAACTAAAGCTACTTTTGTTATTGAACTAGGCATTTGTGCAATAAAATTCATACCATTAGGCCTTAGAAATGCACCATCTACTTTCCATAGATTTATGGTGGATGATAAAGCAGGAAGTGAGAGAGAGAGAGAGAGAGAGAGAGAGAGAGAGAGAGAGAGAGAGGAGTGCACATGATATACTACCTGTACACTATGTTGTATTGACCATAAACATGAGTACCCCTTAGGGTTATGGTTAGGTTTTTCCCCTATGCCCTATAGGTATGGTGCAATTTACACCATCCTCCTCACACCCCCTCTTAAATTGCACTGGGTAAGTAGAGGTTGCATGTACAAGTCCTTTTTGAGGATTTTGTTTGGTGCATATGATAGCATCCAAAACTAAAAAGCTAACTGAAAAGCATTAGAGTAGTATGTGCATGTGTGAGCATGGTGAATACATAGTGGAAGCATGTACAATGAGTGCAACTTACTAGATTCTGTCCATATCGTGCATTTCCCCCTCTTAAGTTATGGGTCATCCTTTGCCTTTGGGAATAAAACCCAGAAGATAGGCTGAAGGGAAGAGGAAGGAAATATGCAGAAAGTAAAGCTCACTTGGATCAAAGACTGGTTGATCGAAAGATGACTGCATGTATGGCTACGTGTTGAACATGTCAAGAGTCATTGTGGACTACATAGCTGCTCGATAGAAGACACTTGTGGATATAAGCTAATTGATGTAGCTATGGAGAAAGAATCTAATAGGTTGTGAAATATGAGAGTGTCACCAACCCAAAAGAACTGATAGCAATGATGGAGGTATGCTGCAATCTAACTATAATCTCCCTCAAATGATGCCGGATCATAGAAAACTACATACTCGATATGGACAGAGTGATCTAGGAACTAAAAATCTGGGGCCGAAGGTGCAGGTATGATACACTGCAAGAGGTCCATAAAATTGACAAGGTATGGCAACCTATCAAACCTGTATTCTCAACTAACGGTCATCTATTGTGTGCATGGCTAAACTCCATCGGCATGGGATGTAGAGCATCTGTAACAGGCTTGTTAAGAAGGAGCTTACAGTATAAAGGCCTAGAATGCTAATATATCACTAAGAAGACATAAGATATCCCTAAGGCATATGAAGTGCCGAATGCTGATGCCAAGATAGATCTATAATTTTGGATCCAACCACTAATTTGTATCAAGTATGGACTGTATACTACATCGATAAGTGCATGCTGAAACACTAAGGTTCCCCAGGTTAGGCCGAACCTGATGATATCCATTGCATTGGGGAAGGATTGCACTGATACATAAATGTCCTCATGCTGAGGAATGATCTATTGATCGAAAGAGGTGGTAATAACTAGATTCAAAAGTAGTTCTATGTGGCATGATTGAGTCGATGCTAGAATGTCCTATAGACTGATGTGCTGATCTATACTACTCACATGGAAACTATGTCCAAGGATGTAATATGCTTTGTATCATAGGGGAAAGCTGGATGCTGGAATGAAATCACTTGAGGAGTTGAATGCGCTTTGGCATGTATCTCCACATGCTGCTGGAGATGTGAGTGCCTCATACTGAGGACTTACCTGATGTAAATTTGCATGATCATAACTGAACTTTGATGTGTATCTACATCGGATGTGATAGTGGATGGAGTCGGATCCATGGAGTCGGATCCATGCACTAATGTGGTGGCTATACATCACTGGAATCAGATTGTGCTGATGTAGATGGGATTGCCTCGCGCTGAGGGATTACCATCAAATGTGCCTCGTGCTGAGGGCTTATCAACAAATGTGCATGATCAATTAGTGATGGTTGATCGATGCTAACATGTGGTAAATCTACATCTGGTCTCTCGAGACCAATGAGGCTCAAGTCTGCATCATAAATTGGAACATACCCTATGGCAATGAATGGTTGAAGTAGGTTCTCTTTCCACTCATGGATCTCGTCTAGAGTCATGACTGGTATATCATCAACTGTGTGATGTGGATAACTCCATGCTGGATGCTGGTCTGGTGCTCTATGCAAGAGGCTTACCCATGTACTGGTGAGAGTGTCTACCCATGAGAACACTATGTGAAAACTGCCACCACACCACTAGGGGGCTTATGATCAAGCTGCTAATAGGGGCTTATGCTAAACTATCAAGAGTAATGGTAGAAGAATTGCATGTGTGCCAAAGATCAAGCTTGTAATATAATGGCTACAATTGTGTGTCGAGAGTAGCCAAAAGGTTGTACAAGGCTAACGGATATGTATGGGAGCCAATGCCAAAAAATAGTAAATAAATATGACTGTTGTACATGGGTGGCATGTGTGTGTGCAAGAAGAATGGCAATCCTAACTCCGAGGAAGATCACTCTGCCAAGTGCCATTGAGTGTGACAAATTGCCAAGTGCCAAGAGACTGAGCTAGTGTCAGATGTGTGAATGTGTATACCGATGATAGAACCAAAGGGACTGACACCGGTGGGAACTGATCGAGTGATATGGCAATGGATTACTTGGTTTAATCTCCTCTATGGCTATGCTAGTCTACAGCTAGACTACACATTGAAGCGCAAAATGTAGCAAATGAATTTTATCTAGATTCATTTTGCCACTAATGACATGGCACTACCACATGTTAGGCTGACATGGTTGCTCATGTGGCACGACTGATTGGGCAGTTGACTAGGCAGATGATGTGGCAAAAGGATGATCACTCCTGACCTAACCCAATCGAGGCAGTTTTTGAAGAGAATATGTAGATAATCTCACAAAGCTTTCTTCCCCCAAGTTCTCTCAAATGAGAGCAAGAGGGCTTCTTGTCACTCCATGCCTCTTTAGGAATACCACCATCCAAACTCTTACTAAGTGATCTATTGATCACATGCACTGCAACCCAAAAACCACTAGAAAGACTTGCATTGGAAAGCATACATTGCAACCTTTCCTTAATGGCGTGGTTCATTTTTTCTGCAATTGGATTTTGCTCTAGATTACGAGGGGATGTGAGCTCCCTCTTGATCCCATGTGTATCACAAAAAATGCTGAAAGTCATGAGAGAGATACTCTCCACCATTGTCAATCTGTAGGCATTTAAGCATTCTACTTGACTGATTTTCAACCAAAGCCATCCATTTCTAAAATACCTGGACCACATCACTCTTTCAAGCCATAGCATGAGCCCACACTTTCCTAGTTGCATCATCAATGAATGTCACATAGTATTCAGCCCCGCCTAATGACCATGTAGGCATGGGACCACATACGTCTGAATGCACCAAATCAAGCTTTTCAAGCTCTTTCTTTCCTCTTCTTTTATGGGCTGATTTAGTCTGCTTCCCATAGAGACAATGCTCACAAAATTCAAAGTTAAAAAAACTCAAATGCGGTACATAACCCAAACAACATAGGAGTTACATTCCATTTGCCTCATATGGCCCAACCAGCAATGCCACAAAGAAGTACTTGGCTACTCGGTTATTGTAACAACATGATGAAAAACCCCTGATATATGTAAGGGATACAGAGTCCCACACTTGGCACCCTTGGCCAAAAGCATAGAGCCCTTCTGAATTTTCCAACTCCCAAAACCAAAGATGGTTTGAAAACTTGCATCATGTAGCTGACCCACTGAAATGAGACTCTTGGTCAGCTTAGGCACATGTATCACATTATTCAAAGCAAATGCAAACCCATTTGAAAAAAAAACTTTATGTCAGTTGCTCCCACTATGTCACATTGTTAGCTCTTTCCCACGGGTTTTGCCAGGAAGAGTAGGGTTTTCTCAGTATGCAGGGTTCCGAGGCTTTTTGTCACCTACAGATATATTGATGTCATCATCTGTAGTATAAGTGTAGCTTAGGAACTCAGGTCGTATTCCCATGAGAGACGTAGGCTTAAGTGCGATAAGCAAACATAGTGCAAGCATGTGTGAAAGGAACGTGCATTATCATGATTGGGGCAATGAAGGCTTTCGCCTTCATTGGGGGTTGAAGGGTTTAGGAGGAGTTTAAGGGCTAGAGGGAGGTTCAAGGTTCAGGAAGTGGCATGAAGGGAGGGGCCGGGCCCCTACATGAAGGAACCAGCCCCATTTTTGAAAGGAGCAAGGAGGGCTGAGCCTACAATTAGGGAGCTCAACAAGGAGTCCTTGAGATGTAATCTGAAGTAAAGGAGTCTTTGAGATTGTAATCTATGTAATTTGTGTGTAATCTATTGAATTGTTAATCTTCTCCAGAGTTTACTTGGGCAATTCTTTCTTAGCTATGTGACTAGATAGTGTCCTTTGATCCACGCCAGCGTGGTGATAATAATGAGACAAAAGATTTCGATTTGACAAGTAATGTCAGATGAAAGATTTCGATTAGATCACTAATGTGAGATGGAAATATTTCGATTAGTGAACTAATGTTAGACGAAAGATTTTGATTAGACAACTAATGTGAGACAAAAGATTTCGATTAGACAACTAACATGAGACTGAAGAATGAGAAGGTCAGGCTCAATGAACTCTCTCCCTATTTAAGTGTAGTGCAGACACAACTAAGAGCCCATTACAAAATCTAGCCCCAAAACTATGTACATCGATCCAAACTCTATACACCAATCCACCTACTGCAAATATATGGCATACCCAAAAGACTTTGGAATGCTTTTGCTCTATCTGAAAACAATGTTGGATGGAATCCTTGCAGAAATAGACTTGGAGAAGAAGGAAAATAGCTGCAAAGAGGACAAGCTTCGGTGGTGGGTGTATTACTTGGAGTCAGCATAGACGGTGAATATTAATTTCCGTGGCTATTGTTTTTCCTGTTCCTTTAAGGTATTAGTCAAGCTCATGATATAGGTTTCTTTTGGTAGAACATGATAGAGGCACGAAGATGTATAGAGCACGCAAAGACCAGGATGAAGAGGACCCCCAGCGAAAAGAGGAGTTACTATGGCATATAAGTTGGTGCTCTCACACTGTTTGCTGAAGTACCATTCTTCCTTTCAACTATTGCATTCTACTGAGGAGTATCTAGATAGTACATGTGAATTGTCTTCGACTGCCATTACTTCTATAAAAGTTAATGAATGCTGAAGACATATAGTCACCTCCTCTTTCTGATCTCATGACATTGATCTTTCTGCATGTCTGGTTCTCTGCCATGGCTTTGAATTCTTGAAATTAAGAAAAGACTTTATATTTCTCCTTTAGAAAATAGACCCAACAATATTTGCTATAGTCGTCAATGAAAGTCAGGTAGTATAGTAAACCATTGATGCTACGAGTCTGTGCATAACCCATACACCTATATGAATAAAATCAAGAATACCTCTTTCTCAAGTTGGTCTCAGCACATGTCCTTGCTACTAACAAATCATGAATCCACTACCCATAATGGCAAAAGATGCATTTCCCATCTATTGGCCATTATAATTGGGTTTGCAATAAAGTAAGAGGAAGCCTCTACCCCCTCTCAACATAAGAAATAGAAGACTTTGAAATGTTGATACTATCACCAAATGGGAACTAGAGCCTCCATCTATTCTCAATGCGGATGACATGGAGGGACAACAATCCAAGCAAATTACAAAGAATGACAATGTGGATCTTTGGCAAAGAATTCTCCTACTCAGTTTAGAATTGCTACCGCAATAGAATGACTTGAGGAAAGGAATACAAGAGGTAGCCATGCCACACAATGACTTTACAAGTGAGCTAGATAGTGTGCCTCTTTAAGAATCGCAAGTCTATTGACGGAAATGAGAGAGAGGGAGAGAGAGGAGTGCACACAAGATACTAACTGTATTCCAAGGAAAATAGGAATATATACATGGACCCCTTAGGGTTAGGGTTAGGGTTTGTCCCATAACCCTTATGGTGCAATTTACACACACCATTCTCAACACCCCCTCTTAAATTGCACTGCATAAGAAGAGGGTGATTTACACGATTTTTGGATTTTTTGAATATTGCATAACGGCAACAGAAATAAAGATAAAAAAAGATGCATGAGTGCAAAAAGAGCACAGCGGAAAAAGTATGTACAAAGGTGTAGAACTTGTCAAGATAGTGGGAGAGAAGGAAGGAGTCTCACTTGCGGCTTTCTCACATACACAATGGGGGAATACACACAAAGGTGGAGGCTGAAAACAGTTTTTCTCTTCTTAGTTGTGGAAGCTAAAAGAACTCTCTCTAAGTACAATAGAATAGGTGAACCCTATATGTGGGTCTCAAACCAAACTCAGCTAACTAAGGTGGCATACTAACTGAGCCACAAACTAGAGTACATAAGGATAGCTGTCATCTAGCTATTATTCATGGGTGGTGTACCAACCGCATCTGCAGCTAACAAGTTGGTGACATAAATGCACAACGGTCACCCTGGCATATCACGAGTGGAGCTCGATATCTCAACACTCCCCCTCGAGCTCAATCCCAATTCCTGCACACCAAGCAGGTCTCTGAACTTGCATAGCTTCTCTGCGCCCAATGCCTTCGTGAATATGTCAGCTACCTGATCCTCTGTGCTGACATAAACTAGATCAATAAGACCCAGTAAAACCTTCTCCCGCACATAGTGATAATGCACCTCAATGTGCTTTGTTCTAGCATGATAGACTGGGTTATTTGCCAAGTGTATACTGCTCATGTTGTCACAATAAATGACAACTGGCCCATCTGTAGACTGATGCATATCATAAAGTAGCTTATGCAACCAAGCTACCTCACATGCAGCCATTGCTGCACCCCTGTACTCAGCCTCTATGCTCGACAAGGCGACTATAGGCTGTTTCTTGCTGCTCCAAGTGACTGTAGCACTCCCAAAAGAGAACATATATCCACTGGTAGATCATCTATTAGAAATACTACCAACCCAATTAGCATCAGTGTATCCATGCAACTGTATCTGAACCCCAGTCTCATAAAATAGTCCATACTGCAATGTGGACTTCACATACCTGAGTATGCATCTAGCCACATCCAAATGCAGTTTCCTTGGAACCTGCATAAACTAACTTACCAATCCAATAGCATAGCTCAAATCTGGCCTGGTAATAGTCATATAAATCAAACTTCCTACCATGCATCTATACAAAGTAGGGTCTTCCAGAAGCTCACCTGCATTTGCGCTCAACTTCACATTATGCTCAAAGGAACTAAAATTGGCTTACAGCCTGTCATCCCATATTTGGACAGCATGTCCAATCCATACTGCCTCTACAGAGCCGTATCCCACTTGGTGATCTAATCACCTCAATGCCCAAGAAATAACACAGCTCTCCCAAATCCTTCATCTCAAACTTCTACTTCAATAGCATTTTCACATGAAGAATATCTTCATCACTATCACCTGTGATGATCAAATCATCAACATAAATGACAAGCAGCATAATACTTTCTCTGTTTTTCTCACATAAAGTGAGAAATCTGCCTTGGAAATCTGAAAGCCAATAGTGATAAGATACTGTCCTATCTTGTCAGACCATGCTTTAGGTGCTTGCTTCAAGCCATACAAGGCTTTCTTCAACCTGCAAACAAACTCAGGATGAACAGCATGAACATAACCTGGTGGCTGCTCCATAAAGACCTCTTCTTGCAAATCACCATGCAAGAAGGCATTCTTTACATCCATCTGATGTAAAGGCCATCCCTTTGATGCAGCCATAGCAATGAATGCTCTTACGATTGCCATCCTTGCAACCGGACTGAATGTTTCTTCATAATCAATGCCATATGTCTGTGCATACCCCTTGACAACTAATCTTGCCTTGTATCTGTTCACAGAACCATCTGCATTGTGCTTCACCTTATAAACCCACTTACAGCCAATTGCATTCTTGTCTTTAGGCAAAGGCACCAATTCCCATGTAGCATTTGCTTCCAAGGCATCCATTTCTTCATCCATGGCTTTCTCCCATTTTTCTTTTCCCATGGCTTGCTCAAAAGAAGTGGGTTCTGGTTCCTGTATCACTTTGACCATATAGGCATAGTGAATGGCTTTAAATCCATCATATTTCAGCCTATCCACAGGATACCTAGCTCTGGTAGACCTGTGCAAAATAGGCTCACTTGCAGGTGCTCTCAAAACATCCCTGGTCTTCCTTACTCCAGGTGTAACAACAGAAGGAATATCCAACTCATCATCAATGCTCTGTTCTAAGCCACTAGATTCACCATCCACATAAGAGTGACCTGCATTCACATAAAACATGGGCTGATCTACCTTCTCTTTTCCTTTTCGTGATACCTGCATACCACTATCTGCATTACTTTGAGAAGATTCTCCTGATCTCAATCTTCCTGTCCATGGCGAAATATGTGAACCATTGCTAGAGGACACTGCAGGTCCACTAATATTTTGTGATTGCTGCTGTGAATTCTATGCAGCATTACCATTTTGTGCATCTACATCATCAATCACATTTACTAGTTTATACCAACTACTCATCTCATCAAAAACAACATCTCTACTCACTGTAAACTTACGAGTAGTGCAGGAACCTTGCAAACTCATTTGAGAGGTACTCTCCCCCTCCATCTAATCTTAGGCATTTTATTTGCAAGCTTGTTTCTTTTTCAACCATAGCTTTAAAAGCTTTGAAATGCCCAAACACTTCACTTTTCTTTTTCATAAAATACATCCAAACTTTTCTGATGTAGTCATCAATAAAAATGACAAAATAATGACAGCCTCCAATAGATGTAGATTTAGTAGTCCACACATCAGAGTGGATTAATTCCAATGGCTTCTTACTCTCTTGAACATGTCTAGGAAATGGTTTCCTTGCCTGTTTTCCAAATTGACAGGCTTCGCATACCTTATGCATTTCTGTAACCTTGAATTTAGGCAATCTTGCAACAATATTTTGGGCCTGCATTGATTTAAGTTGCTGTACATTAACATGACCAATGCTTTATGCCAGATATCAATATCTGCAACTACATCGGTCCCATGTGCAAACATTGCTGCACTCAATTCAGGCATGTCCGCATCCAATGTAAACATCCTGCCCTTCTTCTTTCCTTTTGCTATCAAGCGACCGTTATTTTTCATATCCTCAACAAAGCATCCATGAGGATTAAATCTAACCTGCAAGCCCTGCTCAACCATTTGACCAACAAAAACCAGGTTCTTGGTGATATTTGGGACATGAAATACATCAGACGGGTATTTCTTTTTCCCATCCTGCATAGACAAAGGAATTTTACCAATCTGCACAATAGGATGTGCAGTATCATCACCAGTCTCCACAAATCCTGGTCTTTCCATTTTCCTTGCATCCTGCATCCATTTTGCATGACCTGTCATGTGGTTTGATGCACCTGAGTCAACATAGCACACATCATTTCTTTCTTTTGCACTTGTCACAGAATTGGTCATGTGCTGCACCATGAACAGATGCTCATTTCTGTCATGACCCTGTCTACAGAAGATGCATAATTCCCTTGCTGTAATTTTCCATTCATGATGTCATTCTGCTTTTTATAGCAGTCTTTAGCCATATGACCCATTTTACCACAGTAGTAGCATTCAACATTGCTGTTTGCATTTTGGCCTCTCTGCCATCCACCACGACCTCTTTGGCTCCCCCTGCCTCTAGAGTTACCATGTCCTCCTCCATAGGACTGGTTTTCTTGAGTTTGCTGCATATTCTGATTTCTATCATGACCTCCAGATCGGCTTGCTCTACCTCTGCCTCTACCTCTTCCAGCATTTGAGTAGAAGACAGTTTCTTTTGAAGTTCCTCCTGAAGAAGATGCACCACCATTTCTCTGCTCTTCAGAAATTAGAAGAGCAAACAACTCCTCAAAATCAGGAAATTTTTCATGGACGGCAATGGATTTCCGGAAATGTGCATAATCCTTTCCTAGACCATTCAAGGTCATAGAAACTAAATCATCATCTTCCACTGGCGACCCAATGGAAGCAAGTGCATCTGCAATTTTCTTCACCTTCATGTGGTAGTCATTGATGCTCATATTTTCTCTCTGCACATTGTGCAACTCCTGCTTGAGTTGCATTTTCCTGGCTTGCGTATTTGTGCTGTACATTTTTGCCAAAGTATCCCATGCCTCCTTTGGCGTACTTGCATCATGAATATGCACAATCATAGAATCTGAAATACTGATAGACAGCCAGTACATAACTTTTCTGGCTCTCTCATGCCATCCTTTAAATGCCTGCATTTCCTGTTGATTGGGAACATTAGGAAGAACTGGTTCTTCATTTCCTGTAATGAACTCCCAATAGCCTTTTCCCATAAGGAAATTCGTCATTCTAAAATGCCATGCTTGGAAGTTATTCTTGTCAAGCTTTTCAGTGACAATCTATGAAAGAGAATCAGACGCCATTACAGAACACTGCAAAATATTCTGTCACTACAAAAAACACAGCTTTTGCCTCACAAGGGCAAATCTGCAAAATTGATGAAAGTGGTATTTGACCACACAGTCACTTCCTAGTGACGCTTTTGCATGAACAAGCAATAAGGATGATTCTGTAACTCCCAATATCTCTGTGCATAGGCATACGATGCAATTTCTGTGACAACTTTTCACCGACCTCCAGAGTAGTGGTCGCATAGCAAAAACAGGGCCTTTTTCTCAGTGCTTGCGGAGAACTTCCGCCTCCAAAACGAGCCCCGAAATGGCCTTGAATCAGAAAAAAAAAGTCACTGAGGGCTTCGCACCTTCCCACAGCATATACTGCCCTCTCGCCACACCGCGAAGGGCGTCTCAATCTGAGACAATGCACTCTTGCACTTTCCGACTGTGCTACCTATAGAGATTTGCTCCCAAACTCGAAAAAGGAAAGCAACACTGGTCCTCTTACTAGGACACCGCGAACTTGGTTTGCTTTCTTGAGCTCCTTACCACGAACCAGGCTCTGATACCATGTGAAGATAGTGGGAGAGAAGGAAGGAGTCTCACTTGCGGCTTTCTCACATACACAATAGGGGAATACACACAAAGGTGGAGGCTGAAAATAGTTTTTCTCTTCTTAGTTGTGAAAGCCAAAAGAACTCTCGTACAAAGAAATAAAAGAATCCTATATGTGGGTCTCAAACCAAACTCAGCTAACTAAGGTGGCATACTAACTGAGCCACGAACTAGAGTACATAAGGATAGCTGTCATCCAGCTATTATTCATGGGCGGTGTACCAACCGCATCTGCAGCTAACAAGTCGGTGACATAAATGCACAATGGTCACCCTGGCATATCACGAGTGGACCTTGATATCTCAACACAACTTAGTGTTCACTTCATAAGTTGCAACTGACGAAGGCCAAGCTGATGTCGAAAGTGTGCAAACTTATCAAGGGAAAGTGGCTTGGTGAAAATATCTGTGACTTGTTCTTGTGTGGGACAATGTATCAAGTCGATTTCTTCACTAAGAACTTTCTCACGAACGAAGTGATAATGCACTTCAATGTGTTTTGTTCTAGCATGAAACACTGGGTTCTTTGCTAGTTGAATGCTGCTCATATTATCTGAATAGAGCATAGTAGGGTCTCCAAAAAGTATCTCAATCTCTTAAAGAAGCCTTCTGAACCAAATTGCTTCACATGTTGCATTGGTGGATCCTCTATACTCTGCTTCGGTGGAAGACAATGCCACTGTTGGTTGCTTCTTGCTTTGCCATGACAAGGCTGCAGAGCCAAGACTAAAGCAGTATCCACTAGTGGATCTTCTATCATTTACACTTCCTACCCAATTAGCATCTCTGTAACCATGGAAGTGTAAGTCGGATGACCTAGCATAATGTAGTCTATGTTGATAGTCCTGAGAGTTGTCTTCATCGTAGGCATAGTGGGCAGATTGCCGTTGATGATGGTTTCCTTGATGAGGGTTGTGAGACCTGCTTGACTGGCCTGCATTGCCTAAGTCCCTTTGTTTCTTTCTGCATTCTGGTTCCCAATGGCCTAGGATGCCACAATAGTTGCAATTTCCCTCGCGCCTAGGAGTACCTTGATTTCCTCCTCTCTCTTCTAGAGTTACCTCTACCTCTGGGATTCCATGTCCCCCTATGAGCGAGTGGACCATGACTATGAGTCGATGAAGATGGAGATTGTCTGCCCTGGTACTGACCTTTGCCTTGATTGCTAGAGCATCCAGAGTTCTTGCCTTT
Organism: Dipteris shenzhenensis; assembly: GCF_047967505.1. NCBI lineage: Eukaryota > Viridiplantae > Streptophyta > Polypodiopsida > Gleicheniales > Dipteridaceae > Dipteris > Dipteris shenzhenensis. Next base: position 2,717,287 of record NC_141616.1, read on the forward strand.
TCCCCTATATGACCCTCTTTTACCTCCTCTTGGTGTGAATGCAGTGTCATGATTCTTCGAATCTGTTTTGAGACCACGTCTCAATTGCTCCTGCATGAGCATGTCTGACATGAGTTGAAATGTTGGAGGTGCATCGCGAGTGACTAATGCGGTCACAAAGTGCCCATAATCTAATCCAAGTCCATTGATGGCAAGTTGGACTAGTCTTTCTTCTTTGACCTCATGTCCCAGTGATGTGAGCTGATCTCCAAGGTCCTTCAATCTGAGTAAGAAGTCAGGACCTGATTCATTTGGAAGCATTGTAGTGTTGTTGAGTTGATTCCCTAACAAGAGAATACGTGACATGTTGTTGGCATTGTACCTCCTTTCCAAAGCTTTCCAAGCAAGTACAACTGAAGTCTGCCCACGAAGAAGAGGGATCATCATATCTTTTACATTGAAGTTGATGATATTCAAGGCAAGTCGAGCCTTGGCATCCCACTCTTTCTATGTCTTGGTGAGCTCTAGTTGCTGACCTACCGTAAGAGGAGTTGTTGAGGTCGGCTTAGGTCTCTTTTCATCTTCTATGACTATGTCCCACAAGTTCTTTAGCTGAAAAATGTTCAGCATCTTGAACTTCCAATTGCCATAGTTGTTATCATCAAGCTTGCTACTCTGATCAAGGAATATGACATCATCATGTGTTTTTGCCATAGTGCACCAAAAATCAAATCCTATATACAAATAGCAACCAAGTGTCGGTGATAGCCAGAGGCTTTACAAGGTTTGTAGAAGTGGTGCAAAAATCGAATGCCAAAATAGTCAACTAGTGACTTTACAATGTGGCAAGTGCGTGCAAAGGTGCAACTGTTCTGAATTAGGAACCCAAACTGCCAAGTGACTCAACAAGAGTGAATCTGCCCTCTGTCAAGGAATGAAACAGGTGTTGGTATGTGTGAGATGAATGCCGATGAGAGGTTCCGTAGGGATTGACACCGTTCAGGAACTAATCGGGAATTTTTGGGCAAGGCTTCAGATTGGCTTGTGTGGATTATCTCCTCTAAGGTAGCTAGTCCTATAACTAGTCTACATGTGAAACAATATGAAAAAGCAGCGAAATAGATTTTATCTTCATTAGGTTTGTGCTGGGTTCGGAGAGGATGCGATCTAATCAGGAGTGGTGCCGATGGAGAGGTTTCTGCAAACACTGCAAATAGAAAAATCCCAAAAGTCAGAGCTAATGTAATAGGCGCGTAGAGCATGATCTGGCGAGCGATTTTGGTTTTTGGAGCATCTCCAAATTCCACCTGGATTAAAAGATAGAGCCTATGGAAGAATATGACCTCAAGTGTGCTAAAAAAATGCACTGATGATGTGGCCTGTGTATCCATATGTTGGAGCACACAGTGTGCCTGTGAAGCACACTTACTGAGGTGGCATAGTGGGCTGGCACTGCCATGTGTCACGTGAGGTGGCAGTAGTGAAGGGTTAACTATGGTTAAGGCTAGCCAACCCTGGAAGGATAAGACTAACCTCTAGTTAACTTAAGCTAACCCAAGTGAAGGGTTATCTGGCACGTGTCAGCTAGTGGTGAGGTGAAAGAATGTAGAGAGAGGGAGAGGAGTTATGTCTCTGACGTCAATGGCGAGAAGACGACGGAGGTCTTGTGAGACCTGTGAATGTTGTTGCTGGAGTCGACCGAGAAGACGTTAGAATGTCCGTAGCACTGGGAGCCCGTTGGCTATGGGCTATGGCGAAGGAGCTCAGTTGCACCCGCGTTGGTTGAGGCTGGTCAGCCGGTTGAGCCTAGGAGCTTTGATCATTTAGTGCTGCATGGGTTGTAGAGAGTCGCCCGTCTAGAGTGCTGAAGCAGGAGTAGCGGTGACCATCTGAGAGGAGATCATCGGGAGGAGAGCTTCTCTACTATGTTGGAGAGCTGTCCGTTGCCGAGCGTTGTGAGTCACAGGCTATAGAGTTGTTGCGAGACTGAGTCACAAGCTGTAGAGGGACATTGTTGCGGGAGGACGTTGCGAGAGGTGCCAGAATATAGGCTGCTGTTGTGAGTCGCCTTGGGCTAGAGCGTTGCGTTCAGAGAGGCACTATAGAGATGAGAGCCCTGCTTGCTATCGGGGGTTCACAAAGGTGGAGGCGTAGCTATTCATGCATGACAGTGGAGCTTCTTGAAGCCACTTGCAGGACGGTGGCTCTTGCAGGGCCGCTTGTGGTCAAAGCTGGGAGTTGAGGCTTCTGTTGATGACCTGGAGCTGTGTGGAAGCTATGGGAGCTGTTCAAGAGGCTATGTTGAGCCGCCTTGGCTGAGCTCTTCAGGTGGAGATGATGGTCGAGGAGAGCTTTTGAGTTGCATGTCACTAGCGATTGCCATGCAGGTAGATGAGCTGCTTATTGTTGTGGCCTATGATTCGTAAGCTGTTGAGGAGCACTCGTGGGCTTTGGAGGTTGCCTTGAAGGTCGCTGTGAGGAGCTAAGAGTTCATAGCAGGTAGCTATGGTTATAGCGAGCTGATAAGAGAACTAGAGGAGGTAGCCCGAGTGCTCTCTCTCATAAAACCTTCATCTCCATAGGCTCTGTGAGAGGACCTTACAAAGCACTCGAAGTAACCTTAAGAAAAACACACTGAACCTTAAGGAAAGAACTCACTCCCAAGATAGAACCTCATCTCTTTCAAACTCATGAGAAATGAAAGAACTGTCAACACAAAAATAAGCATATCTCACTCTCCATAGCTCAGAATGGTCAGCTTTTTGAACCTACATGAAGAACTAGAGCAGAAATGAAGATGCCTCACAATGGAGGGCTTGCTGCCTTGACAAAACAAGGGCTTTCTCTCTCTCTCTCTCTCTCTCTCTCTCTCTCTCTCTCTCTCTCTCTCTCTCTCTCTCAATCCTCTCTCAATGGAAGATGCCTCGCGGAAGGAGGGCTTGACACTCATGAAGGGAGTGGAGCACCATTAGCTCTGATACCATGTTTACGGAAATGAGAGAGAGGGAGAGAGAGGAGTGTATAGTTAGTACCTTGTGTGCACTCCTCTGTCTCCCTCTCTCTCATTTCCGTCAACAAAGTCAACAACATTGACGACTCTAGGGCCTGTTAGTATATGTGCAATGCCTACCTTTCATATGTTACCACCAATGTTCCATAGTTCCCTTTTGTAAGGCCCCCGCTATGAGGAGAAGCCATGGTGTGAGCATTGGACATTGGTAGGATCCTAGTTTTGACACTAGATGAGGTCTCATGGTGACCGTTTTATGGCTAGGAGACGGTAGAAGAAACAGCGTACTCCTCAGGGGTTTAGGGGCAGTGCCCCTGATTCTAGGGGTCTGGGGGCAACACCCCCAATGACAGGGTCACATGCACACAAGCATTCGCATGTGAGCTTCCTTACGTGCACATGGTCAATGGTCACTTGTCAATGGTCTTTGGTTGGTGGCAAAATTTAAGCAAACATGTGTCACTGTCCTCACACTTAGTCACGCAATGTGCTAAGTCAATATGCATGTGCCATTGCCAGCCCACCGGTGTGGTGGAATCAGTCTACTATGAAGGGCTATATAAGGAGGCCACTTCTCAATCCTCAATATAAAATGCCAATACCCCTACCTCAAGTCCTTCTCCATCCAAAGTCTGTCTAGATTGCCATCGAAGCTCTACTAGAGGAAAAAGGTGTCCAACATGTGCTTGTTCAAATAATAGCAACTTCCATATAGAAGTTTAGCTTCTCTTCTCAAGTTTAGCTTCTCTTCTCCCTTCTCTTCTTCCTCCGTGCTCCCACCACTCCTGGTTGGGATGAACTCCATGGCCGAAACTAGGGGGTTAGATTCTACCTTGGAGTTGCCATCAAGCTGATCTTACTCAGGAAGGACTTTAGGAGCTCCTCCCTAGCCGTTTCTTACCTTCAAGCAAAGTTCTACCAGGCTACTGCTCCAAACTAGTTTTTTCACAGACAAAGAATCAAGCATAACTTTTTAAGTTTTGCTCGGATTACTTCAAAGTTAAAAAACAATTTTGTTTCTTAGAAGCTAAGATACATTTTTTCCTTCTGTGTCAAAGTCAGGTTCTATTTCGTTTGCACGATATTGATGTCACAAATAGGGGGGGTCTTGGCAGTCTGTCATTTTTTCAATGAGTGGCAGAAAAGCAGAAAAGCAGCCTTCCTATGATGCAACAGTAGCATCATCTTTGCCCAATACTAGGTAGAATGAAGTCATCCTCCTTCAACATCAGGTTCTCCTTCTCAAGAAGGAGAATAGTGAGCTAAAGATAGGTTCCAAAAGCTAGAGGAGAGAGTGAAAACTGTTGAGCTCAAACTCAACAATCCTATCCCTAACGTAGTTTTAGATGAGGAGCTAGTCTCTACTCAGATGGAAGAGTTGCACAAGAAGCTTACGGGAGAGATTCAAGAGAATTTTAAAGGAGAGATAAAGAGCTCTTTAGGTACACAGGTCAAATGGAAGTAAAGGAGCAAGCTAAAAGGCAAATCAACTCAAAGAAAATAAGGATTGGAGGACTACTATAGACAACTAGAATGTAGCAAAAGACAGTGGGAGTGAGACCCTCTAAAAACTCAGCAAATCTCTACCAGGAATTGAATGGGGAGATGTAGAATTTGACATTGGATAGGAAGGAGCTCATGCAATTCTCACTTTTGGAACAAGAGAGGAAAGAATACAGATCCTTAGACAATCTAACAAGTTGAAAGGACTTGTGGTGTGGATTGCAGAGGAACTTACAAAAACTCAGCTAAAGAGCAAAGCATCAAAGCTTGCAAAGGTGAAGGCGGCTAGAAAGGAAGGCAAATGGGCTATCTATTGAGATGGCAAGGCATTGATAAAAGACTTCAAAGCAAAACCAATAGACCCTCAGTCTATAACTGATGTATGATCTTCATTTGCTGTCCCTTTTTGTATTTTGGTATCTCAAATGTACTGGTGGAACCATTTGTAATTGGAACTTTATGTGATACTAGAGAGCACATGGGTGGACAGCACCATCAAGTGTATCTTATTTGGTGATACAAAATTTTTATTTTTCTCTATTGTTTCTATTCTTTGGTTATTGTACTATCGTTGTTGTCAAACGATCTCTCCAACTACATCGTATTTCTATAGGGCCACAGCCCCAAAATGTCTATAGTGACACTCTACAATAGGCCACTATTTAAGAAACAGATTAGGATTCCACATGGGCACATGAGACTCAATTGTATGACTAATACAGGCAAGGAAATGGCACATTCTAGATCATACAGCATCACGGTTAGCAATTGCAACAATGGACAAAGTGCCGAGACTAAAATTCATAAGCTTAAGGAAAGCATGGCAGAGCAAATGCAACCTTGAACCCTGGAACCTCCTTCTAAACCTTGGAACCTCCTTCTAAACCTTGGAGCCTCCTTTTGAACCCTGAACCTCCCTCTAGCATTTGAACTCCTCCTAAACCCTTCAACCCTCAATGAAGGCGAAAGCCTTCATTACCTCAATCATGATGATGCACGTTCCCTTCACAGATGCTTGCACTATGTTTGCTTACCGCACTTAAGCCTATGTCTCTCATCGGAATACGACCCGAGGTCCTAAGCTACACTTATACTACAAATGATGACATCGATATATCTAAGGTGACAAAAAGCCTCGGAACCTCGCATACTGAGAAAACCCTACTCTTCCTGCGGAAGCCGTGGGAAAGAGCTATTATTTGGTGCTATTGTCGGGGACACTAGCATCTCAAGTAATGAGTAAACATACGCAAGTATGTGTAAAAAACAAACTACCACGAACTTTCACAAACATAGCACTCAAGGGCAAGGAGAGTCAAATTTTTTCCAACTCTAGCAAAAAATATCAACCCCAAGCATCAACCTTGGGTTACTACCTTAAGAAATCTTCTATATTTCTTAAAAAGAAGCAAGTTGAAGAACAAATCAGGCTAGGTAATGGACACCAATGCATAGAGCTCGCCATTTTGAACATTTCACCTTTTTACAGAAGAGCCATACTCTTCTAAACCCTAGAACCTCCTTCTAAACACCCTTGTCATCCCTTTCTATCTTAGCAACCTTTGCAACCCAAATTGGGCCACCTTGAGCTTCTTGGTTGTAGGCTCAGCCCTTCTTGCTCCTTTCCTGAAGGGGGCTGGTTCCTCCCTTTAGGCTCCTTTTCCTCGCAGTCAGGCTTGGACTTGGCCTTCTTCAATTTGAGCTCCTTGTCTTTAAGATCTTTTGCCCAAATGGCAAATTGAGCTGCAGCATCTACTTTCTCCTCATAGATATTTGTGGTAGGCAGGCACATTTGATTTGTCCATGACCTGGGCAATGGCAAATGGCATTCTCTACATAGCAATTTTGTATGCACAAACACTCCAAAGCAAAAAACATGCACAAGGTGGTAGCACGCAGGCCATCGGATACAGCAGTCATCCATGATGAGGGTATGGCAGACCATGCATTTCGGATCTTGCTACATAGCAGAATAGGCATCTGATTTAACTATTGTGGCCATCAATACCACAGTCTTGCTATGTACATGACGAAGTTGCTTCTTGATTCCTTCCTCCTTCGCCAAAGTGCTATCTTTAGCAAAACATTGGAATACATTCTGGAGGTCCCCAGCCACATCAACCACCATTTGCCTCCACTCAGTTTTAATCCCAATGAATGGATCGACACTCAGACTACAAGCCAACTCTATCAAAGAGTCATCTTCTTAGAAGCATGCCACATATCTCTGTTTGAACAAATGGTGGTGGACACACGCTTTCTAGAAATAGAGAAAAAATTATATGGTGCCAAGGCTTTACAGCAAGGTCGACTAGCACACCACAAATTCCATAGCCACTTGGTTACGCGCATGGCATCCCAACTCCGTGATCACAATAAGCCATAACCCGAGGACAGGTAATAAAATGGATCCAGGGGTATGTTTTCTCTGTGCCAACATGGACTTAGGTAGCACAAAATGTGTGTGTAGAGTGGCAAAGCTCCGCTTGTACTTGCATAAGGCTAGGAATAATCTCTCTTAGGAATCCTCAACATGCATCTTCAATATCCAAGTCCTACATGCAATTCCTACATGCGATTCCTACATGCATGTTCTACATGCAAGTCCTACATGCGATTCCTACATGCATGCAAGTTCTATGTGCGATTCCTACATGCATGCAAGTTCTACATGTGATTCCTACATGCATGTTCTACATGCAAGTCCTACATGCAACTCCTACATGCATGTTCTACATGCAACTTCTATATGCAAGTTCTACATGTAGAGAGACAATGTCTTACAATTCCTACATGTAGAGAGAGAATCTCTCCAACTTGTATAAATATCCCATAATGCAATGAAGCCCACACTCTTTGGGACATTGTGTTGAGTTCTACTTTGGTAGTCCAAGCAATTATCTCCACGTCCAAAAGCATGTCCTAACCTTGCAACTCCTCCTCCCCTCTCCTCCAACCTTGCAACCCATCCTCTCCCTCTCCTCCTCCCTCCTCCTCCTCCTCCTCCCTCCTCCTCCTCTCTTCTCCACCCTCTCCTCCTCCCTTCACCCTCTCCTCCTCCTCCCTCCTCCTCCCTCTTCCTCCTCCCTTCTCCACCCTCTCCTCCTCCCTTCTCCTCCCTCCTCCTCCTTCCTTCTCCACCCTCTCCTCCCCCCTTCTCCACCCTCTCCTCCTCCCTTCTGCTCTTACACCTTCTTCCTCTCCCACTTCTATGCTCCCCCTAAAACCTTATCTCCTCAACCCTTGACCTCCATGATCTACGAGGGAGATGAGTTCTCTGCCATGTACTCTACTTTAAACCTTGGATCCTCCTGAACCTTGAACCTACAAAATGCTCTAGCAAAAACTAGGAAGGATACCTTACAAGCCACAATTTTTCTCCAAGAAAAACACCTATAGCTATCTAATGCCTTGAGCAGAAGAAAGGAAGAGGTTGAGCTATCCCAAATGCAAGTATCTTGTGATGATCTTAAAAAATAAATGGTGCACTTAAACGAAATCCTTCTACTTAAAGAGGATCAAATCCATGCAATAATAGACATAAACAATGAGTTGCAGCACACCTCAAAGAAGGTAAACTATTACATCAAACTCAATGAGTTGCAGCACAGCCTCAAAGAAGGTAAACATCAAATTCAGTACTAGAGAAGGAATGCATAGCATCAAGGGAGGCAATTATGAATGCCAAAGTAGAACTCGATGCTCAAGAACAAGATATAATCCAACTCTACATTCTTAATAATCAATTGCTAGGGCAGCCAAAAGTAGCTCAACAATTCAATAGTCTAAAACTTGCCTACACCTCTACACTGGGTAAGTATAAACAAAAATGCATAGAGATACAAAATCAAAAGGTAATCATTTCCACAATGAAAGAGGCTTGGACAACATGTAACATCACTAACTACATGGTAAGAACAATATCTTGTTTTTGTGCATGTTATTTTTTAAAGCAAACCATATTATTTTTATGTATTTCTAATGCCCACTTGCGTATGTATCAAAACAGCATATAATCTACAATCACCTTCCTTTCTTTGTAAAAAAAATACGGATGCCCTGCAATTTGGTCCACACAGGGAATGGAGAAATCACACTATATGGCATGGAATGCATTCTTTAGACATACACAACACTTTGGAGGAAAACAGAAAGCCAATAGTTTAAAAGAGGTCTTTCAGTGGTTCTATCGAGGAATACTACGAAAGCTTCAAGACAAGAAGAAAGTCAATACATCACAGGTTAAGCTAGCTTTCAAATTGGCTTAAAAGGAAAGAAGGAGGAAGACTTTGGAGAACTAAAATGCATCACAAAGACATGCTTAGTGGAGGCACTCAAAGACATTTTTAAACCACAAATGGGTACATAGCAGCTAAGTGCTAAATCATTTAATGTAACAAAATTTTTTTGCAATGAACAATGACTTGGATCTTTCATTCATAAGAAGATAGCACTTATTGTGTCATTGTATGCAACCATTGTAATATTTAAAATGTAATACATATATTTCTATTTCAAAATGTACATTGTTTTTGTCACGAATACACATAAACATAACTAAGATCTTCTAAAATGATAGTGTTCTCACAATTCAACACTACTTCCATCTTGTAAAGTATACAATGCTGTACAGGCTTTTTTTTTTGAAATCATTCTTGTGGCTTTGATTGGAGACCTTTTTTTCTTGAGCTAAGGAGCAAACCGAACTCTCCTCATCTTATGCAAGAGTTGTTGTTGTCACAGTTTGATCTTCATATGTTTTGTCGGGAAGGGCCACCAAAGAAGGCTCTCGATTCCATAGGAGCTTATGCTTTTCATAACCCTCTAAGGTGAGAGGATTCTTTACACCACAAGATAGTGCCTAGGCAATATATGTCAAAAAGTAACTAGCTCTTGAGCCTTGCTTTCCAGCATAACGCCCAAAAATAATTAAAGCAGTCTGCTTCTCTATCAAAATGATCTTATCTATTCGCCAGGATATAGGATGACCACCCAAAACTTTCGACAAACACTTGAAAAACTAAGTAATATAACAGATCCGTTGTTACTAACCAATTTGTGAAAAATCAATAATTTGCAACAAATAGGCATGAGGTTCCCCCACTTTTTGTAGAGACTCAAAAGGTCCCCCCACTTTGTGTTGAGACCCAAGAGGTCCCCCTAAAAAGTGGAGGGACTCTTCTCCAAAAGGTCCCCTAAAAAGAGGTCCCACCCTAGAGGTACCTACAGATTGTGTAGAGACAAACATGTATAAATCTCTCTCAATGGAATGAATCTCCGACTCTTAGGGTTCATTGTTCAAGCTCACTATTGTGTTCATGTGATTGATCTCCATTGCATCCATGCTCCCTTACACTATCATGTTCTAGCATGCCCTTACCCTTGCACTCCTTACTCCTTCTACTCCCTCCTCCTCCCTCCTCCCTCCTTCTCCTCACTCCTTCTCCTTCTCCCTCTTCCTCCTCCTCCTCCTCCTTCCTTCTTCTCCCTCCCCTCCTCCTCCTCCTTTCTCCTCCCTTGTCCCCCCCTCCTCAACCCTTATCACTCAAAGTCGCAAAGGAGACTAGCTCTCCACTCCTCAACCTTGGACTCCCCCTAACTCCTGCAACCCTGGATGCCTTTTCTGTAGTTAACAAAAATTTAAAGGAAGACAAGGCCAAGAGCAGGAAGAGGTCTAAGAAAGACAAGGCAATAGAAGACGAAGGGGTAACGCCAAGGAACAAAATGACAGAGAAGGATACATGGACCGATAGGGTGGGGAAAGAGTCCAATTATTTGGAGGCAGATTCAAGAACGGGTATAAGGGATAAGGAAATGGACAACAGGCACAAGATCAAGGGACAAAGAAACAGGTGGGGATATAAGCCCTAGTAGGGACAAGGTAGATGGATCTAACATGAGAGGTGCTACATCTAGAATGGGAAATAAAGTAGTGTCATATAAGAAATCAAAGAAGGTTATTGACTATAAAGCAATTTAGAAAGAACTTGAGAAGAAGGAGACCAACATGACAGGTTTGATGGATTATGCATAGCACTTGCCATTTGGACATGAGTTTAAAGTGTCCATTCCTATTGTGAACTACCATGTAGCACCTAGTAAAATGTGTCTATAGAACCTACATTAAGGAATCAGCTAGAAAATTTTCTAGGATGTCAAAACATCCTGCCACATATGCCTACCTTATGTTGTTTCACAAAGGCATAGAATGACAATACTCCAATGTCGAAGGCACAAGAAGGAAAGTTACGGGAGTATAATTACTAGATTCTTGCAGGCCAACACTCAATAGTTGCGGCTTGAGTTTTCATAAGAGATGTCGGGAGAAACATTTGCGACAAGGAAGAGTTTTTATACAAGGAGAAAGGCGTGCATCATGGTCAATGCTCCGAAAAGTGTGAGCTGCAAATATCATCACTTATCCTCAATGGCCAATATGGAGGCTCAAGATATTCTAAAGAACCAACCACACATTGATACCATGTAGCATCTTAGGTTCAAACGGATTGCCTTTAAGCAGCCAAAATAAGCTAGCCCCAGGCCTTGTGAAAAGTCATAAGGATCACTTAAACTGGGATGTAAGATTTCCTACCTTTTATTCATTGTATTTGTTGTTAAAGGTCTCAAATAGACTTTTCATTTTCTATTTCAAAGTGTGTTGTCCCACTTCCTTTGGAGAATGGAACTAGTGTCAATCTTCAACAAAAGAGAGAGTAGCACTAGTGCCATTCTTACTCTACTCTCTTAGAAGAATGGCACTATTGTCCTTCTTCATGGAGTGCAGGGTGAGAATGGAACTAGTGCCACTCTCTCTGATCCCTTGCAGAAGCATGGCATCAGTGCCACTCTCTATAGAGTGGAGAGTAAGAGTGGCACTGCTACCATAATTCATTAGCACTACTTTGTCTATAGAGGTTGGATTTGAACTAAGCTAGTACATGTGTTGATTTTAAATTTCCATTGGCTTTTAATAAAATTATGCATCAATTGCCAACCTATCTATGGGTGCCAAATTTCCCACCAAGGACACTCATATGGTGGCCTACGAGGATGATATATCCAAAAGGTGGATCAAGATTTTGACGTTAGTGAGGGAGCTCATCAACCAACAATAACATATATGAGGCACTTATTTGGGTTGGATAATGACATTGCGGAAAGATCCAAGAGGAGATAGAGATCATACTCATCAAGTCTAAACAAGATAAGGCAGTCACTAACATGTCTCAAAGGGAGTTGGTCTCATAAAGTAAGACAAAGTACTTAAAGAGGAGCTACTCAAGTGTTCACCCTCATACACCTAAATCCCTCGTTGGGACAAACTTGGAAACTATTTTTGACACTACTCCAATCATTTATCAGATCTTGCATGGATATTGTGAGACATGGCTTAAGGAGAAGCTCCAAGTTGGTAGAGCAACACTTGACTTCCCACTACCTACAATCAAGTATGCTGAATGGATTATAGATCTGAAAAAAGATGGTAGCCTTGGATCAAAACTTGTTTTCCATGGAAGGTCTCTCGAGTGAATATGGAAATGGAAGCTGATAACTTCTTAACACAGCACTTTAAGGATGGCCTTCCTATTGGCTTGTGTGTGCTTTGATACTACACAAGGGGTTGCCAAAGACATCTATTGGAATAAAGATACATTTCAAAAGTTCATTAAAGGGGTGATGCAGGCCACTCTATCTCCATCCCAATTTGATTTTTTTTCATTCCTTGATATGATAGAGATGGTAAATCCAAAGGATGCCATTGTTGAGTGTTCAATATGGAGTTGAAGGTGTATCTATTTCCTTCAAATATATGATAATGAGCTAACTGGTTTGATGGAGACATTTTGCATTTTGACATTATTGAGCTTAGATGGGAGGTTTGCTGGATTTGATCACATCTTTGAAGTCATTAGCAAGCCCTCCAGTATACGGGAGGATACCATTTTTCTTTATTGTGAGGATGAAGGTATACCAGACAATCCACAAGAGGCTATTAAAGGTTATATCATCAAAAAAAGAATCAAGAGATTTTGCACACATGATTAGTGTGTCGTTGACCTTTTCACCAAAGGAGCTATTGCATTGCATGCATTATCCTCATGGTCTCCTTAGTGTTGACAAATGCAAAAGCCATAGAGGCAGAGTCCCTTTGTTTAAATCTATTGATAAATGATCCTATGATCAAGTTCTGGTCCTTGACATTGAGAAGTCACTTCAAATAAATGTTCCATTGCCACTACCTGATGATGATGATGATGATAATGATCGTGAGCCTGTGTGACCTTTGCCTCTTGTAGATGCCCATGACCTTGCTAGTATTCAGCTTCTTACATCACTTGCAAATTTGTAAAGAGATTCATAGCATGTTAATCCATGTTTTATAACTGAAGCAAACATTTCAATAATTTAACATTGTCACTTTTATGATCCTTTCCTGGTTTTGTGTAATTTGATTCAAAATATATCATAGTATTTGCTCTTTCAAATCATGCATTAAAGTGCTTTCTTCAAATCCATCGCGATTGGAGATTGGCACTAGTTCCTTTCTCTCAATGAGATTACAGAGAATGGCAGTACTGCCCATTCTCCCGATGAGGTTATAGAGAAATTCTCCATAACATTGTATGGAGGATGGCGTTATTGCCATTCCCTAAAAGAATAATGTCACTAGTTGTGTTGTCTCAATAGTGACTCATGTGTTGTGGAGATCTTGAAGGAATGTCAATGGAGCCTCCACTCCAAGCTACTCCTTGTTTGTGAGAGCAATGCAAAGCATGAGCCATATGCAAGTGTCACTCAAGCAGCTCCCAGATTGTTGCAATGTGTTTCCACGTGAGAAAGAGGGAAAGGGGAGATGGGAGAAGAGAGGGAGAAGAGGGGGAGAATGAATGAGGATGGAGTGGCAAACACAAAGGCACTACAAAGGAAACAACAAAACACCTAAAAACACTCTTGGAAGAGAAGAGGAAGCTTGTATTCCAAACTTGTGCATCCAACAATGAAGACCAAAGTCAACCACTTGGCCTTTTATAAATGTCACCTTTTGAAGGGAGGGCCAACCCTATTCCCTTTATATCACTCTATTTCCTCATTCTTTTACAACCATCTTGGGCCTATTTGGATCCAAGGCACAATCCTAGCTCTATGGACTTGCCAATAAGCCTGTTGGAGTGGAGAGGGAGTACTGGGTTGTGGGGGGATGCAAGTTTGTTGGAGCATTTTTGGTGGGGAGGCACTGTAATGACATCTGAAACCGTTAGCATCCTTGGACTTGCTGAGAACAAGATCGCTTCACAGAAAGGGCATGAGGTACTGGGTCTAGCTTTCGGACTGTAAGGTGGCCTTTTGGAAGCTGATCCTTCAAGTTCGTTGTGAATTTAGATTATCCGAGGCTGACACGTTGTTTCTGTCCCAAATTGTGGCTGCAGTGCCGCAATGGTGGCCGTCCGATCCCTTTCCCTCTTTGCTGTGGAGAAGTAAGTGTTGGATGATTGGGAGAACTGGGCTCAACAAACTCACATCCAAGGTGGTCTACATGCAGTTACTTTGCAGGGGTGAATTAAGAGAAGTTTTGAATAGAAAATGGAATCTCCGTCGGGGCGAGGCATGGTGGAAAGAGCGATTCAAAGCCATTTGGAAGTCTTCCCTACCAGGGAAGCAATCTTTTTTGTTGTGGAAAATTCTTAATTGTTGGCTCCCGATTAGAGGTAGATTGTCGAAATGGATGGCAATCAACCCAATGTGTGGTGTGTGTGGGCTGGCAAGGGAAACAGTTAAACATCTGTTCTGGGAATGCTGCACTATTAGGCAGGTTTGGAAACAGATGGAGAAGGCAGTCAGACTTGCAGGGCGCAGACATTCGAGCTTAACTAGAAGTTACTGTTGTTGGGGGACACAGCTAAGTTAGCATCGACCTTAGCTTACAGCTGGGTGCATATCAGAGCGTGTGTATGCTTGGCGATCTGGTACTCCCGTAATACCTTGATTTTTCGCCGTCAGATTTCGGTGGGTATTAGAGATTCAATGATTGTAGATGAATTGAAAAGGATTGTCTCGGATTGTGGGGTCCTGCTTATGAGAAAGGACTCTCTGTTAGGGGCATGTCTTTTGAAGATCATCCACTTTTTGTAGTGTCTGGGAACTGCGTGGCAGTGTAGGCCTTGGGTGGTTGCCCTTTAGCTGGGCCATCTTTTGTTTTGGTTTTGTATCTAGGTCTTCCTCCCTAGGGTGTGACCTCCCCCCTAATATAAGTCGGCTTTTTTTTTTTTTTTAAAGTAGCTTGTAGGAGAACTAAAGCGACATGATTAGTCATTGTAGCTACATATATGCCACATTGGTTATATGACATATGTTAGTTGATCAATATTCTTTTGATGAATACGATATAGATCAATCTTGTCCATATCGTGAGATGACTGTGCCATCGCCGTTTGCCAATGTGTCACCCATGCCAACTGGATCCACCCACGTGGCCTAGCTCGCCCCTCCCTCGAACATGTGTCATTGCGTCTGCCAGCTGGCGCGAGATCTTCATGGAGGCTCCCATGGAATCGTGCATGGAGCCGTTGTAAGCAGTTTTGGCCCTCTGGTTTAAGAGGCCACTGAATGAACCTTGCTGGTACGTTCTTGGACGCCAGCCCCTTCTCCACGTGTTCTTTGTCTTTCTCCTGAGTCGCTCTCTCTCTTTCTCTCACTCTCTAATCTGCTCACTCCTCTCTTCCTGATTAGTCATTACGTAAATTGGTGGAGATGCCAGAATGGAACCTGAAGGAGGAGATCAAAGTCAACAAACACACGTCGTGACAGCAGAAGTCATCGCCAATCTATTGTTCGAACTCGTTCAAAGCAACATGCAAGTGGCAAATCTTACAGCACGCTTATCCTCTCAACGCATTTCGAATTTGGGACATGATTCACGTGTGCGCCCAAAGCCATGTACGGGTGCAGCAGAAGACGACATTTACCTCTGGCTTGATCACTTTTCAAACCTTGCTGAATACCATCGCTAGTCAGATGAGCAGAAAGTTCAAGAAATTAAGCCCTCATTTCAGGGCCTCGCAGCTGCTTGGTACCACGAACTCGATGAAAACGTCAAACATTCTTGGAAGCATTTGGTTCTTGCGCTCACAACTGCATTCGGAAATACATACAATGTTAAAGATGCTTTGACTCAACTTCACAAGCTCAAACAATTGCCAACAGAAAGTGTTTCCCAGTTCGGGGTAAAGTTTACTCATTTGTTGCTGAGAATTGATCCAAATATGGTTGAAGATTTAAAACTTTTTTTCCTTTGGCCCCGACTCGATCCAATTGTCTCACAACGAACTCAAGATCAAGGTCCTAATTCACTCCATGAAAGCTCTGTTAATCGCACATCGAATTGAATTTACTAAATGTAAAAATTCT